>NC_047123.1:18029879-18345107 GCF_902500255.1 Thalassophryne amazonica | reverse complement strand
TTTAGTTTCGGGTTGGTCCGTCTGCAAGAAACATGGCTGAATCCACCGCAGCAGAGAAGCACCCCTGACCTTGGTGTCCGAAAACATCTCCAATGGATTACTCTGGTCCTGGAACACCTGCTTCCGCCAAAAGTCTCTCCTTCCTTCCTCCTCCATTAAGTGGTGTTATATGATAGCAGCCTTTTTTGTGATAAAACACTGAAGTTTTGTCAAATAAAATAAGATTAGTCTCCTCTGTACCAGACTACAAACTTTAGTCGGGTAACGCAAAACTTTAACCAACTAAGCGCTTTATGCAACGACTAACATCAAATGATGAGCTGACTGAGTTTAGTCCACTAAACAAGATTATACCGCTTTATGAAACAGGGCCCTGGATTACCTAACAACATCAAACAACATATAGTTGATAAAAATACTAATGTTGCAAACATACAAAAGTAATTAACAGAAAAATTTCAGTCAACAGAAATACTAGAGCACAGACCTCTTTGATGATCTGTTAGGAAAACTAACTGTGCAGCAAGCCATATTATTACAGATATTTCATACCCAGTTACATCCACTGCTAGCAACTTCTGCAAACGGAGCAATCTGGAGTTGGTTCACAACACACAATCCCTAACACTCACAGCAACCCCGCCCCTAATTATTCATACCCTATGATTTAAACCCCCCTAATCTCAGCCTGTACAGTTGTCATGGAAGGAGAAATTAGCTATAGAGACCAAAACTGTTTTTTGTAACACACTGTAAAAACGTTAATTTCTAATCTAAAGTTGGGCATTTTAACATGGGCTTCTATGGTAATGCGCTCTTTATTGGATCCAGCCTCAAGTGGCCAGTCAAGGAACTGCATCTTTTTCCATTTCTGGTGAGGCTTCATTTTTGACAGATGGAGGTTGGTGCTTGGCGTACATCGCAATTGTTTACGTAGTCTCACACCCAGGCACTGACACCCAGGTACACTGCTAAGTAGAAAGTACTGTGCGCATCTGTTCAGAACAGTCACACACAGGAGCTGACAGCACCACAGTCTATGGTTCAAACCATGGACAGCATTGTGGACAGTATGGGCACCTATGTACAAAGCATACACAAATGATTCTCATCCTATATCACATCCTCGATGATTATGTGAAACTGAAGAGATTATAAACACTGGAGTGAAATATGCTCCCTTGTGGGAAGGCGCATTTGAAGACTGTCACTTTAAGCAGTTTAAGCCAAGCGGTTCTGAATTTGGACTTCTGTGAAACACTACACACATCCTACGACAAACCATTTTCAAGGCGCATTCATTTTTGATTTCTTAAATGTTCAATAAATGACAATATGTGTTTGTGTGATGTTGCATATACCTGCAAGAAATTATCACTTAGTTACTGCTGTCTACATCATGTTACCACCCATTGTTACATGCTCAATTATTCTTAGGAAGTCAGCAAACCGATGTGGAAAAGTTTGGAAAACCTACTCAATTTAGCACTCCTGATATGGGATCTTAATAAATCAGGCCCTCAATGTACGTACTGTAGACGTATTGTGTAAAGGTGAGTACACAATACATGTTCACTAATTACTTCGATTTTTCAGAGTTGTCTCAATTGACTCAGTCATTCATAAAATAAACTAACAATGACTAATGTCAACACTTCATACACTTCAAGAATTTAATTTAGTGGAAATAGCATTTTATCCAGTGCCAACTGGCCCCATTTGAAAAAGCTTTCTCCACCTTTATTAGTCAACCAATACACAAATTTAATTGATAGTTTAATTCAATTAGCCAATTGATTGCTGGCAGCGCCATTAAATCCAAGCATCACTTAAACAGAACCATTCCAGCAACATGAATTCTTTAGGTTCCTCGACTATGCCACAATCCAAAGAACACCAGTGCAGAAAGAAAACAGTTTGCAAAAATCTTAAGTGTGGAACAATAACTGAAAGCACGTCCAGTACCGACCCTGAGGCCGACTGATGCTCAGGTTCATCTCAGGTTCCATGGTGTGAAGCGGATGAGAGTCTACAAATCCTCTTGGGTGGGGCACCCGTCCATCACAGGTTACCTCACCAGCCAACGCTGGTACCCATTAAAAGCTGGGTAGAATGGGACAATGCAGACAAAGTGTCTTGTCCAAGGACATGTAGAGGTGGCATGACCAGGAATCAAACTCAGGTCTACATATGAGCAGCTAAACTCCTACTCCACTGATATACCTGCACTGCATAAGAAAGCTATTCTAAACTTCAAAGTTTAGAATAATATGAAATCTTTCATTCTTTACCCTTAAACGGTCCTTAAAACTGGTTTGTGTTTTAAAGAGAACACTGTGTTGGCCAATTGTGGCAAACAAAGCAACCCCTGTCAGAGCATCTCTTACCAGAAGCGGCCACCCTAGAGGTTACCTTAGATGCACCTAATTTGGCTTTTTTGGTTCCTTTTCACGACGTGGTCCAGCGGGCTTGTACCACATTTGTTTTTGATACAGAGATATGACCTGACTTTCTATTTATCAGCTCTTCCCCCAACATTTTAATTGGCTGTGATGGATGCACACTTTGGAAAAATTAAACAGATATACAGGTAGAATCTTGAGGCTTGGACTGAAGATCCGCTGTGCCAATTTTTGTTGAGACTGAACAGAATCTGTGGCCTGTAAAAAAAAAAAAAAAAAAAAAAAATTTGCTTTTCCCCATCAAATCCAATATGGTGGAAAATGCAGTCTTGATAGACTATGATGTCTTGGGATGCTCTGAACCAACAGTACCTAATTTTTTAAAATATGTTCAAAGGTTGCATCATTCATAATGCACACCTCCATATTTGACCCATTGGTGGTGCTACAGCCCTGGAATTGCAGATATGAAACTCTGTGAAAAAAAATAGGACTGTCCCAAGTAATTCTCATAAATTTGACAACAATTAAATGTGACTAACTTGCAACAGCCCACAAAGACATGGTTTCCCACCAGTTCATCTGTTTCACCTATTGTCTCCATGTCCAAGCAACTCTCCAGTCTGCACATTCATAGCAGCAATTACACCGAAATCACCTGCTCTTCAATGTTCACTCACTGCCAGTATGTCCAACTCTCCCGCTTACTATTTTCCAACCAGATCCTTGTTACTAATCCAGTCAGTACTCAATGTTTTGGCTTTTTTGGGCCAGTTTCTCAGAATCACTATGATTTCCCATACACTGCTTGTTCCATCAGGCTCCTGCCTGTTCCATGTTCCTGGTACTGAACTTCCCGGGCCCGGTTTCATAAAGCAGTCTAATCTTGTTTAAGTTGACTAAACTCACTCAGTCAACTCATCTTTTGACGTTAGTCACTACACAACGCACTTAGTTGGCTAAAGCTTTGCATTACCCGACTAAAGTTTTTAGTATGGTACAGAGGAGGCTAATCTTATTTTAGTCAACAAAACTTCAGTGTCTTACCTCAAAAATGCCGCTATCATGTACCACCACTTGATGGAAAAGGAAGGAAGGAGAGACTTGCGGCCGGAGCAGGTGTTCCAGAACCGGAATGATCCATTGGAGATGTTTATGGACGCCAAGATCTGGAGTGCTTCTCCTCTGCTACGGCGGACTCAGCCATGTTTGTAGCAGATGGACCAACCCGGAAGTAAACAAAACTGTTGGGCATTGGAGACATTTCTTGGCAACGGCACTTGTGCCAATGGATTATTCCGACTAAGTGCACTTAGTAGACTAAACCGTCAACTAACGTAATATGTAATCTACAAGTTTAACCGTCGATGTGAAATGGAGATTAGGTGGATAATTTTAGTCTACTTACTTAGTAAGCTTAGACTTAGCAGTCTAAGCTTACTAAGTAAGCTTAGACTGCTTTATGAAACTGGGCCCTGGTACTGAACCCTGCGTAGTGCCAACTTGACTCTTCTTCAGCTCATTGCCAGTCTGGTCTTTATGTGGTTTGCCTGCATTGATGACTTAACTTCTTGGTTATCAACCCACTGCCTAGTTGACCTGCCACCAGCCTGGTGTGTGTTCTTCACTGTCTCTCTCTGGTTCATCCACTCCCCCTACTGTGCTCATGTCTCCATCTCCCCACTCAGTAGCTCAAGCCTCCATCATCTGTCTCTGAGACCAGCTCCACAGAATCTGACTGTCTACCACTTGTTGTGTGGGCCACCAGAAGAGGAGGTACTGCTGGCCCACCACCAGAGGGCGCCCTGCCTGAAGTGCGGGCTGCAGGCACGAGAGGGCGCTGCCGCCACGGACACAACCGGGAGTGACAGCTGTCACACAGCAACTCATGACAGCTATCACCCATCATTTCATCACTCCATAAAAGCCAGATGTCATCTCCACCTCGCTGCCAAGATATCATCTACCTGTGAAGGTAATATTCTCTGCTGTATCTGAACTTAACACTGACTTTATAGTCTGAACTTCTTTGCAGCCGTTTTCCTGTGGGTGTTTCCTTATCTGTGGGATTGGCGTTTTGGTGTGATCAGCGACGGCTTCGCTTCACACCCCAACCAGATAAGTGATTAACAGGAGCTGCACGAGTGTGTGATTAGAGGTGGAGGTGACTTTCCACCTTCTGACTGTTTTTGTTACTGGGTGTGCACACACCCACATCTCACTGTTTGTGCTCCTCACCAGCAGTACCAGATCCGACAGTCGGGGACGGTGATCACCTGGGAATTCGGGACTTGGCGGCTCCAGTATTCACCAGGTTCGGTGGCGGCGGAAATCGTGTGGTTCCGGCTCTTCTCAGGACAGACGTCTTCTATCCTCGAGCCTGCCCACACGTCACCTTTGTGTATTGACTGCTATCAGATTCTGAGATTGTCTGTATATTCGTTGTGCACATTCACAACATTAAATTGTTACCTTTTGGCTCATCTATTGACCGTTCATTTGCACCCCCTGTTGTGGGTCCGTGTCACTACACTTTCCCCAACACCACTGGTGGCATCAGAATCTAACCTGAGTTGGTCCTGACCAGTGCTCCAGAACCAAACCCTGTCCTTCCTTGGGAAAGCCTTAAAAAGTCCAGAATGGTGTTTGGGATGTTTGATCATTGTGCTGTAGTTTTGTTATGACTCTGGCAGAAGATGTTTGAAGATTTTTTCATTGCGACCTATGACATACTTTGGAGATCCCTGGCATTTCTGTGAAGCCCATAAAGTTGTCATCCATGCATTAATATCACAAAGTTTTCCAGATGTGCCACAATTGTGCCAACATTATACGAAGTCTGTTAGAAAAGTATAGGACCTTTTTATTTTTTGCAAAACCCTGATGGATTTGAATTACGTGTGCTTGCATGAGCCAACCTTGAACCTTCGTGCGCATGCCGCATCAAATTTTGCCAGAAACTGGGCGACAACCAGGTGGAAACCATTCGGAAGATTCAAACGGCTTTCGGTGACGATCCTATGGGCATCACACAGATTAAGGAGCGGTACAACCGGTTTAAAGACGTCCGCACAACGGTGGAGAGCGAGCCGCGCTCCGGTCAGCCATCAACATGCTGAAATGACCAGATCATTTCCAAAGTGAACGCTGTAGTGATGCGGGACCGTCGTGTGACTATCCGAGAAATTGCGGAAGAGGTGGACATCAGCACTTTTTTGGTTCATTCCACTGTGACAGAAGATTTGGCCATGAAAAGAGTGGCGGTGAAATTCATGCTGCTGCTGACGGCGGCGCAAAAGCGACTCCGTGTTGAAGTCTTACAGGACATGCTGTGACATGCCCACCTCTTCCACAATTTCTCAGATAGTCACACGACTGAAAAGTCACCGAAAGCCGTCTGAATCTTCTGAATGGTTTCCACCTGGCTGTCGCCCAGTTTCTGGCAAAATTTGATGCGGCGCTGCTCCACTCTTTCCGTCTTTTTCCTTGAAATGAAAATCCGCCGAGTGCCAGGGTGTCGAGAACGAGCTGGTCTGCTAAAATGTAAACCTAGGTTTGATTCCCACTCACGATACCTGTTTGATATAGGACTCACATCTTTCAAGCCTGGTGGGTTATGCCATCAAACTGTGCGCTACATCACATTTGTGGGCAACCATGATTTTCACATGCTGATTGGTTATGTTACAAATCATGATGCTCCAGGACGCATAGTGATCACAGAGAATGGGGCTTAACACCTGTCAAAGAGATACAGACAATACCACCAATTGAATATGGACGTCAGCCTCACGCTTTCTTCCTCTTAAGGTTAAAATCTCCTCCTATATGTAGTGTAGCAGTTAATGCTGTACAGTCTCCAGTAGGTAATGCAAGTTCAATTATTGGTGAAGCCTTGTTGCTAACAGCAAGGTCCTGGCAGTCACTGTTGCCTGATTTCAAGCAGGACACACAATTTATGTTTTGTCCATTCATGACAAAAGTGTCCTTTTTGTTTCCTGAAATGCCTCTGTGCTACAAAACAAACACAAAAACCAATTTGGATTCAGGTTACGGCCTGTGCATATCTGGAAAATGCAGAAAATATGGTTTGCTAAAGTGATACGTTTCTGTAAAATGGTTTGAAACAAACACAAACAGAGATTAGAGTTACATAAACTGTCACCAACTATGGTTAACGCCAACTATTAACCTCAGCTAACTAGTAGCAATAGCATATGCACTTGTGCTAAGTGTGGTTAGCTTTTCCTTTAAGATTAATGTAGACGTAACAGTGTCCAGACCTTTAAAATGATTTCTGTAATCTTCTTATTTGGCATGAATACAGTCAACTTATTCAGAAAAGCTAAAGTTGTATTACCAGCTTCATCTGTAATCACTCTCCACACACCCATTCTGACACCTGACACCTATTATCTTTCAATTGCTCGCAACATGATCCCATATTATTTTAAGGATGGGGCAATAAGGACCAAACGCCTGCCTCTTTATTTCCCGTGTGACTGTTGAAATGATTACAGCGTGTAATCATCATGTATCAAACATGTTCAATCAGCAAAAACAGGCAGCAACTGGAGAGCAGGTATTCAACAGCCTTCATTCAAAACACCGTCACATCGACAACTCAACATCTTTTCTTATACACGACTTTCATCTGTTTTTTGATCCAACTATCAGTCTCTTCTGGATGTAAATGTGAATGTTAGATCAGGTGATGATGGACACTATTTGGCCAGCAGAATGACAGCTATGTGGGAAACTAGGGGAGCACTCAATAAGAGTGGTTAACTCTGCTAAGGTCCCAAAACTCCATTTATTTTAAATTCAACTATAAACCATAAACCTTTGTCTACTCTACTGGACCAGCCCTGTCCAAAAATACATTTTAGTCCACCAAATTTGGATCATTATGTTGATTTTAGCTAAACTACAACTCTGGAGGGATTATCACAAGTTCCTGAACCCTCACCTAATCATGATCACTGACTTTTGATCCTGACAGCTGAGCTTTGATCCTGACCGCTAAGCTTTAAAACTATACTCGTAAACACCAATCTTTGAAACTGATCACTGACTTTTGATTGCTGAAAATTGATTCTGATCACTGAGTTTCAAACTGAACACCAACTTTTGACCCTGATATCTGAGCTTTGATCCTGATCACTGAGTTTTGAAACTGAACACCGATCTTTGAACTGGATCATTGACGTTTGATTGCTGAAACTGAACATTTATCTTTGATCCTCATCGCTGAGATTAGAAACTAAACACTGATCACTGATCCAGATCGCTGAATTTTGAAACTGAACACTGATCTTTGATCCTGATAGCTGAACACTGGTTTTGACGCTAAACACTGAGCTTTGAATCTGATCAGTCATCTTTGATCCTGATAGATAAACTCTGAAATGGACCCAAATATTGGATCCTGATTACTGATCTCTGAACTAGATTACTGCCTTTGATCCTGATTGCTGAACTTTGAAACTGAACTCAAATCTTTGATCATGTTCTCTGGCCTTTGAACCCGAATACCCATCATTAATAATGTTCTTGACCTTGGTAGATTACGAAACTGTTAATCAGTCCCTGACATTTGAACAGTGACCTTTTACCCATATTACTGATCTTTGATCTCATCACTCATCCTTGATGATATTCCTTTGATCTCAAAGACTTTCAGCCTGATCAATGACCTTCAAATCTGAATCCACATCCGCATCTGCACTAAACTTGAATGGGCTGCTCCTTCTCCTAGTCCTCACCCCTCCGACAAGATTGGTTAAAATTGGTTTATTAGTTTGGGTGTAATCCTACTAAAACAAAAGCAAACAACAAACCATTCAGCCACACAAAAACACACACACACACACACACACACACACACACACACACACACACACACACACACACACACACACACACACACACACACACACACACACACACACACACACACACACACACAGGTGAAAACACAAATCTTTGGTAGAGGTAAAAAGAGAATATTAAACCTCACCTCTGGTGTCACATCTCTCGGGGCAAAGCCGGTGCCACCTGTGGTTAGGATGAGGTTAAGTTCTTTTTCATCACACCAATCCACTAGAGTCTCCTGTTGACACACACATGCACACACACACAGTTCATGAAAAATGATGACTTCCCCGAGTCAGACAGCTGCAGTGGTGATACATACTTTGATGTCGTCTATCTCATCTGGTACTATCTTGTAAGCTGCGATCATACCTCCTAACCTGAGGAAAAAAAGACACAAACATTAGATAAAAGATCTGGACGTTCTTTCGTCATCCTGTAATTCTGCTTAGTCTTGTATTTTTGGATCAGGAAGACACAGAGTTCAGCTGTGGAACCACAAACATCATTAGATGTCAGTACAACAGACAGCAGTAAAAATCTTAAAGGGGTCATAATGTACATGTGTTAAAAAAAAACAACAGAAGAGAAAATATGAAGGAAAACGATATCGCTATTGGTGATGCCAAGCTGCAATATGCAACCTCACCACCAGATGGCACTAACTCATACACACTGTAGCTTTAAAGTGTTATTATTATTAGAAGAAAAGTACATGCTAGTTCATGTAGAGAACACACAATGACTATAGTTTTTTAAAGATAAAGATAAAATTCAAAAAGTGTGATCTTAGTTAATTTGATTGAGGTCAGTTTCAACACCAGATGGCACAAATCAAATGGAATGTTTATAAACATGAGCTCAGAAACAGTTGAAGCCCCATTTTACACATCAAGGCCCCATTTAACACAGCTCTTATAGAAGTAAATCTGTGCCATCAGAGTTTGAATTTTTAAGGTTGAATGTTTTTAGCATCAAAATCAGAGTTTGAAGTTGAATTTCTAAGGCTGAATTTGTTTAGCATCAAAATATTCAGCCTCCAAAACGTCAACCTAAAAAAAAAAAAAAAAAAAAAAAAAAAAAAAAAAATCAACCTAAAAAACCCCAACCTCAAAAAAGCCAACGTAAAAAAAAATCCCAACCTCAAAAAAGTCAACCTAAAAAAAATTTCAACCTCAAAAATTCGACAAAAAAAAAAAAAAAAAAAAAAAAAAAAAAATTCAACCTCAAAAATTAGAAAAGCAGGGAGAAGCAATGACACCGAAATGGATTAATTTAAGCTACCATATGAAAGTACTGATGTGGATTCTGCTCACAGAATTTCCAGTTTGGCATGAAGACACTGTTGCTATGGTAAGCTTTGATGAGCTGACCACACCGTTAGTCTGCGTAACATTTTTACCAAACTATATTATTATGTGGACTAAGATTATGGATTGTCCTGTGCACCGGCAACATATCCTGTATATTAGTTTTGTGATCTGTTTTGTAATTTGTGTTGGTAGCATGGCCCAAGCAAAGGGTCACCCCTTTGAGTCTGGTCTGCTTGAGGTTTCTTCCTCAGAGGGAGTTTTTCCTTACCACTGGTGCCTGTGTGCTTGCTCTAGGAGTTGGTAAGGTTAGACCTTACTTGTGTGAAGCACTTTGAGGCAACTTTGTTGTGATTTGGTGCTATATAAATGAAAGGAAATTGAAATTGAGATTGAAAAATTAAGATGAACCCTTCAGTGGTGGACACAGATCTGTGCAAATGTTGGAATTGGATTAGAATGGGAATAACCCTGTTGTGTCTGATGATTTGTGAGTGTTAATGCTGGATTACGGTAAAACTCAATTTGCGACCGTAAAATCCAGCATTAACGTCCACAAATCATCAGACACAACAGGGTTATTCCCTAAATTTAACTCCATAGAAAGTTAGTTTTGAGTGAGCGGACATTAGCATGCACGCTAACATCCGCTAAATGTCTTATAAACAGTGGTGGGCACAGATAACCAAAAAATTTACTTCGATAACAGATAATTAGATAACTGAAAAGTTATCTTTGATAACAATAAAATGATAAACCACCCAAACATGTATCTGAAGTTACAGATAACCGATAAATTCCAATATTGTCTCTGGTACATTCACAACTACTAATAAACTGAACTTGAGTTGTAACGCCACAATAGCTTCTAATAATATTTAAAGTGACAACAGACCCAAACAGTGAGGTCACACCTTTGTCTTTGAACATCCTGCCCCTTCTGGTAGCTCTTGTTTGCACAGCTTCCAGCACAGAGGCACCCTGAGAGCAACCATAAAGCCAACTCTCTATCAATCACAACGCTGCAGTCAGGCGGAGGTTTTGGAAAATAAAGTCATGCTGACTTATGGTTTTGATTTATAAATAACGTTAATACCGATAGAATAACTCCATTAGTGTCAATTCTGTCATTTGTACAAAGTTAAAATATAACATATATCTTTTAATGTTGAATAATGCACAAATTCTGAGGTTTTGTAACATACACAGACAGATCGCAAAGGATTCTGGGTAAAAGTTCCTCTGCTAAACACTGATTGGTTCAGTCATTCATTATGTAAACCAACAACTTAATGTGACGTGTGTCGTGTGTTGGTGTTTACAGATAAATGTGCTTTTGTAAAATATTCAATTTTTTATTTGTAAAAACAGGCATTTTTATGGCATTTTACACGGTGCGAGTTTTGACCCTTTTTCAGATGATTTTTCATTCGTGCCAGAATTTTTTGGACCGAGTTTCAGGTTAACCACGCGTCCTGCATCGTGTAGGGTACATGGAATAACAAGCTGCGTTCAACATCTCACGACCACCTCCTGATCGTGTGGTCGAATGAAAATCAAACCTGTTTGATATTATTCTGGTCAGCCGTCGTGAGGGTTTCCTGCTGCTGAGGGGCTACAAGTGTCCAACCGCTCACACTGTGCCTGTGCAAACACCGCAGAGCTGTCTTGTAATGTTATTTTTTTGTTGTTGTTTTGTTTTGTTTTTAAACTTAATTTGTTAAAAAAAAAAAGCCATTTGCAAAGCCAAAAGGTTGATTTGACAACCATCTGATATAACCGGGGTCAAAATAAGTAGAACACTGCCATCTACTGGTGCCCAGATGCTTAGTACTTAGGGCGAATACTGCCATGAACACTACTGGCCAATATTGGCAGAAGAGGCTGGAAAACCTGCCAAAACAAAATCCCAGATAATCCGTGTCTGCTACATTTAAGATGCGTGGAATTTAATAAACGCAAATACAGTAACACCTATAAACCCAGAGAATATTTTCACGAGAGTTTTAGGCACTAGAGTTTAATGCTGCTGTCTGTGGAGCCTGAACAGAGTGTCTGAAATGCATTTGTCCTGTTGTGAACATACTGAGATTAGACTATCCTACCCATAATGCATTGCTGGGCACAGCATGTGCTCACTAAAACCTTAAAATTAGCACATTACTTTAAAACTAAAACATATATCTGATATTTTCACTTTATAAAACGTCAGACATGACAGTAATTTTAAATAACTTGTCCAAAATTAGTTTGGTTAAAATTTGAACCATAAGTTAAAAATGTATGCCTCTGGATAACATGATGATTTTGCCAGCGTATCAGTATGGTGTTAAAGGAAATGATTTTTTTTTTTTGTGTGTGAGACCAGTTCTCTTTTGCCTGCAGAGGATAGAGTGGTTTCTTCTGAAAGCAGCTCTCTTGTGTTTGCAGAGGGTAGAACTATGTATCTGTTAGGAAACTTTTAACAGGTAGGTGCTCAATGTATCTTATATTTTAAAAGTGTTTGTCACTGTTCACCTTTGTTTACTATGTTATCAGTCTAACGGACAAAAATGTATTATAAGATAATTAGTCCGATAAAGGTTTTTAAAGTCATCTAAAAAGATAACATCTTCGATAATTATCTGTTATTGGATTATCTGAACTGTGCCCACCACTGTTAGGTTCCAAAAACAACATTTTCAGTTTTAGAAGCGTGTATTTCTCACTAGCATTTACATAATATATGACATAGGATATACAATTTCTCGGATAGTCACACGACTGAAAAGCCACCGAAAGCCGCCTGAATCTTCCGAATGGTGGAAGAGCTGGGCATGTCACAACATGTCCTGTGAGACTTCAACAGGAAGGTGCTTTTGCTCCGCCATCAGCTTTGTGCCCAAGCCATCGGCATGAATTTCACTGCAACTCTTTTCATGGCAAAATCTTCTGTCACAGTGGAATGTGCCGAAAAAGTGCTGATGTCCACCTCTTCCGCAATTTCTCGGATAGCCACACGACGGTCCCGTATCACCACAGCGTTCACTTTGGAAATGATCTGGTCATTTCAGCATGTTGATGGCCGCCCAGAGCGCGGCTCGCTCTCCACCGTTGTGCGGACGTCTTTAAACCGATTGTACCGCTCCTTAATCTGTGTGATGCCCATAGGATCGTCCCCGAAAGCCGTCTGAATAATCCGAATGGTTTCCACCTGGCTGTCGCCCAGTTTCTGGCAAAATGTGATGCAGTCACACTGCTCCAGTTGTTCCGCCATTTCCTTGCAAAGAAAAAACGACGAGAGACTCCACCCATCCTCACACAAAGGCTGCTTACAAGCAAATGACGCAATCGACAGGCATGAAAAAATTCACGCATGCGCACGAAGGTTCAAGGTTGGCTCATGCAAGCATACGCAATTCAAATCCATCAGGTTTTTGAAAAAAATAAAAAGGTTGGATACTTTTCTAACAGACCTCGTATTTACAAACAAACGAAATGGAGTTTGCAGCTAGCTAGCATCCTGTAATGCCACCATGCTAACACCCACTAAATGTTTTGTATATCCTTCCAGAGGTGTTATCAGGTAACAAAAACAGCCTTTTCACTTTTAGAAGTGTTTATTTCTTGCTTGCTTTTACATAATATATGAGAAAAGTGCTATTTCTAGGCAAAAACAAAGCAAAGTTAGGAGCTAGCGACACTACAAAGTGACATCTGCAGGATCATCATGCTAACGTCCGCAAGCTCATACCATAAAAAATTGGAGCAGAATGTGACTTTTTAACGGTTAGCGTTAAAGGTTAGCAATTTTTGATCTTGTTCAAGGTCTATGTCGCAAGAATGTTCCCTGTGAATTTAAAGACTCTGGCAGTAATAGGACTGGATTTATACAGAGCACAGTTGGACGGACAAACGGACAGATGAAAAGCCTTTGCAATACCCAATAGCCATATTTGATGGCCTCCGGTAAAAATGGTGCCACCGTCCAAATACTTATGGACCTGAAGATCTATTTTGTGCGCTGTGTGTGAATTAACATGCTGGTAATCAGCACTTGAAATGTACAATTTCTTTCACATCCACCATAATCATTCATTCACCAACACCATCAAGGGGAGAGAGAGAGAGAGAAAAAATCCTAGGCTTTTAAAGATTCCTGACAAATTTCCATTTGAGACACACATCCTGTAAAACAGTGATAGAGAGAGAGAGAGAGAGAGAGAGAGAGAGAGAGAGAGAGAGAGAGAGAGAGAGAGAGAGAGAGAGAGAAACCGCAGTATCTGAAAAGAAGAGAGAGAGAGATGGAAAGATGAGAGCAAAAAGAGAAGCAGTGAGAGAATGCCCTTGAACATCTGAAAGACTTCCCAACAGGACGGGCCCATGACAAGGGGAGCTCCAACTGATGCTCATCACTGAGCTATGGCGCCCTCCGGTGGCTAAACCTGCGATAGCATCCGCACAACAAACCCAGGCTCAAGGTGACGACGACTCTGCACAGACACTCCTTATATAACCCTTTTCCTTTTTTAACAAGCACTATTTCTGGGACACGATTGCACGTTCCCTCTCTGCGTCACTCCCCGATACCTTCCCTCGTACAAATCCCGCTGAACGCCGGGAACAATAAAGATGTGTCACCACTGCACGCACTTAACCACGCGGCCTCTTCACACACCCACTTAAAAAGTGAAATTCTGCAACCCAGAAAATATCAGTCGCCCAAATCCGACCTCACTTTTCTAAAAAGGCGCGGAAGAATGGTTTATGTCGAACTCTAGACTTCGCCAACGACATTGGTGTGACAGCACACGTGATTTACGGCTGTCGCAGGACTTGGTGGAGTGGAGGGGAGGGGGAGGGTGGAGGCGGTTGTCGGCGTCTCTGCGTTTGCATGCGCTCGCCATGCGTGCTTGCGTGTGCGTGCTGCACCTCAGGAGAGCGAAGGATCTGTCGGGACAAATCACCTCCCTGCCTCTCCCGGGATTCTCTCGCCGCTCTCTTTCAGTCCAAATGAAAATATGCTCAACACAAATAACCAGGCTTCCTTCCCACCGTTTCCACGGCAACCCCTTCTGTCTGAAGCCTCTGCTTCCTCTGTTGCTCACTGTGGGAGTATGTGTGCTTCTGATTTTTTATTTTTTTGTAACTACCGGGGATGCCATGTCTGTGTATTTATGGAATATCAACATATCCAAGCATGAACCTTGAGCTTCTTTAACGAGTGTGTGAACAGTTTAGGTGTCTTATATTAAACCACAGACTTGATTTTAGGTGTTTTGCATCCCTGTGATCGCCTTTATTTCAGGTTGGACAGGTGGACTGGGAAGACGCAGATCAAGCATCTTTGCCAA
The DNA here is from genome assembly GCF_902500255.1 of Thalassophryne amazonica. NCBI lineage: Eukaryota > Metazoa > Chordata > Actinopteri > Batrachoidiformes > Batrachoididae > Thalassophryne > Thalassophryne amazonica. The sequence goes on along the minus strand of NC_047123.1, from coordinate 18,330,188 downwards.
GGACATAGACCAGGGGTATTCAACAGAAAGGGTCGAGGGGGTGCAGGTTTTCTTTGTAACCATCCTCTCCACCAGGTGATTTCACTGATTAACTGATTCCATCTGCTCAAAGTGATGTTAATGGACGTGAGGCACCAGCATGTTTTCCCATGCTTGACTTGTCATAGTGCTGATATTTCAAGTCTTTTCAAAGACATAAGCAACTTATTCCCAGACCGAGTACAAGTACGAGTACTTACATTTGGGTACTCATCGACACCGAGTACCGATACCATAAATGATAACCTGTTTCGCCAATACTCACTTTATAGTCACCCTTTCTTGACTTCAATACACATAAATACTTGTTTTATAAAAAATAAAATAAAGACATCTTTCTTGACCTCATATTTAAATGTTGACAGCACTGTAACAGTAAAACTTAGAATTTATAATCTACATTGTTTATAAATGAAATGATTAGCAGTTTTATGATTACAAGTACAAGTAAATACATACAGGATCGGGCCGATACCCGATACTGGTATCGGGATTGGTGCATCCCTGTAAGCAACTATTTTGATGTCCTGAGTCAAGGTCATTTGAGGATCAAGGTCACTGCCCATTGGTACCCATATCATTTTTCTATCCCTCGAAGCCTTGGGGGAGTCTTGTTAACAAGATACCTCCCTGTGCCATATTTCAATGTTCCGAAATCAAGGGTGACTTGAACATCAAGGTCAAAATGAAATGCGATACTATCCAGTTAATGAATGTTTGAGTTCAATGGTACAAATATTTCATGAGGTGAAAGCTGGAACATACCATTCAACAAGGCATTCCATTGAAAGAATGTAAAATCATTAATTATTTGTTTTATATAACGGCTAAAATAGATCCTTGTCATTTGATATTTTATTAATGTATAAACAACAGAAAAGGGACTTATATTTTGGTGCTGCTAAAGTCCAACACAAACTTTAAATAGGAGTCCAAATTGTGACGTGTAGTACAGTGGTGCTGTGCACTGACTTTGTACTTTGAAAATAAATAAATAAATACATAAAAAGATTTGTGTAGTTCCTCAGTGCAGCGAAAAATCGCGTCAGCTTCTCAGCTTTACAAATTCCGCCATGTTTGTTTTAAAGCGCTTGTGCGCGCATGTACTTCCAAAAACAAAAAGCAAACAGAAAACAAAAAACTGTGTACTTCCTCAGTGCAGCGAAAAAAAAACACCTCAGAAATTAGTCCAGCTTTTCATTCTAACTTCCTCCTAACAGCTCTTCACGCCTCCAGACGGATTACAGCGCAGTGAATTTGTTTTGTGTGCGTGTAGAGTGTACTGGTACCAAACTTATGGAACCAAGTTTGCACACTCAATGGAACCAAACTGCACTCTAAATGCACTGCAACACAAATGGGACAAATTACACTATGTAACAAATTTTTATTTTTGTTTTGTTCCTGGGTACACAGTGTGTTTTCCTAACCTGTTATGACTTAAATAAATAGAAAATAGCTGTTATTCCACAGAAACTTTGCTTCTGTGATCAGGACAATGATATTTTGAAATTTGTCTGTTTTCAAGAATATTCTTGATTCGCCTTCACTACTACTGAGTAGTCTTCTAGAATATTCTTTAACTGCTAGAACTGTCCAGAATTTTCTAGAAGTTTCCAGAATTATCTAGACATTTCAAGACACTTTTAGAACGTTCTAGAACGTTAAAAAAACTAAAAGTTTGTGCTGAATGTAGTCATTTTTCCATAGACTTTAGACATAAGCAGTTGAAATATAAGACTTAGAAGCCAGGAACAAAAACTGTGTTACATAGTGATGTCATGTGACATACAAAGCACCAATCACCACCGCCATCCATTTCCAACCAGAACATAATTATATGTGCAGCTAGTGTGAGGGGAACTGTGTTAATGAGATTTCTTGAAAGACTGACAGTCTGGCAGACTGATGGATAGACTCTAATCCTACAGCTGCCACGGTGTGTTGGGGCAGGGTCAGAAAAACAGAATTCCTGGCCAGATTCATGACTTTAGTGCTTTTGCAGGTGATGTTTATGTAGATGTTCTTTCCATTTTAATACGCTGCGTCCAATCTATTCCACACCTAATTTCACTTCACAAGTTCATTTATCGCTATACTGCAAAGCATGCAGGCCTGGAAACAGAAGAGCAGTGGAGAGAGTGGAGAGAGAGTGTTTGTTACGGTAGCAAAGGTTTGGGCCTAAAAGCTCGGACACCTCGTCCACCACTTCCTCTGAATAAAAGAATAAAAACAAGTGCAGAGGAGAACACAGAGATAAAAGCAAATGAGAGAGAAAAAGAAGGAATGGACTGTCAGGCGTCGGTGTGCGTGTGAACCAGTTGCAAATCTCAGCGGTTGTGGGACGCTTCCAAGATGAACCCCATCTGTTACGGTATTTCATTAATATTACAGAGTCTTTGTACAGGGCACTCAATCTCTCTGAGGGGAGTCTCAGCCATCTCTACCACTCGCGGTAGTGGTACAAAGTCGAACCCATTACAACCGTCCGTATGCACGGAAAGCTCTCGCGGGGTCACGTCTCAACACGTTAACAGATGGAGGGAAGAAATGAAGGATAAAAGAGGAGGAAGTGGAATGGACCAGACTACCTCTTCAAACTTCGACTGTGATGAGAGCTCTGAGTGCTCAGCGAAGGGCTGCAATCCCATGATTCCACTCACTGCCACTAAACAACGAGCAAACAGCACCGGCGCCATAACATATTCTACCGACTGCTTTCTATTTATTATGGAACACGTCTTCACGGTGCGTTTCTAGATTCTGTCTCAATTTCCTCTTTCCGAACAATCTCAACGACACTCTGACTTCACATATTTAAGATGCAACGTTAGTTAGTGGCAGCTACGACTGCGGTGAACACACAGTAAAGCTGAGTTTATGCTATCAGAAGCAAACACGTTGTTGTCTGCGCCACCTCCATTATTGGGTATGTATGGGGCATTGCAACGGTCTTGTTCAGTTCAAATTTGTGGAACTTTGCTCTTGCAAACTTGTTAATAACTGTAGAGTGATGACTGTGCTCACAATGAGGAAGAGCCTAATGCTAATGCCAGAATTTACAGAATTGCGTAGCAACAAGTTAAAATCCTGGTGACCACAAAGAGAAAAACGTAAGTCTGTAAGCTGTCAAACGCAGATGTTCTGTTCACAAGGAAAATAGTCTGTAGTCCAAACTAGAGTAACTAACATACCCAGTCTAATGATTAGGGATGTCCCGATCAGGTTTTTTGGCCCCGATCCGATTCATCTGATTTTGAGTATCTGCCCATACCGAGTCCCGATCCGATACTTTAAAAAACTGAATGAACAATGAACAAATGTTAAATATATAATATTTTCATTTTAATTACCTTATTTTATTATTTATCACTTAAACAGTGCACTTCTCCTTGAGGTAGCTTGAACAATCAAGTAATAATCTACCAGACTTAAAAATGTACAAATTTCCATGTTATTTTATTTGTCTAAAAATAAATGTCTGAGGTTCCTTATGTTAAACAAGAAATTATCTTTTCTGAAATCACAGGTGGTTTTAATTTACAGATGAAAGGTTTCTAAAGAACCATTTATTGATTTAGCTATTTTAATTACAAGTTTTCTAAACTTTTTTAAACAGTAATCAGAAATTTTGAGGTAACAAACAACAACAACAAAAAACATTTCCAAGGATTTGTTTTTTTTTTTTCAGAAAACTGCTCCTGTTTTGTACAGATCAGTGGTTTCTACCACTAGTCTTCCGTGTTTTGGCCCGACGCGTCGTTCCTATTGGACAGCGCGACGCTGCTTCACAGCTCAGAGCGTTGAAAGTTGGATTGGGTTGAATTTATGTTTTTTCTTTTGTTCAATTAAAAAAAAAAAAAAAAAGATTGGGTTGAACTTTGACCGTGTCAGCCTGCCGACAAGCGGCAATGCTTTAGTTCGGCTTTTGACGCGACGCTTTTGACGCCTCCAAAAAGCAACACGTCTCATTGAAAATAATGCTTTTTAGACCGATTCGTGATGCTTCTGATGCTTCCGACACATGAAAGGCCCATTATTCTGCAATAATGAGCTTGAAATAGCGCTGATCAAAATAATGAGGATGAAATCTATATCGGATTCCTGATCGGGATGCAACGTCCGATTTCGATCAAGTCTGAAACCATGTGATCGGGCCCGATTTCCGATCATGTGATCAGATCAGGACATCCCTACTAATGATGTAGCTAATGCTAGCAATAAAAGCACGCACTGAGAGTTTGGGTTATCAATCAATTCAATCAATTTTATTTATATAGCGCCAAATCACAACAAACAGTTGCCCCAAGGCGCTTTATATTGTAAGGCAAGGCCATACAATAATTACGTAAAAACCCCAACGGTCAAAACGACCCCCTGTGAGCAAGCACTTGGCGACAGTGGGAAGGAAAAACTCCCTTTTAACAGGAAGAAACCTCCAGCAGAACCAGGCTCAGGGAGGGGCAGTCTTCTGCTGGGACTGGTTGGGGCTGAGGGAGAGAACCAGGAAAAAGACATGCTGTGGAGGGGAGCAGAGATCAATCACTAATGATTAAATGCAGAGTGGTGCATACAGAGCAAAAAGAGAAAGAAACACTCAGTGCATCATGGGAACCCCCCAGCAGTCTAAGTCTATAGCAGCATAACTAAGGGATGGTTCAGGGTCACCTGATCCAGCCCTAACTATAAGCTTTAGCAAAAAGGAAAGTTTTAAGCCTAATGTTAAAAGTAGAGAGGGTGTCTGTCTCCCTGATCTGAATTGGGAGCTGGTTCCACAGGAGAGGAGCCTGAAAGCTGAAGGCTCTGCCTCCCATTCTACTCTTACAAACCCTAGGAACTACAAGTAAGCCTGCAGTCTGAGAGCGAAGCGCTCTATTGGGGTGATATGGTACTATGAGGTCCCTAAGATAAGATGGGACCTGATTATTCAAAACCTTATAAGTAAGAAGAAGAATTTTAAATTCTATTCTAGAATTAACAGGAAGCCAATGAAGAAAGGCCAATATGAGTGAGATATGCTTTCTCCTTCTAGTCCCCGTTAGTACTCTAGCTGCAGCATTTTGAATTAACTGAAGGCTTTTCAGGGAACTTTTAGGACAACCTGATAATAATGAATTACAATAGTCCAGCCTAAAGGAAATAAATGCATGAATTAGTTTTTCAGCATCACTCTGAGACAAGACCTTTCTAATTTTAGAAATATTGCGCAAATGCAAAAAAGCAGTCCTACATATTTGTTTAATATGCGCATTAAATGACATATCCTGATCAAAAATGACTCCAAGATTTCTCACAGTATTACTAGAGGTCAGGGTAATGCCATCCAGAGTAAGGATCTGGTTAGACACCATGTTTCTAAGATTTGTGGGGCCAAGTACAATAACTTCAGTTTTATCTGAGTTTAAAAGCAGGAAATTAGAGGTCATCCATGTCTTTATGTCTGTAAGACAATCCTGCAATTTAGCTAATTGGTGTGTGTCCTAACCAAATACCGGCATCACTGAAAGCAGCCAAAGATAGCGATACGTCTTTGGGATGGTTATGAGTAATTTTTTCTCTAATAGTTAAAATTTTATTAGCAAAGAAAGTCATGAAGTCATTACTAGTTAAAGTTAAAGGAATACTCGGCTCAACAGAGCTCTGACTCTTTGTCAGCCTGGCTACAGTGCTGAAAAGAAACCTGGGGTTCTTATTTTCTTCAATTAGTGATGAGTAGTAAGATGTCCTAGCTTTACGGAGGGCTTTTTTATAGAGCAACAGACTCTTTTTCCAGGCTAAGTGAAGATCTTCTAAATTAGTGAGACGCCATTTCCTCTCCAACTTAAGGGTTATCTGCTTTAAGCTGCGAGTTTGTGTTATACCACAGAGTCAGGCACTTCTGATTTAAAGCTCTCTTTTTCAGAGGAGCTACAGCATCCAAAGTTGTCTTCAATGAGGATGTAGAACTATTGACGAGATACTCTATCTCACTTACAGAGTTTAGGTAGCTACTATGCACTGTGTTGGTATATGGCATTAGAGAACATAAAGAAGGAATCATATCCTTAAACCTAGTTACAGCGCTTTCTGAAAGACTTCTAGTGTAATGAAACTTATTCCCCACTGCTGGGTAGTCCATCAGAGTAAATGTAAATGTTATTAAGAAATGATCAGACAGAAGGGAGTTTTCAGGGAATACTGTTAAGTCTTCAATTTCCATACCATAATTCAGAACAAGATCTAAGATATGATTAAAGTGGTGGGTGGACTCATTTACATTTTGAGCAAAGCCAATTGAGTCTAATAATACATTAAATGCAGTGTTGAGGCTGTCATTCTCAGCATCTGTGTGGATGTTAAAATCGCCCACTATAATTATCTTATCTGAGCTAAGCACTAAGTCAGACAAAAGGTCTGAAAATTCACAGAGAAACTCACAGTAACGACCAGGTGGTCGATAGATAATAACAAATAAAACTGTTTTTTGGGACTTCCAATTTGGATGGACAAGACTAAGAGTCAAGCTTTCAAATGAATTAAAGCTCTGTCTGGGTTTTTGATTAATTAATAAGCTGGAATGGAAGATTGCTGCTAATCCTCCACCTTGGCCCGTGCTATGAGCATTCTGGCAGTTAGTGTGACTCGGGGGTGTCGACTCATTTAAACTAACATATTCATCCTGCTGTAACCAGGTTTCTGTAAGGCAGAATAAATCAATATGTTGATCAATTATTATATCATTTACTAACAGGGACTTAGAAGAGCGAGACCTAATGTTTAATAGACCACATTTAACTGTTTTAGTCTGTGGTGCAGTTGAAGGTGCTATATTATTTTTTCTTTTTGAATTTTTATGCTTAAATAGATTTTTGCTGGTTATTGGTAGTCTGGGAGCAGGCACCGTCTCTACGGGGATGGGGTAATGAGGGGATGGCAGGGGGAGAGAAGCTGCAGAGAGGTGTGTAAGACTACAACTCTGCTTCCTGGTCCCAACCCTGGATAGTCACGGTTTGGAGGATTTAAGAAAATTGGCCAGATTTCTAGAAATGAGAGCTGCTCCATCCAAAGTGGGATGGATGCCGTCTCTCCTAACAAGACCAGGTTTTCCCCAGAAGCTTTGCCAATTATCTATGAAGCCCACCTCATTTTTTGGACACCACTCAGACAGCCAGCAATTCAAGGAGAACATGCGGCTAAACATGTCACTCCCGGTCCGATTGGGGAGGGGCCCAGAGAAAACTACAGAGTCATGTTGAGATCCACGTGGACAGTGTGTGACACTCACCAGCAGATTGCAATTACGTAGACCCGCCTTAAAGCATGCGGGTCTGCGGGTTAGGAGGTAAACTAGCAAGTCAAGTATTCAATTCAATTTATTTCATTTATATAGCGCAAAATCACAACAAAGCTGTCTCAAGGCGCTTCACACAAGTAAGGTCTAACCTTACTAACCCCTAGAGCAAACACACAGGCAACAGTGCTGAGAAAAACTCCCTCTGATAATTTGAGGAAGAAACCTCAAGCAGACCAGACTCAGAGAGGTGACCCTCTGCTTGACAGTAACCTGTAATGGACCAGCATCACATCCAGGCAGAGTTGTTGACTCAACTACTCAACTACTGTGGTATCCACTTATTTTGTAGGACCTCAAAAACAAATCACTGCCCATGGTGTGTGTAGTTGTTTCACTGCTTGAAATGAAAACAACTGGTAATTCCACATTTCCAAAAGTAGAAGCAGAGGTGTTTGTAAACGGATTGCATTTATTTAGCACGTTTTCATCTGAATCAGAAGCTTGAAGTAATTTACATTGATGCCTCGCATTCACCCACACACACACCGATCTCAGGGTGCTGCCATGCAAGGTGCTCAACTACATACCAGGAGCAACTGAGGCATTATGGACTTTGCCCAAGGGCCCTTAGTGATTTTCCTTTCTCGGGGGGTGTTAACAGAGGATCCTCGGGACTTAAGCCCAATGCTTAACCACCAGACCATCACTTCCCCTGCCCTTCTATTATCACAACATCATTGAAGTGTTTCAAAGAAAAAGTCTTGTATTTTTTTTTTTTGTAGTTTTACCCATCAGACTACAATGGGCGTAGGGGTATTGTCACATTCACCATCTATTTGTTCATTTTTCCTTCGATTTCCACACATTTGCCAGATAATGGATTCAGCGATCAAACCCAAAACTTTAAGGCTACAAGGAGGACCAGAAACTCAAAGATCAGGGTCACGAGGAGCGTTTTGTAAACCAAAACATGCCTTACATAGCCGATTACTACCAAAAGTCTTATGTATGTTAGGTAACAACAACCCTAATAACTTTTGGGTCCAGGTGTCACAACTCAAGATAAGTGGAAACAATTTGAAAATCACAAATTTCTCTTGAGTGCAATGAGATCTGCTGTACATACCGATTCTAAGTATGTGCGTGATACATATCTCAACTCGATACGTATCATATCATTTCTCCACCCCCGAAAAAAGTAGGGATTTGATGGCGGTTCTTCAGTGGTCTTCAAGTGTGTGTCCCTGTCTCCTGGTTGTCTCCACTGTAAGTTATGCCTTGTGAATCCCAATCAAACATCTGATTGAACTGTTAACATGTTTACACAGAATAACTTGTAAAACTGACATGAAAAAATATCATAATTGAGGCAACAATGAATGGCTCAGGATCACAATTGTATAGATAGTAATATATGCATTGCTTTGTTCGAAAAAGGTATATTTTGCAAGCAATTTGCATTCCAACCTTCGCTGTTGCTCATGAATTTTGGGTGGGATCCAAAAGAATGTGATTGTGGATGCAAACAGCTGACAGCTGAAGTCACCCACAGAGAGCAGGGTGAGGAGCTCTGAAGGATCTCAGAGCAGAATCACTGATGCTTCACATTAAAAGGAGTCACTTGAGGTGGTGTTGACATCTGATTAAGATACCTCCTGGACTCCTAACTTTTTACCAGGGTCATCCAACTGGGACAAGAGCACTGTCGACACTATTATAGCTGTAGCAATTATATATCACATTTGTAGTATGAATGCTTAAGATTCCCAATACAAGGAACTCCACGATGTGCTGGGTCCAATGCTGCCTTCTCAATAGCAGGTGATGGGAAGCAATTTCGCCGTTAACCTGACTACAAACTCTGCAACTGGTGAGTCAGTGACATTTCAGTTCTTTTAATCGCTTGGCATATTTAATGAGGTTTCAGTTAATTGTACTGCAATCACAGCATGTGACAATGACGGAGCTGTTCTATAAGTAAATACCTGTGCATGTGTGGCTCAAAGACCATCTGATAATCGTTTCTCTCAGTCAGTGCAGCAGTGTACATTGAGGACACAGCGTTCCAGCTGGTCAACCTGATGGAGCCACTGACTCATGTTGCGCCATAGATTAATATGTCATTACGGATCTCAGGCTAAAGGAGGTTAGCCAGAGCCAGCCTGCATCAACCGATTTCCCCAAACACAGCAGGCAGATGGCGACGCCAACACTAACTCCAAATGTTCAATTTTAACATACACCAGCACCCACTTTAACACAAGCCACAAAATTTCAGTCAGTTTTGTCTCTACTGTGTTTCTGACCCTGCAGTTTCGTGAACATGTGTCTCTAGTCACATACAAGCGAGTTCCAAGACTCCTATAAAATCTAGGGTACCTATGTTAGCAATCTGTGACCCCACTTTGTTTCTCAAATATCTTGATGAATCTTGGTTGAATAAACTGAGGGACCCATTTGACTGCTCATTCTGCTTCATGACCCATTATTTAACCACAATAATATCTTGAGAGGAGACCAAGTCTGGGGGCATGCACTCGTACCGATACTACAATTTCAAAGTTGATACAGATAGCCGAGAAAATAATTGATACCATTTTCAATATCACAGGGGGGAAAATGACAAAAATTGAGGGATTTAAAAAAAATATTAGAACAGTATAAACAATAACACGGCTATCTCTGACTCTACTGTTTGCCCTAGTGATGCGCTGTGCTATGAAGCATTGGTTCTTCATCTGCTTCGAACGGGAAGGAGAGAGGTCTGAGCTTTTTTTGTGCTTGGAATTTAACAGCAGTTAAACGAGTAAGGGGAGGGCCTGTGTACGTGTGTGTGTGTGTCTGTCTTCTGCAGCTGTGCCGTGTGAAGTTATATGTGTTAACTGGAGGAGGCAAAGATAGCACTGTTGGTATCAGTACTGTAGCAAACGAGTATCTAAACAGATTAGTATCGATCAGCATTTGAGAATCAATTTGTTTTGACCACCCTAATCCACTACAGTATGGAATCACCTTGGGACCTGGTTGGGAACCACCCAGGCAGATATTCAATCCATCCCCATTAACTACTAAAAGTAGCCAACTGTCTGCTACAGCTTGGTTAAATGTGGCCATCTTCTTGGCCTTCTGCGACAATTGGGTCCACAACATGGAGGCACCTGCGTCAAGGATCATGCCCAGAGAAACATGCCACATGGTCAAAATATTGTAGCTGACGTTTTTATTGATACTCCTCATCTGAGTCTCTCTAAATAACAGTTGGCTTAACCCAAAGCGATGAAGCGGTACATCAATCATCTTCCAAGAGACCTAACACCAAAGACATCCGGTCATCACTTTAGATCACTGGTTAGTGTTCAAGCCTCACAACTATACAATTAAACAGACTCCAAAGACTTGAACCTTTGTTCTCATGCAAAAGTATTAGCATTGTTAAACACCACTGTCTAGCAAACTCATGACTACATAAGCTCTTCGTAGGAATCTCTCAATCTTAAAGACCAAGAAACTTAGCTACTGTCAAGTAAAGATGCATGATCCACAATTTTCACTTCCGATTCAATCCCGATACCTGAATTTGGATATCTTCCAATACCAATACTTTTCCGATCCGATACCAGAGCTCTGTTTGCTTTAATATTACTATTATCATTATTGTTAATTTTATATGAGGATTTTCTTAAAAAGACCTGAAAGTTCAGCTACAATTGCCAGAAGGTGTATCTAAGATGAAAGCTTAGATTTGATGTTTTGGTGAAAGAATTAAGTACTTTTATTTTTTTATAGACTTTTATAGCCTTATTTTTATAGGCTTAAAGAGAAAAGACAGCACTCACTCTCTCTCTCTGTGTGTTTTCGTGCTGCGCAAACTTCAAACTTATTGGAAACATGAAGCCTTTCAAATGTAAAATAAATGTATCATCAGTGACACTCACGCGCAGGATTTTAATGGAGACTTTTTCACCTTTCAGTGGACACAATCTTTGTTCGCTGTCCTCAGCTGCATGCTGAGGTGGCTTTTCATGGAGTTTGACAACCTTGGAACAGTGAAGCGGCTAACTTTTTAGCACACATTTTCAGCAACAATTCAGTTAATTTTTTTGGAAAATCCGTGCTTAACGAACAGACAATTTGAACCCGAGAGCCAGGCAGAAATTTGTCGCTGCCCTCAGCTTCGAACACTGTGGAAGAGAGCTTTCTCAAACAGCCTGGCTTCAGAAACCTTCCCTCCTCCCACTCAGCAGTAAATAAGCAGAGAGCAAACAGCAGTTGAGAGGATTCACAGGGGCTATTCTACGGTATTGGAAAAATGTCACGGGTTGGATCGGTAATTACCTATACGTGAATTACATTGGTATCAGAACCTGATATCGATCCGGGATTGAATCGGTCCCATCCGTGCTTTCAAGAAGGGAGATGGATTAATTATCTGGATGATTGGTTGCCATCAGGATGGACCCAGGGAAGTTAAGTGGTGTTGCACTGACACATGTTCCCAGGTCTTGCCTGAGGTAAGTGTTCTACCTCACAGCCATTTAGTTTAGATAATGCTATATTAAAACAGAAGTGGAAACAAATCAGTTGATCATGCACAAGTATGAATGCAAACAAAACGAAAAAGCCCCCAAAATGATCGTACGTTTTTCTCAAAGTTGTTGCATTCGCCATTCGTCTTTACTTGTATCTGTTGGGGATGCTTGTTTTTAACTAGGATTTCTTCATCACCATTACCATTATTGTACATAATAATATCTGTACATGGCCAGAAATAATACCTTAATGATAATAAATGTAGTATTGGGCTTGATTTGGTCAAACAACAACAACAACAACAAAAAACATGTACATATGTTCTGCAAAATGTGTGAGGTCTTTTTTTTTATTTAGAATTCATGCTTGAGAAAAGGCGTACACATGTTTTTTGAATGTATACACATTCATAAATGATGCATCACACTATTAATGGTTTGGCACTACATCTTGAGGCAGAATTTAACTTTGATTCATGAAGTTTTTCAACCAGATTTACCTTTGCAGATTTGAGAAGTACTCAAAAATTCCTACAGTTTTACATAAAATAAATAAATAAATGAATCAGTGCCTTTGTTGTTTTGGGCTCAAACGAACGTGCATGCAGTGCAAATGTCCGATTGTTCACACAAAAGAATCACAGCCATTTCCATGACTGTTAAGTTATGTCTTGTGGAAATTACTTTATAGCCAGTTAAATCTATAAGAAAAGTATATTACAGGTGTTTTGACTGATGCGTGGAGGTCAGCATAACAGAATTATTAATGGCCACAGAGGCCACGACCATCTCAGTCTGTGTTCACCACAGCACAAATTTGGTGTATTTTCTATTTTTTGTGATTTTGTTGACATTATCTTTAATCTGGATCATTAAAAATGAAATAAAAAATAAAAATCTGGCCTGGATAGAAGTGTTAATATTAGCTTGTAGTGGACTTAATCCCATACATGCTACTTGTCTATGTCCTTGGGCAAAAACACACTTCATCTGTGTTGTCACAGTCCACCCAGCTGTAAATTACATACCAGCATTGACTGAGGAGGTAAGTTGTGTCAGACCATCCAGTGGGAGTTGTACATTAACATCCACTTCAGGGTAACGGGTCCGAGGATAAACACGAACGCCAATGGGTCTCTGAGCATATCTTCCTCATCACCACCTTGGTTTACTTTACAATTTAAACAGGACATTTTTAAATGTGCAGCTCTTCTTAAAGGCAATGAAATACTTGGATAAACACACGATCATGTGCGCATAAAGTGCCAACACCAATATGCAACAACTTTAAAGGCCCTATGTTGATGAGCTACAATATAGCACATCATCTAAAGTACATAAACTAACCCCAGTGTGTTATTTACAGTTTGTGTAATGTGAATATAAAGTAGGGCAGAGTATGTAAAAAGCCCATTAATTAGTCATGGATGTGTTTTGGGCTTAACATGAATCTGACTGTCATTTGTAATCCCCTTTAAGAGCGTTAGAAGCTGGTGTACTGTTACTCAGTGAGAAGTTTTCTGGAGAGGTAATGGACCTGAATGCAACATGGCCCAGTGAATGATCAGAAAAAAGCCACCAAAGCACCTTGAGGGGAAGAAATAAAGCAGTAAGGTTTGTTTGTTTTTTCTGTTTGTGTTTGCTTTAATTTAATTGCCATTTTCAATTCGGTTTCATTGTGTGTAGATGGATTTTGGAGTTTCTATGGCGAGATCACTTTCTGCTGCCTCACGACCAATGCGCCATCACCATGCCTGATCACACAAATGAGTGAAAATGCACCTATAATTTAAAGAAGGAGAGCAATGGGTGTGAAAATAAGAACTGTGCCGGTTTGAAACTATCAATGACACTTGCTTTGTGTGAGCTGGGCCCTGGATTTCTTTCCCTTGCTGTACAAACACATAAGTGTGTGATGGGTTCCAAACCACTCTCACGCTCTGGCTATCATGATGCACATGACATGACACGAGCCTGCCTTGCACTCCTTGTGTCTGTCACCTACACTCGGTACACAGTGCTCGCCAGCCTCAAAATAAACATTATGTAAAAGTACACAACATGCCCGGTACCACAGGGTGACTCATACCGGGGTCACAGTTTGTTCAATCCACCGGCTGATGGGGCCTTCAGAAGGCAATGTGTGATACATGCAGGCTGAGGGTCAATTATACTTTCTCCCAGTTGCAATTCCACATTTGGCAAAAGACGACTGGAACAACAGTCTTCCCCAAAATGTCTTGGTCAACCAAGGGAAAGACATTTTGCTTGAAAGCTTATTTTGCCAACAAATCATACCATTTGGAGCATAATTTGGAAAGAACATGACTTTTATGCAAAGTGACCAAGATAACTGAAACTTTGGGGAATGACTGTACACAGACTGAAGTTTTGTGGGATTTATTAAAATTTTTATGGATTTGTTTTTCTTTTTTCCTGGGTCACCCTGTAGACAAACACTCACGCCCGCACGCATACCTACGGACAATTTAAAGTTAACAGTCTCCACTTAACCTGCATGTCTTTGGATGTGGGAGGAAGCCGGACCACCCAGAGGGAACCCACGCAAACACAGGGAGAACATGCAAACTTCACACAGAAAGGTCACAGGTGGGAACTGATCTCATGACCTTCTTGCTGGGAGGCAACAGTGCTAAACAAAAAGCCACCGTGCTGCCCGGCACCAGATCAACAGTTCATTAACAGTATGTTTTAAATGTTTGAGTTAAGCCTCTTGAGATGTATCATCTCTTTTTCAAGAAGGTCCTGACCGACATGATGGTACAAAAGTTTAAAAACAAGACACTGAATGTATTTCAACTGTACATTAAAGTCCATCATGAAATGTGTTTGTTTGTGATCGCATGTAATTACTATCAGGTGGTTGTTTAAAGGTCTTAGGGTGGTCTCCCCGTGTTAAGTATTGGATCAATGCCTGGCCCGATTTCAAAATTGAGGAAATCAGGCCAGATTTTTTTAAACAGACCAAAATCATGTTACCTATTACAGGACTTTATATCTCCTTACACGGGTGTAACCGAATATTGCTGAATACACCGGAGTAGGAACAATTCCCAATACATGACTGTTTTTGTGCACGAGCTGACACATGTGCATCAGTGGTTGGTCTAGCTATCTCCAAACTCCATTTCGTTTGTGTGTAAATATAACCTCTTTGTCATGTATTATGTAAAGTTAGCGAGAAATAATCACTTCTAAAACTGAAAACAGATTTTGGAACCTGCTAACACCTATGGAGTGACTTACAAGACATTTCACAGACATTAGCATGATGACATTGCAGGCTGGTCTAGCTACCTGCAAACTCCATTTTGTTTGTCTGTAAATATAACCTCTTTGTCATATATTATGTAAGAGCTAGTGAGAAATAAACACTCTTAAAACTGAAAACACTGTTTTTGGAACCTGATAACATCTCTAGAGTGACTTACAAGACATTTCGTGGACATTAGCGTGGTGATGTTGCAGGCTGGTCTAGCTACCTGCAAACTCCATTTTGTTTGTCTGTAAATATAACCTGTCATATATTATGTAAGAGCTAGTGAGAAATAAACACTTCTAAAACTAAAAACACTGTTTTTGTAGCCTGATAACACCTCTGGAGTGACATATAAGACATTTCGTGGACATTAGCGTGGTGACGTTGCAGGCTGGTCTAGCTAGCCGCAAACTCCATTTCATTTGTGTGTAAATATAACCTCTTTCTCATATATTATGTAAAAGCTAGCGAGAAATAAACACTTCTAAAACTGAAAATGCTGTTTTTGTAAATTAATGACACCCCTGGAGTGATGTACAAGACATTTCTCGGATGTCAGCATGCACACTAACGGCCGCTAACTTAAAGCTAACTTCTGCTGTCAAAACTCATGTATGCGCACACGCACGCCCTCCTGCAGATGCCATTAAACCGTAAATTAAGCTATGCAGGAGAAGCGTACATGAGGACTGACGTTGAGAATCACTTTTACATGTAGAAAACACAGAATGCTTTAGTTCAACATTTCTGTCTACGGGTTGAATTGTCCGGAAACAAAAACAAGAAAGTACTTACAGGGAGGGATCATGGACAAGATCCTTGAGGTTCACGCCACTGCGGTCCTCTGCAAGGTTTTGAAAACAGCTGTCGCTTACTGGATGCATAAAGACAAGGGGCAGGGAAGGTGCAGAAAGAGGAAAAAGAAAAAAAAAAATGGTTTCATCCTTCAGTGCTATTATTACATCATACACAGACCAGAATGTACATGTACGCGTACGTCAAACAAACCTGAGATCACAAATGAAAGAGATTATGCTTTACAAAAACTGACATAACATTTCCCCAAATATGTAATCTTGTATCAATTCACTGACTAAGTCTGCAAGAGTAAAAAAGAATGTAAAAGTGAACCACGGAGCTCCAAATCAGATTTATCACTGAAAACACCACTGATGTTTTGGACATTTTCTACAGTTTGACTTCATGTGCACACAGATAAATCAAAGAAATCTGAGCAATGTGCAAAAGTTTGAGGTAACTCAGACTTTTGATTAAAAAAAATACAAACAAAAAACAATTGATAATTTTTCCCCTTCATAGTTCAACAGAAAATCAAGTTTGAAACATAAAATAATAATAATAATTGAACTTTGCTCTGTTTTGTTAAATAATTAACGAAGTAGAACAAACTTCAATTATACTAAAAACCTGATTATTCAGGTTTTCAGTATTTTTTTCAAATAACAAAAAGCAGGAAAAACAGGATTCTTTCTGGAATCGCAATCTCAACACAATGACAGTTGTTGATGATGAGCAAGATGATGATAAAAACCTGATCAGAAGAAAACATCAACATTTCTCAATGCAGTTTCAATGAATTCAATCACCACATTATTCATTATATGAAGGATGCCCCGAGCCGAGTGAAGCAATCGGAATCAAGCCCAATTAAATCATTTTTAAAATTCTTCGTATTGGATAATTTATACTCGTGTCACAAAATTAGCACATTTCCTCTTGTTTAGCTTTCAAATATCTGGTGTCTGTTCAAATTAGAATATTAAAATTATTATTATTAAAATACCCCATTCCAAAAGCCTAGAAAAGTTCAAAAATTTGAAAATCTCTGCATCATGCATAAATACCACCAATTTGTTTTATACGTTAAACGAGTCTTTAAATATATATGTTAAATTTTTTGTTTGTTTGTTTGTTTATTTGGCTAATAATGAATCATACAAAGAGAACATGTACATATGACATTAAAAAAACCAGGACAACACACGAAAGTGGAAAGGCGCTTATTTCCAGTGTAGTCCTTAGCCACACTGGAAAATACACTTCACACTGCTTTTGCGCCAACGAGTGAAATAGAATTCAACAATGTATATGCACTAGAGGTCAACTGGTTATCAGCACCAATAATTGGCCAGGCTGATAACAGGTCAGCCCCAAATTTTACACATACAGAAAGTATTCACAGCACTCTCAACTGTTTTCACATAGTCATTATGGGGTACTGTGTGTAGAATTTTGAGAGAGAGAGAAAGAAATTTCATCCATTTTGGAATATGGCTGTAACATAACAAAATGTGAAAAAAGTGAAGTCCGTGAATACTTTCAGGATGCACTACATACTGTATATTGGCCTGGCCAATAACTGGCACAGATAATCGGTCGATTCTAATATGTACTATATCACAGTGGCAAATTGAAATTGCAGTACTTTCCACAATAATCACAATAATACTTTTTCAGCTAATCATGTGGCCCTATAAAGAATTCCATAATTTTCTGGGATCTTCCATGCTGTTTAAAGAGACATTCTTCATAGTGTGTAAACTGTTAATCCAGTAAAAAGCTGGCATAGTGAGAAAAAACTACCTTTTTTTTTTTTTACCTTTATTACCAGGTTAGTCCCATTGAAACTGATCTCTTTTGCAAGGGAGACCTGGGCAATAATAAAGTTATAAATAAATATATTTGTTAATGACAGTATAAATTGATATGGACATCAAGTTGAAATTGTAATTGGCTTAACATGTGTTGTTTGATAAAAAGGAATATGTGCAGAAGGGAAAAGTGAAGAATTTATGTCCTCAATTGTACATTACCATGCTTTCCTTTTTAAATGTAACAGTAACTGTTAGCACTATCCACAGTTACATGACTGCATATGCTGAGCACAGGCAGCATTATCAATCAATCAATCAATTTTATTATATAGCACCAAATCACAACAAACAGTTGCCCCAAGGCGCTTTATATTGTAAGGCAAGGCCATACAATAATTACGTAAAAACCCCAACGGTCAAAACGACCCCCCTGTGAGCAAGCACTTGGCGACAGTGGGAAGGAAAAACTCCCTTTTAACAGGAAGAAAACCTCCAGCAGAACCAGGCTCAGGGAGGGGCAGTCTTCTGCTGGGACTGGTTGGGGCTGAGGGAGAGAACCAGGAAAAAGACGTGCTGTGGAGGGGAGCAGAGATCAATCACTAATGATTAAATGCAGAGTGGTGCATACAGAGCAAAAAGAGAAAGAAACACTCAGTGCATCATGGGAACCCCCCAGCAGTCTAAGTCTATAGCAGCATAACTAAGGGATGGTTCAGGGTCACCTGATCCAGCCCTAACTATAAGCTTAGCAAAAATGAAAGTTTTAAGCCTAATCTTAAAAGTAGAGAGGGTGTCTGTCTCCCTGATCTGAATTGGGAGCTGGTTCCACAGGAGAGGAGCCTGAAAGCTGAAGGCTCTGCCTCCCATTCTACTCTTACAAACCCTAGGAACTACAAGTAAGCCTGCAGTCTGAGAGCGAAGCGCTCTATTGGGGTAATATGGTACTACGAGGTCCCTAAGATAAGATGGGACCTGATTATTCAAAACCTTATAAGTAAGAAGAAGAATTTTAAATTCTATTCTAGAATTAACAGGAAGCCAATGAAGAGAGGCCAATATGGGTGAGATATGCTCTCTCCTTCTAGTCCCTGTCAGTACTCTAGCTGCAGCATTTTGAATTAACTGAAGGCTTTTCAGGGAACTTTTAGGACAACCTGATAATAATGAATTACAATAGTCCAGCCTAGAGGAAATAAATGCATGAATTAGTTTTTCAGCATCACTCTGAGACAAGACCTTTCTAATTTTAGAGATATGCGTAAATGCAAAAAAGCAGTCCTACATATTTGTTTTAATATGCGCTTTGAATGACATATCCTGATCAAAAATGACTCCAAGATTTCTCACAGTATTACTAGAGGTCAGGGTACTAGAGGTACTAGAGGTCCACTGTCTGAGACCATAAGAAGATCATTTGTAACCTTCACTAATGCTGTTTCTGTACTATGATGAATTCTAAAACCTGACTGAAACTATTCAAATAGACCATTCCCTGCAGATAATCAGTTAGCTGTATTACAACTACCTTTCAAGAATTTTTGAGAGAAAAGGAAGGTTGGAGATTGGCCTATAATTAGCTAAGATAGCTGGGTCAAGTGATGGCTTTTTAATGGTTTAATGGTTTAATTACTGCCACCTTAAAAGCCTGTGGTACATAGCCAACTAATAAAGATAGATTGATCATATTTAAGATCGAAGCATTAAATAATGGTAGGGCTTCCTTGAGCAGCCTGGTAGGAATGGGGTCTAATAGACATGTTGATGGTTTGGATGAAGTAACTAATGAAAATAACTCAGACAGAACAATCGGAGAGAAAGAGTCTAACCAAATACCGGCATCACTGAAAGCAGCCAAAGATAACGATACGTCTTTGGGATGGTTATGAGTAATTTTTCTCTAACAGTTAAAATTTTATTAGCAAAAAAAGTCATGAAGTCATTACTAGTTAAAGTTAATGGAATACTCGGCTCAATAGAGCTCTGACTCTTTGTCAGCCTGGCTACAGTGCTGAAAAGAAACCTGGGGTTGTTCTTATTTTCTTCAATTAGTGATGAGTAGTAAGATGTCCTAGCTTTACGGAGGGCTTTTTTATAGAGCAACAGACTCTTTTTCCAGGCTAAGTGAAGATCTTCTAAATTAGTGAGACCAACTCCTCTCCAACTTACGAGTTATCTGCTTTAAGCTGCGAGTTTGTGAGTTATACCATGGAGTCAGGCACTTCTGATTTAAAGCTCTCTTTTTCAGAGGAGCTACAGCATCCAAAGTTGTCTTCAATGAGGATGGAAAACTATTGATGAGATACTCTATCTCACTTACAGAGTTTAGGTAGCTACTCTGCACTGTGTTGGTATATGGCATTAGAGAACATAAAGAAGGAATCATATCCTTAAACCTAGTTACAGCGCTTTCTGAAAGACTTCTAGTGTAATGAATCTTATTCCCCACTGCTGGGTAGTCCATCAGAGTAAATGTAAATGTTATTAAGAAATGATCAGACAGAAGGGAGTTTTCAGGGAATACTGTTAAGTCTTCAATTTCCATACCATAAGTCAGAACAAGATCTAAGATATGATTAAAGTGGTGGGTGGACTCATTTACATTTTGAGCAAAGCCAATTGAGTCTAATAATAGATTAAATGCAGTGTTGATGCTGTCATTCTCAGCATCTGTGTGGATGTTACAATCGCCCACTATAATTATCTTATCTGAGCTAAGCACTAAGTCAGACTAAAGGTCTGAAAATTCACAGAGAAACTCACAGTAACGACCAGGTGGACGATAGATAATAACAAATAAAACTGGTTTTGGGACTTCCAATTTGGATGGACAAGACTAAGAGTCAAGCTTTCAAATGAATTAAAGCTCTGTCTGGGTTTTTGATTAATTAATAAGCTGGAATGGAAGATTGCTGCTAATCCTCTGCCTCGGCCCGTGCTACGAGCATTCTGGCAGTTAGTGTGACTCGGGGGTGTTGACTCATTTAAACTAACATATTCATCCTGCTGTAACCAGGTTTCTGTAAGGCAGAATAAATCAATATGTTGATCAATTATTATATCATTTACTAACAGGGACTTAGAAGAGAGAGACCTAATGTTTAATAGACCACATTTAACTGTTTTAGTCTGTGGTGCAGATGAAGGTGCTATATTATTTTTTCTTTTGAATTTTTATGCTTAAATAGATTTTTGCTGGTTATTGGTGGTCTGGGAGCAGGCACCGTCTCTACGGGGATGGGGTAATGAGGGGATGGCAGGGGGAGAGAAGCTGCAGAGAGGTGTGTAAGACTACAACTCTGCTTCCTGGTCCCAACCCTGGATAGTCACGGTTTGGAGGATTTAAGAAAATTGGCCAGATTCTAGAAATGAGAGCTGCTCCATCCAAAGTGGGATGGATGCCGTCTCTCCTAACAAGACCAGGTTTTCCCCAGAAGCTTTGCCAATTATCTATGAAGCCCACCTCATTTTTTGGACACCAATCAGACAGCCAGCAATTCAAGGAGAACATGCGGCTAAACATGTCACTCCCAGTCCGATTGGGGAGGGGCCCAGAGAAAACTACAGAGTCCGACATTGTTTTTTGCAAAGTTACACACCGATTCAATGTTAATTTTAGTGACCTCCGATTGGCGTAACCGGGTGTCAATACTGCTGACGTGAATTACAATCTTACCAAATTTACGCTTAGCCTTAGCCAGCAGTTTCAAATTTCCTTCAATGTCGCCTGCTCTGGTCCCCGGAAGACAATTGACTATGGTTGCTGGTGTCGCTAACTTCACATTTCTCAAACAGAGTCGCCAATAACCAGAGTTGATCCTCGGCGGGTGTGTCGCCGAGTGGGGAAAAACGGTAGAAATGTGAACAGGTTTGGCGGTGTACACAGGGCTTCTGTTTAGGGCTACGCTTCCTCCTCACAGTCACCCAGTCGGCCTGCTTTCCCGGCTGCTCGGGATCTGCCAGAGGGAAACTAACGGCGGCTAAGCTACCTTTTATCATAGCTAGCTATTATCATTAATTTGATTTGTAAGTACCGGTAGACAATTCGCCATGTCTACACAACAATGCCCGGTACAAATACCGGAGTACTCCACAACTGAAATCCGGTGATTCATGGAAAACCTTCATCACTGAGGCATTTCATGTTCTTTCAGAGGCTTGTAACACTCATCTTTTTTTTCAAAATTTATGTATTTATTGTATTTATTATTTGGGACTAAAAAGAAAGTAAAATATTTTGGTTGAATTTTGAGAATTTAATATTTTTCAGCACTTGGAACTTAATATTTCTGGAAAATTCATTTTAGCCAAGAAGGCATTTCCACAGATATATACACAATTTTGCAAGATTGCAGTCTCATTTCCCAGCAGACCCAAGTGACTCAAGGCTTCAGCACAGGTCATATTTTCAGTTATGGGCCTTTGAAAAATTTTGGGAAAAATTTGCCAACTATTCATAATTCTGTACTCTTGGGTTCAGTGAAAAACCACTAAAGTGTATACCAATGGAACTGTCCATATTTTCAGCCAAAAGAACCCAAGTATTTTTAACTAGCGCATTGCCTGTGCATAACTAGCACATTGATCCACAGGCTGTAGGTAGTGTTTATTAAAGAAGCAGCTGAAATTTTGTAAAGGTGGTAAATTGTCAGCTCTCCTCAGTTTGTCTGTGATCAAACACATGCACGCACATACGCATGGAGAGCTTTTTGTCTTTTCCGCATTCTGTCGAAATCAGGTGCTTCTATTTTTAGCCATACAGAAAGAGAGACAGAGGTGGAAGACATCAAAAGCAATAGTCTTTTCACTCATGATGCCTGCAACATGACACTTAACTAAACTGACTAAACCAATTGAACTACAAACAATAAATCAATAACACTAACAACACTGTTAACTAACATGAACCACAATAACATTTAAAACCCAAAATCCTGATTTCCCTTGGTGCATTGCAGCACAACGTCCATTGTTTACTGTTTAACTAAAATAGCCAATTTCTCAAAAAATATTTGTCCTATCAACTTTCTGTTTTCACAGTGTTCATCCTTGACCCAAAATACATAATCCTACCAAACGGCAAATGTCAGCTGCCCCGGTTTCTGTTGATCAAAGCCATACATACGTACGCACGGACACACGCACAGAGAGGCCACTTGGCTATAGAATGATGATTTTGTAACAACTTTAAGATTAATTTTTAAGAGCTCCAACATCAATCTGTATATACTGTATCTAACCCTGTTAAGGTTTCTGCACCCACACCTACAGAGGCAGCTCAAAATTTTTTGCTCCCACTGACAGTCCACATACTTCCACTGCAAAATGTCAGACACTTCAAGAATCACAGAATTTCACAATTTGACCCTTTCTGAGTGACAAACCCCTCACATTTGTTGCCAAACAGAACCAATGACACTTTCAGGATCATTCGCCAAAGTTACAGCAAATAATTCTACATACATTTGGCAGAATTAGCCTTTTTTCTAGCAGATTGAAACTCAAACTGTTCAGAATGCTGTCATCCATTACAGGGACACCCCTCATTGTTATGACTTGAAAGCCAGATTGGGGTCATGTCGTTTTGTTTACATTCTGTTGCCAAAGTGAATTCCCCAGAACCCATAGATTCCAGTGAAAGAATCCATGACTCAAGACAACAGTAAAAAAGCAGGTACCATTTTCACTTTTGGGCTTCAAAGGAAGAAAAGAAGAGACACAACACAGAAATTGACTATAAGGGGGAGGGAGGACATCTTCCTGTTTAATGCCACTGATTTGCATTGCAATTTTTTTCATTTGGAATACATATGGACCATTTCTTTTGGAAAACTTAGACCAATGGCATGGTACTTCACTTCAGCAATAACCAAACAAAAATAAACAAAATTATTGAAAACGTCAGCCAATAGTATGGTATATTCACTACTAATAATCTAGTCACTCACCATTTTCAGTGTATGCAGTATTTTAAGTTGTACACAATACACTCACCAACTTATATACTATACTCTCTCCACTTACACCATAGTTATTGGATTTATTGGTTTACGGCAGAGGTGGGACAAGGTCACCAGCAAATCACTCTCAAGTCATGAATCGGCAAATCTCAAGTCCCTAATCACAAGTCTCAAGTCAAGTCTCAAGTCATAATGGCCACCAATTGTTTGCAAGGTGACTTGAGACTTGTGACTAGGGACTTTAGACTTGCCGATTCATGACTTGAGAATGACTTGACGTTGACTTCGTCCCACCTCTGGTTTACATATCCACCAAGTACTGAAAAAATGGCAGACCTCTGAAGAAAATTCACCCTGGGCACTTTTTAAAAAAAAATTTCCTGCCGACTGCTTGGTGATGCACAAAATTTCAAGACTCAAGAGTGACTTCAAGAGTGGTGTTATGTCCTGGGTTTGTGAGCTGTAACCGATACCCTACATTATGGATTAAACTGAATTTTCATCGGAGCGCTTACAAGGACCATGATGCCCTGTGCATCCTGGAGGAGCTGCGCCACCTATGGAATTACGTTTTAATGGTGGACAAGCTGTGCACACACAGTCCAGCTGTGCACACTGGATGTGTGTTGTTTGGCCATGGAGTCATTGCACGAACTAGATTTATTGTATTTTTCTCTTTTTATTTATTTATTTTTCTGAGGACCACTGTGGAATTAGTCTAATGCTTCCGGGCCTGCAACAAACCCGTGCACGCAGTGACAGCAGGCTACACCTGTGTGGACAATGTGGATGAGGCGATACGGATTTATTATTTTTTTGTCTGTGAAGATGTCAACAGAAGTTCAGAGACAAATTTTAAAAAAAGAAGTTCAGAGACACAGCTCCTGGACATTAACAGACATGTAAGTGTTCTGCGGAAATGCGGATTTCCACTTTTTAAAAAATGTGTCCCAAAAAACATATCACGCGATCTGCGGGTCCACCACAAATGACTGCTTTTGCAGTAGTCATCAGCTTGCGTGGCACGCGTCAATAGCGCACTGTTTTGATCTCTTACGTGTCCAAAAGCTGCATCAACACGTTAATATTTAAATCAGTCCTACATTTTTCCACGGTGTGAACTGTGGCTCAATTGCAAAGATTACAGAATTGTGATTTGGCATCATGGTGACTTGATATTAAAGTTATAAAAAAAAAATAAAAAAAAATCACGGTCTGTTCGGAAGATTGTTTACAATAAAAGTGTAAAACTTTCCTTAAAAACTGGAACCCATAAATTTCTGAAAACAACAGTTGCTATTATTTAAACTTAATTTTTTTTTTTTTTACTGCCAACAACTGTGGCCTATATAACTATACTGCCCTTTTCCACATCTATTATTTTTATGATTCCATCCAATTTGAAATTATAGGCTCTTTGTGATGCAGACAAAAGATATATGATCAGTGATTGTGACTTTGATGCAATGAGTGATGAAGTCGTATGTGAAAAGTAGGATTTCCGTGAAGGAGTGTTACTGTATATAATATAAATATGTGTCCAATTGTTACATTTTTGCATCCTAAAATAATCAGAATTATTTTCTATCAATTTTAAAAGCTCCTTACATTTTTGATGTATTTTGTGACCAATGTTTAAAAATATATTTTTTGCTTCATTTCAGACCATTCAAAATGACAAGAAACATACATAAATAGGAAATCAAAGGAAAGTTTTGGGTGTGTTAAATGAAGTAACAGCTGAAGAGAAGGAAGAAGAACTGGAAAAGCAAATGAAAAGAATGAAAAAGTTATATTATTCAAAAACTGGTGAAGAAAAAGAAGAGCTGCTGCAGGATAAAAGAGAAAGGGCATCCAAGCTGAGGAAACATAATCCAAGACGTGCCAGACAACAAGCTGCTGACATCCTTTATTTGAAAGACGATGTAACATAAAGGCTTTAGCATGATAAGATTTTTTCGCGTTCTCCTTTAATAATAATACTCATAGTAGCATCCAGGGGGGGTATGATGCCCGCCACATTGCCAGATATGAGAGGATTTACACAAATGAAAAATTAAAACAGGAACTGAAACAATGGACCAAACCAACACAGTTCACAGGTTCTTGGGGCAAAGTCAAAATTCTGCTCTTAAACATTTGGAAACTTTTGAAACATTCATGTTTTGAATATTTGAGTCCACATGAAGAACAAGATAACACATACTGTGGCAGCCACCTGTTGAAGACTGCCACCTGTTGGACAGAACACTTCAAGGCTACAGTCAATTCCATACACTAGGATGTACGTTGCTAGTATTTGAACCAGGATTTAAATTTTGTGTTAAAAGCATTGAAAAAACAAAACCCCCAAATAACAAAATCCAGGGATGAAAAATTGGTATTCAGGGGACGACAAATGTGCAAAGCTACAATTTGTCGTCATGTTGAAATTTAACAAGACGCGTTTGACTTTGTGAAAATGCCGCACTGTCTTCCACATCATGCCTTGCTTCTCGAGTGTGTTGCAAATATGCAACTCGTCACCACGGACGTCTTTACTTTTGATCACGAGGAGCCAATGTTTAGCCAAGCCATCATTGTCTCCAACATCAGCTTCTAAACCACTGCGGCCCCTCGACTGCAGAGCAGGTGCACACTACATGAGTCATCATAGTGATCACAGACGGAGAGAGTGAGACGGGGAGGAAGGCGACAAGATGGGAAAATTTTTAAAGAGAGAGAGAGAGAGAGAGGCAAGGAGGATGACAAGAGGGACAAAATGTTTCATCCTCTGACGGGGCCAAACAAGAGCGGACATGCCACGGCCCAAAAATAGACATAAAACTCAAACACTGCGGGCGATGGTGCAACGAATTAATCCCCCAAAATCCTCATGCGCCACTTGTACACAAGACTGGAAATGTCAAGATATTCCTTGAATGAAGTGCCACGAGCCGCAAGGCGCAGAGGGGAGGCGCGAGGTTTACGGTGACCCCGATGGGTGACACCATGAAGGATCCTCAGGTGCGGAAATGTGAAAACAAATGTAAGGAACATAAGTCATAGAGGAGCTGATACAGGAGAGAGAGGAAGGGGTGATGAGGGGAAAAGGAGTGCTGGTGGGGCCGGGCGAACGGAGGGTGCAGGACGTTGCTTTCGGCTCATGCACACAAATGCGAGAGTGCTGACATTTGCACACCGAGCCAGTTCAGAAATCGCACCAGAGGGGATTGCAGGGGGAGCAGGAGAGAAGGAGAGAAACGGGGGATGGAGGATGATGGAGTACCCTACCCTGGTTTTAGAGGGCCACTGCTGCATAAGTGCATGTGTGTGTATGCATGTGTAGGAAGAGGGAACTTCCTTCTAGACTGCAGTATTCCTTACAAACACGCACGCCGCCCTCCACAGTCGTTCTCTGCGAGCTACCCCTTGATCTAAAAATAGCTGCTCCTCTCTCCTACAAGAGGCAGCAACCATTCTGAACCAATCAACACGCTCTGTCAAAGGCATTGCTATCCGCCACCCCTCGTTGTGTGCGGACATCCACGCGGGGCCACGCGCACTCAACAAGGAGGAAGTCCTCCTCTGTAAAGGTAACAAATGCACCCCCCCCCGCCCGCTGCAGCGGTTAGCACAGACGGTGGGGAAAGCGATCCCTCCTTGAAAACAATGGCAGTGAAGAGAAACAGAGCGTGCGAATCACGACGACAGCGAGAAGGCGCGAAGGGACAGCGATCTGGCTGCGGCGAAAACGAGCTTCAAAGGAATATTAATGTACAAGAGAGAAAAGGGAGTAAGAATGGGCGAGAGTGTTCATGAAGCTGTTTTCCTCCCACTGCCCAAGCCCCGCCGTGCGCCGTTCTCCAGGTGAATGTTCGGCTCGTCCTGCAACCGCCTACGTGGGCGCAAACCTTCCAAGTGATTCAGACTCGCAGCCTGATTCTGGAAAAGCATCAATTTGTTCTCAGGTCACGACAAACTGGCCGTGCCGAATCAAGATTCTGCAGTCATGTGTCCCACCTCTGACGGTGCTCGTTCCCTATCATACATCACTAAAAACAAGGGCAAAGGTAGATTCTTCTAGGCAGTTGAACACCCCCCTCCCGCCCCCCCCCCCCCCTCACAAAATACGGAGCTTTGGCTGGGCATTCTTACAGTTTAGACTGGATCACACTCGGGAATACCAACATCTTGTGCTGTTATTCTGTGAAACAAAGTCGAATTTAAGCCATTACTTTGTTTTTCAAGTGGCTGGTCTAGAGTATTTTAAGGGTATCCCCAGCCTTAGACAAACAGTTAAGGCAGCAAACATAATCAGTTTGGTTAAAACAGTGAGGATAGCAAATAATTCTTGGATTAAGTCAATTAAAATGTCTATTTAATTCTATAAATTGTACGTTGATTTAAATGAACTTGGTATGTCACAGCAAAAGAGGAATGACAGCGTCTACACCTGGTTGATACTCTATTCAGATACAGTCCCCCCCCCAACTGTTCCCTGCAATGTAAGTAAGGAAACTTTAGGAGAATGACCAATGATGTCATGGGGTGTGGTGTAGAATCTGCCGTGTGGTAATATCTATGCAAAATATAAAGTATCCAATTTTTAACATTTGTAACTTTTAATTGGTGCAATACAGTATTCTTGAGGAGAATGGAAAAATTTGTTTGTAGCTATTGCAAATCTGCAGTACCATTTCAAATTTTTGGCACCGTTTCCAGTCACAAGTTCTCTCTATGCTATAATTCTGGTTTTACTTTCCCGTTCTGGTGTATATTTCATCTCATATTGTGATGACTGCCTTTTCATGCACTCTGAAAACAAAAGCTCAAATCATAGATTGTCAAAGGTTTCAAACATTTTAGAAGCAGTGTTCAAGTTAGCCACGTGTAATTTCCAGCAATGGCAAAACGTTCTGGCACCATCCCCAGTCACACGTTCTATCTACTTCTTTAATTTACTTTTACTTTCCCGTTCCGCTGTATATTTCATCTTGTATTGTGATGACTGCCTTTCATGCACTCTGAAAAAACAAAACAAAAACAGCTCAAATCATAGATTGTCAAATGTTTCAAACATTTTAGAAGCAGTGTTTCAAGTTAGCCATGTGTAATTTGCAGCAATGGCAAAACTTTTGGGCACCATCGCCAGTCACACGTTCTATCTACTTCTCTAATTTACTTTTACTTTCCCGTTCTGATGTGTAGGTTGGGTCAGATTGTTGTCTTCCTTTTCATGCCAGAATCTGAAACAATATTTGAAACGTGTATTTCAAAGGTTTCAAAACTTTTCAAAGTAGAGTTTTGAATTAGCCAACAGCCATTTGCAGTATTAATGAAAATATCTGGCACCATCTCCAGGCACATGGTTTATCAGTTTTATTTCTGTTACTTTCCTGTTTGACTGAGACTCTTTTCTCAACAAATACACACTTTATGCAGGCTTCTCTGGAATTTCAGTCACATCTGTCGGCTCAGCGGTAACTACTGAGCTAGCTGGTGTTGATCTTTAATGTGGAGAAAGTAAGGAGTTGGGTTACCAGTCTGTAGATGTGGGTTTGATTCTTTTTTTATGCCATCTGTTTGTGTCTTCAGACAACACACCTCAACTACAACACCCCAGTCCACCCAGCTGTAAATGGGTACAGACTTGGCTGGGAAAGTAACCTGCATTGGACCGGGTCCCATCAAATGAGTCAACTCTCATTCGTTTCATGCTACAAGATGGCACCAACACCAATGGGCCTAAGGGCTTATATCGAACCCGCTTCTTATACTTGTGTATTGCAGTAGCTGAGTTAGCTGGCATGCTAACTGCCCATGTGCCGCGTGTCCTTCAGAAAGCAGTAGTCATTTCGGTCATTGCCAGAATACAGAGCAGTTTGTGCTCACCGTCTCTTGGGGATCCCACACTAATTGGGTTTTTCCTGATAAGTCTTTCACACAAACACTAATGCATTAATATAAACAAGATTTACAGAACAAATAACTGAGACACACATCATTTGTTCCAGACAGTAATAGTGCACACACACACACACACACACACACACACCACACACACACACACACACACACACACACACACACACACACACACACACACACACAACACACACACACACGTGGATCTGCTCTATAATCACTGCGAAAGACAGAAATTCTCCAGTTACTTGTGCCAAATTCAGCCCCAGTCCAATTACGACAGTGCTTATCTATCATTATGACACTGCAACTCTTTAATAATAAGCATAGTGGTCTTTCTGTCATGAGGGTTATGGACATCAAGTGAAGTTCCACTAAATAATGTGATTGTCCTTTCAGGTAAGAGTACTTTCACACCTTGAGTTTCTTTGGTTCAGGAACCAAAATGCTACACTGGCGTACCTTTTCTTTTGTTTGGTTGACTTTCATATGGTGATATTCTTTGGTGGTCCTCATTGGACAGAAGTACTGTGTTTATATTATATTATATATAATATATGGCACAATGGCAACTTCTAATATCAGTGATATCACTAAGCCTCAACTGGTCTGATCCTGATGAGCCTCCCCGACATGATAAACTACTATCATTTCTCAACAAATCTGACTGAGGCACTACATCGAGTCATAGCGCATTCTAAAGGTAACCGATCCATAGGAAACCACATGTGGTCAAGTATTTGGCCCACTGCTTCAATTTTCACTTCCACCCTAAGTGAATTGCACTGAGGTCCACTTGGTGGAAATTTCTCCTTTTCAGGCATGTCATGAATGAATTTTTTTGATTGATCACTATTATTTGGTCCACATGCATGGTCACACCTTTCTAAACAAACTAAACTATCATATTGCCCAAATGATAGTCTGCTTTTTTACTCCTTGCTGAGACATCTGAAAAAAATACTGGTGTCTTATATTCAGGATCTAGACTTTTTACATCATATACATCCAAAACAGTAGGTGTCACCAAATACAGGTGAAAACACTTTCTTCCCAGGACTGAAGACACCCATCCCTCTAAGTAGTTTACACTGCTGCATGACATTGTCCTGACAAGACAGCACCTCAAAAGTGAGGTGCTAAACCAGAAAGTTATTTCACAAATTTTAAAGGGCAGGGTTATAAATACAGCAGAGTCATCAAACAACTCTCAAGCAGCCAATAGATGCATTGTGACACAATGTAATGTTAGCAGATGGCAAGCCCACATCGTAAAAACTGTAACAATCAGAAAAGCTTACTGTGGTTCTAATAAGCACATAGTTGAGAACATGGCCCACTCCTTGCTCAGAGTCGCTCTCAGAAACTTCCTGAATCACTCATAGACTAAGATTCCTTGCTAGGAATGTTTAGGCTAAGTTGGGAGCTTTCTGAGAGGACTCTGAGATGCTTTGTGAATATGGGCCCTGGTTTATAGAACGTCTTCTTAAAAATATGCCTTGCAAAAAGGGGGGGGGGTGGGTTGCATTACCATCAGGGTTGTGATAGTCAGAACAAGATGGTACATGAAAGTGGTCCGTTTCCTTGCCCCTTGTTTTAATAAAGTAGTCAGAAAAAAGATCAATGTACAAAAGGCTTAAAGTCCTCCTGTGTCAGGGGTTGGATTCAAATATATTCTGTAATATTCTGTTCTTATATTCTTTCTTCTATGAGAAGCACCAATGGCACCTGTGGAGAAGCTACTATGGTGGTCAAACACTGGAAAGCACTGACATCTGTTGGTGGGAGGGACAACGCCTCTGCACACTAATCAACCTCGATGAATGATATCACTGCCTCCTGTCTCCTATTTTACTGGCATGTTCTGGTTAAATGCAAACACTGGGCCCCAGGCCTAGGATTAAATAGGCTTAATGATGAATGGAAGTATGGATCCGCCTCGGGATTGTAATGGAGTGGAGCAGACATCTGACTGGGCGGCTTTTTCTTAATAAAACCTCCCTCCAAGCCAGGAGAGGAGAGGAACACTATTGCACCAATATACCAGCATCATCATTCCATGGCAAGGTAAATTTCCAAATAATAAAGGCTTCGTGGTGCTGGGTAAAATATAGTAACAGCAAAAGCAGCAGATAATCTAATCTAATATATGAACCACCGTATCTTAGCAACCTTGTTAATTCTGTGAGGAGCAGTAGGGTAAGCAGCAGCAACCATCATCAACAGACACACCCAGCAGCAAGGCGCACACAATTACTCACAAATTCTCACCACCCGACGTGCTAGCTGATCATTACCCGCTATCTCAATCATGCTGTGATGGAGATGAATGCCCACACGTGTGGGGAATCACTCTCAGGAACGTACCCAGAGATCCTCGGAGCTTACTGTAACTGGCCAGGAAGGCGTGTGTTGTGTGTGCAGTGGTGGTGGTAGCAGTTTTGGGGGGCAGAAAAATTTGGAAATGAATCATTGGTTCCATTTCAAAGCATCTCCGCTACACAAAACTGTTCTAGATAAGTCTCGAAAATTGCTGTTTACATCCGTTAAGAGTGGAGCCAAACAATGCTTGATTTTCATTCATTTGAACGTCTGATCAAACTGTCGTGGACACATAATGGAATCCGTGCGACACGCCACCTGCTAGACAGAGGCCGCCGCGGAACATTTCCAGGAAACCACCCAGAACAACTACGCTTGGCTAATAATTAATAATTACATTATCATCCTAATGACCAGTTGCTTACTACACCGGAGAATTGCAGCTCATTTGTGTGGGTATATACCATCTGAAATCCACAAACATACTCCAGCAGATCTGGGATAAAATCCAATATTTATGCTGAGCCAAGAAACAAACAACACAGCGCAACATAGCCCGCTCCCACACAGTGCTCTCAGATGTGCCAGAGTGAGAAAAGACACGGGGAGAACTGCTGTTTTTTTTTCAAATTGGTCCCAGATAGGGAGCCAAGGTTCCTCATCGGGCCAGGCTTTTTCCAACTATCCCGTTCTTCAAATCCCTGGACAGACAACTTGTTTAGGGCAATGCAAATAAAAAGCAGAAGATGGACATGCTCATTGCCAGTGGGTGAGTTTGAATGTAATCTGAGGGAAGAGGGAAGTAGGTCTGGGAATACTCAAGAAAAAAATGATAAGAGGAAGGTTGAGGACATATTATAGATCGGAGCCCCGAGAATAGGTGAGCAAGTCCAATATATGCCTCAGGCCCATGGGTGCTTTCCCAGATTCTGCATTGTGATGTGTATGAGAGTCTACGACTTCCCCTGAATGGGATGGGCCTTCATTGCAAGTACTTCCCCAGCCAGTGCCGGAACCCACTGACAGCTAAGTTTAGCAGGTCAGGGTCTTGTCTAAGGACACAGTCAGGTAGCATGACCAGGAGTAGAACTAGGTCCACACACTGGTAGCCCACGTCCTATTGATGCCTTTACAGTGTCAAATCTTGCATGTAATCACGTTCTTGCCGGGGAAGTTGAGATTTCGTTGTCAGCGTAAACAAGTGTTGGCGGCAACTTGTTTGCAACATTGCGTCGTTATGGAGGCAGTTCAACCAAAATATGTATTTAGGTGTTTAACTAAGATAATTATGAGTCTTTAATGTGATTTTTATAAAAAAAAAAAAAAAAAATAAAAAAAATTGCTGTTAGGGTTGTGTGTCAGGAACCGGTTCTTTTCAGGTATCCTTTAGATATGATTCGATCCATCGACATTCAACAGCCTTTTTGCTTAACGATTCCCTTATCGGTCCTTCAGAGTGGCCATTGTTTTTGGGGGTGTTTGTCAGGAATATGATCATTTCTCTACATTGATTACAGACCCTGCAGCAGGTCTGTATAATCAACCGTTTCTGCAGTGCGACTTTGCTTTGAACCTTGAACCAATGAAGCAGTGCTTCGATCTTCAACTCGTTGCTTCGTGGTTCTTTTTTTATTTCGCTTTATCTTAATTTTTCCCAGATAAACCCCTAAAGAGCATATGTCTGAGTAATATTTACCTTTTCATGTTAAACCGACCTGTATGGTCTTCTGAAACAGTTGATTATAACTTAAAAACGGGACAATGCTATCGCGTTAGAATGTCTATGTCATTTTCAATGTTAAAGTTAGCGTTAAGCTGAGCCATTATCAAACCTCCCTGCCCAGTGTGCAAAGGATTCTGGGATACTCTAAAACTGTGAATACTACTGAGCTACCTACTCTGTCGTCCCCCCTCCCATAGGACACAAAAACACAAACCAATTTAACTGAGGCGAGAGACATGTTGTAAAGTAATTTGCTAACAATACTTTTCCTCATCAGAGAACCATTAATTCTCAGTCCTTTAATAGAGTGATAACCGCAAAGACACGAGCATGTAGGCAGGAAAAACTCTTGGGTAAAGTCTAAAATTCAAAGCTAAAACTTCGGTAAAGTTTCAGAGACATATAAAACAGGCTGAGACAAAACATGTTAATATGTGCAGACTTTAGCCATCACGCTTTCTTACTACAGTTTGAAGAGCATGAAGGGAAATTGTTGTCACATTGCTGAACCTAATAAGAAATGTCAAAATGGCGGAGGACATCGTATTAATTAGCCATGAGACATCAGCTAATTTTATAACACTGTACCCAGCCAAAGTATAAACTGGTCTATGAAGACATAAATATAATCTGCAGGCTGTTGTAACACAATATGCAAAAATATAATATAATTGCTTCAATTAAATCAATCAATCAACATGCTACTAGCAAGTTACTGTCACTGAATGATTACAGCGTCCTCCATGCTGGCTCATAGCAGCAGCTATTACATTAGCATGCCAGTGTACATCTTACAATATTCTACCTCGCTGCTGTCAAACCAAATTGATATCATTTTCACAAAACTGGCTTGGACTAAAACATTCATATAGTAGCTAGTAGCTACACAAACTAAGCGAGACCAAAAGGCCCTGTTGCCGTAATGTCTCTCCATGCTAGCTTAACTGGTTAGCATGCTGCTGGCTCAGAAATGAGCCTGTTAAAATAGTTTATGAGCACCTACCCAGTTTGTACATTTATAAAAGGCTTACCCTTGCAGTTGTAACATTATTTGTGTGCAATAGCTTCAGATTGACAATACAACAGTTGTAGCACCATGCTAACAGGCCTGCCCAATTTCAACAGATCATTCACTAAAACAGAATTAAAACTGCAGAAAAGGTGTGTAAAAAACAAAAACAAACAAACAAAGGAGTTGTATTGCCAGCCTACCAACAAGATGGTGACAGTTATTAGTCCAATTAAATGCCAAAGTCTTAATTACAGAATACTGTGTATGACATTTACATTGTACGGTGCATCTTTAAAACCAGCAAAGTTAAAAACAAAGTGATGTTTTATTTTAAACTAACATTCACTCTCGCACCACAGATGACAGAAACATCTTTTTAATTGAAATGAAAAGCACATGTACGTATACAGCTAGTAGCACAGCCTACTGAAACGTGGCATCAAAATATATTCATTTATTGACATGAACCTTTGGACTAGTGGGATGGTCCCCCAACGACAATGGACCTAGATGGCTCTAGAATGGCAATGATTAATAATCGATTATTAATCAACTATTAAATAATCAACAACCATTTTGTTACCCAATCAATTGTTTTGAGTGTTTTTTATCCAAAATCTCTGATTTAAACTTCATAAATAAGAATATTTTCTGGTTTATCTGACTACTTTCCATGCTTCTCTCTTGCAAAAAATTGAATACCTCTGAGTTGTGTACAAAAGAAGACATATGAAGGCATCATCTTGGGCTCTGGAAAACGTTAAATGACATTTTCCCAATTTTCTGACATTTTACTGCAATAACAACTAATCGATTAATTGGCCGATTATTATCTAGAGAAATCACTAAAATAAAAAATACTGAGTCAGTGACATTTCAGTTCTTTTAATCGCTTGGCATATTTAATGAGGTTTCAGTTAATTGTACTGCAATCACAGCATGTGACAATGACGGAGCTGTTCTATAAGTAAATACCTGTGCATGTGTGGCTCAAAGACCATCTGATAATCGTTTCTCAGTCAGTGCAGCAGTGTACATTGAGGACACAGCGTTCCAGCTGGTCAACCTGATGGAGCCACTGACTCATGTTGCGCCATAGATTAATATGTCATTACGGATCTCAGGCTAAAGGAGGTTAGCCAGAGCCAGCCTGCATCAACCGATTTCCCCAAACACAGCAGGCAGATGGCGACGCCAACACTAACTCCAAATGTTCAATTTTAACATACACCAGCACCCACTTTAACACAAGCCACAAAATTTCAGTCAGTTTTGTCTCTACTGTGTTTCTGACCCTGCAGTTTCGTGAACATGTCTCTAGTCACATACAAGCGAGTTCCAAGACTCCTATAAAATCTAGGGTACCTATGTTAGCAATCTGTGACCCCACTTTGTTTCTCAAATATCTTGATGAATCTTGGTTGAATAAACTGAGGGACCCATTTGACTGCTCATTCTGCTTCATGACCCATTATTTAACCACAATAATATCTTGAGAGGAGACCAAGTCTGGGGGCATGCACTCGTACCGATACTACAATTTCAAAGTTGATACAGATAGCCGAGAAAATAATTGATACCATTTTCAATATCACAGGGGGAAAATGACAAAAATTTGAGGGATTTAAAAAAAATATTAGAACAGTATAAACAATAACACGGCTATCTCTGACTCTACTGTTTGCCCTAGTGATGCGCTGTGCTATGAAGCATTGGTTCTTCATCTGCTTCGAACGGGAAGGAGAGAGGTCTGAGCTTTTTTTGTGCTTGGAATTTAACAGCAGTTAAACGAGTAAGGGGAGGGCCTGTGTACGTGTGTGTGTGTCTGTCTTCTGCAGCGGTGCCGTGTGAAGTTATATGTGTTAACTGGAGGAGGCAAAGATAGCACTGTTGGTATCAGTACTGTAGCAAACGAGTATCTAAACAGATTAGTATCGATCAGCATTTGAGAATCAATTTGTTTTGACCACCCTAATCCACTACAGTATGGAATCACCTTGGGACCTGGTTGGGAACCACCCAGGCAGATATTCAATCCATCCCCATTAACTACTAAAAGTAGCCAACTGTCTGCTACAGCTTGGTTAAATGTGGCCATCTTCTTGGCCTTCTGCGACAATTGGGTCCACAACATGGAGGCACCTGCGTCAAGGATCATGCCCAGAGAAACATGCCACATGGTCAAAATATTGTAGCTGACGTTTTTATTGATACTCCTCATCTGAGTCTCTCTAAATAACAGTTGGCTTAACCCAAAGCGATGAAGCGGTACCTCAATCATCTTCCAAAGAGACCTAACACCAAAGACATCCGGTCATCACTTTAGATCACTGGTTAGTGTTCAAGCCTCACAACTATACAATTAAACAGACTCCAAAGACTTGAACCTTTGTTCTCATGCAAAAGTATTAGCATTGTTAAACACCACTGTCTAGCAAACTCATGACTACATAAGCTCTTCGTAGGAATCTCTCAATCTTAAAGACCAAGAAACTTAGCTACTGTCAAGTAAAGATGCATGATCCACAATTTTTCACTTCCGATTCAATCCCGATACCTGAATTTGGATATCTTCCAATACCAATACTTTTCCGATCCGATACCAGAGCTCTGTTTGCTTTAATATTACTATTATCATTATTGTTAATTTTATATGAGGATTTTCTTAAAAAGACCTGAAAGTTCAGCTACAATTTGCCAGAAGGTGTATCTAAGATGAAAGCTTAGATTTGATGTTTTGGTGAAAGAATTAAGTACTTTTATTTTTTTATAGACTTTTATAGCCTTATTTTTATAGGCTTAAAGAGAAAAGACAGCACTCACTCTCTCTCTCTGTGTGTTTTCGTGCTGCGCAAACTTCAAACTTATTGGAAACATGAAGCCTTTCAAATGTAAAATAAATGTATCATCAGTGACACTCACGCGCAGGATTTTAATGGAGACTTTTTCACCTTTCAGTGGACACAATCTTTGTTCGCTGTCCTCAGCTGCATGCTGAGGTGGCTTTTCATGGAGTTTGACAACCTTGGAACAGTGAAGCGGCTAACTTTTTAGCACACATTTCAGCAACAATTCAGTTAATTTTTTTGGAAAATCCGTGCTTAACGAACAGACAATTTGAACCCGAGAGCCAGGCAGAAATTTGTCGCTGCCCTCAGCTTCGAACACTGTGGAAGAGAGCTTTCTCAAACAGCCTGGCTTCAGAAACCTTCCCTCCTCCCACTCAGCAGTAAATAAGCAGAGAGCAAACAGCAGTTGAGAGGATTCACAGGGGCTATTCTACGGTATTGGAAAAATGTCACGGGTTGGATCGGTAATTACCTATACGTGAATTACATTGGTATCAGAACCTGATATCGATCCGGGATTGAATCGGTCCCATCCGTGCTTTCAAGAAGGGAGATGGATTAATTATCTGGATGATTGGTTGCCATCAGGATGGACCCAGGGAAGTTAAGTGGTGTTGCACTGACACATGTTCCCAGGTCTTGCCTGAGGTAAGTGTTCTACCTCACAGCCATTTAGTTTAGATAATGCTATATTAAAACAGAAGTGGAAACAAATCAGTTGATCATGCACAAGTATGAATGCAAACAAAACGAAAAAGCCCCCAAAATGATCGTACGTTTTTCTCAAAGTTGTTGCATTCGCCATTCGTCTTTACTTGTATCTGTTGGGGATGCTTGTTTTTAACTAGGATTTCTTCATCACCATTACCATTATTGTACATAATAATCTGTACATGGCCAGAAATAATACCTTAATGATAATAAATGTAGTATTGGGCTTGATTTGGTCAAACAACAACAACAACAACAAAAAACATGTACATATGTTCTGCAAAATGTGTGAGGTCTTTTTTTTAATTTAGAATTCATGCTTGAGAAAAGGCGTACACATGTTTTTTGAATGTATACACATTCAAATGATGCATCACACTATTAATGGTTTGGCACTACATCTTGAGGCAGAATTTAACTTTGATTCATGAAGTTTTTCAACCAGATTTTACCTTTGCAGATTTGAGAAGTACTCAAAAATTCCTACAGTTTTACATAAAATAAATAAATAAATGAATCAGTGCCTTTGTTGTTTTGGGCTCAAACGAACGTGCATGCAGTGCAAATGTCCGATTGTTCACACAAAAGAATCACAGCCATTTCCATGACTGTTAAGTTATGTCTTGTGGAAATTACTTTATAGCCAGTTAAATCTATAAGAAAAGTATATTACAGGTGTTTTGACTGATGCGTGGAGGTCAGCATAACAGAATTATTAATGGCCACAGAGGCCACGACCATCTCAGTCTGTGTTCACCACAGCACAAATTTGGTGTATTTTCTATTTTTTGTTTTGTTGACATTATCTTTAATCTGGATCATTAAAAATGAAATAAAAAATAAAAATCTGGCCTGGATAGAAGTGTTAATATTAGCTTGTAGTGGACTTAATCCCATACATGCTACTTGTCTATGTCCTTGGGCAAAAACACACTTCATCTGTGTTGTCACAGTCCACCCAGCTGTAAATTACATACCAGCATTGACTGAGGAGGTAAGTTGTGTCAGACCATCCAGTGGGAGTTGTACATTAACATCCACTTCAGGGTAACGGGTCCGAGGATAAACACGAACGCCAATGGGTCTCTGAGCATATCTTCCTCATCACCACCTTGGTTTACTTTACAATTTAAACAGGACATTTTTAAATGTGCAGCTCTTCTTAAAGGCAATGAAATACTTGGATAAACACACGATCATGTGCGCCCAAAGTGCCAACACCAATATGCAACAACTTTAAAGGCCCTATGTTGATGAGCTACAATATAGCACATCATCTAAAGTACATAAACTAACCCCAGTGTGTTATTTACAGTTTGTGTAATGTGAATATAAAGTAGGGCAGAGTATGTAAAAAGCCCATTAATTAGTCATGGATGTGTTTTGGGCTTAACATGAATCTGACTGTCATTTGTAATCCCCTTTAAGAGCGTTAGAAGCTGGTGTACTGTTACTCAGTGAGAAGTTTTCTGGAGAGGTAATGGACCTGAATGCAACATGGCCCAGTGAATGATCAGAAAAAAGCCACCAAAGCACCTTGAGGGGAAGAAATAAAGCAGTAAGGTTTGTTTGTTTTTTCTGTTTGTGTTTGCTTTAATTTAATTGCCATTTTCAATTCGGTTTCATTGTGTGTAGATGGATTTTGGAGTTTCTATGGCGAGATCACTTTCTGCTGCCTCACGACCAATGCGCCATCACCATGCCTGATCACACAAATGAGTGAAAATGCACCTATAATTTAAAGAAGGAGAGCAATGGGTGTGAAAATAAGAACTGTGCCGGTTTGAAACTATCAATGACACTTGCTTTGTGTGAGCTGGGCCCTGGAT
This sequence comes from Thalassophryne amazonica, assembly GCF_902500255.1. Classification (NCBI taxonomy): domain Eukaryota; kingdom Metazoa; phylum Chordata; class Actinopteri; order Batrachoidiformes; family Batrachoididae; genus Thalassophryne; species Thalassophryne amazonica. The sequence continues at coordinate 18,290,142 of NC_047123.1, read as the reverse complement.
TTCTTTCCCTTGCTGTACAAACACATAAGTGTGTGATGGGTTCCAAACCACTCTCACGCTCTGGCTATCATGATGCACATGACATGACACGAGCCTGCCTTGCACTCCTTGTGTCTGTCACCTACACTCGGTACACAGTGCTCGCCAGCCTCAAAATAAACATTATGTAAAAGTACACAACATGCCCGGTACCACAGGGTGACTCATACCGGGGTCACAGTTTGTTCAATCCACCGGCTGATGGGGCCTTCAGAAGGCAATGTGTGATACATGCAGGCTGAGGGTCAATTATACTTTCTCCCAGTTGCAATTCCACATTTGGCAAAAGACGACTGGAACAACAGTCTTCCCCAAAATGTCTTGGTCAACCAAGGGAAAGACATTTTGCTTGAAAGCTTATTTTGCCAACAAATCATACCATTTGGAGCATAATTTGGAAAGAACATGACTTTTATGCAAAGTGACCAAGATAACTGAAACTTTGGGGAATGACTGTACACAGACTGAAGTTTTGTGGGATTTATTAAAATTTTTATGGATTTGTTTTTCTTTTTTCCTGGGTCACCCTGTAGACAAACACTCACGCCCGCACATACCTACGGACAATTTAAAGTTAACAGTCTCCACTTAACCTGCATGTCTTTGGATGTGGGAGGAAGCCGGACCACCCAGAGGGAACCCACGCAAACACAGGGAGAACATGCAAACTTCACACAGAAAGGTCACAGGTGGGAACTGATCTCATGACCTTCTTGCTGGGAGGCAACAGTGCTAAACAAAAAGCCACCGTGCTGCCCGGCACCAGATCAACAGTTCATTAACAGTATGTTTTAAATGTTTGAGTTAAGCCTCTTGAGATGTATCATCTCTTTTTCAAGAAGGTCCTGACCGACATGATGGTACAAAAGTTTAAAAACAAGACACTGAATGTATTTCAACTGTACATTAAAGTCCATCATGAAATGTGTTTGTTGTGATCGCATGTAATTACTATCAGGTGGTTGTTTAAAGGTCTTAGGGTGGTCTCCCCGTGTTAAGTATTGGATCAATGCCTGGCCCGATTTCAAAATTGAGGAAATCAGGCCAGATTTTTTTAAACAGACCAAAATCATGTTACCTATTACAGGACTTTATATCTCCTTACACGGGTGTAACCGAATTGCTGAATACACCGGAGTAGGAACAATTCCCAATACATGACTGTTTTTGTGCACGAGCTGACACATGTGCATCAGTGGTTGGTCTAGCTATCTCCAAACTCCATTTCGTTTGTGTGTAAATATAACCTCTTTGTCATGTATTATGTAAAGTTAGCGAGAAATAATCACTTCTAAAACTGAAAACAGATTTTGGAACCTGCTAACACCTATGGAGTGACTTACAAGACATTTCACAGACATTAGCATGATGACATTGCAGGCTGGTCTAGCTACCTGCAAACTCCATTTTGTTTGTCTGTAAATATAACCTCTTTGTCATATATTATGTAAGAGCTAGTGAGAAATAAACACTCTTAAAACTGAAAACACTGTTTTTGGAACCTGATAACATCTCTAGAGTGACTTACAAGACATTTCGTGGACATTAGCGTGGTGATGTTGCAGGCTGGTCTAGCTACCTGCAAACTCCATTTGTTTGTCTGTAAATATAACCTGTCATATATTATGTAAGAGCTAGTGAGAAATAAACACTTCTAAAACTAAAAACACTGTTTTTGTAGCCTGATAACACCTCTGGAGTGACATATAAGACATTTCGTGGACATTAGCGTGGTGACGTTGCAGGCTGGTCTAGCTAGCCGCAAACTCCATTTCATTTGTGTGTAAATATAACCTCTTTCTCATATATTATGTAAAAGCTAGCGAGAAATAAACACTTCTAAAACTGAAAATGCTGTTTTTGTAAATTAATGACACCCCTGGAGTGATGTACAAGACATTTCTCGGATGTCAGCATGCACACTAACGGCCGCTAACTTAAAGCTAACTTCTGCTGTCAAAAACTCATGTATGCGCACACGCACGCCCTCCTGCAGATGCCATTAAACCGTAAATTAAGCTATGCAGGAGAAGCGTACATGAGGACTGACGTTGAGAATCACTTTTACATGTAGAAAACACAGAATGCTTTAGTTCAACATTTCTGTCTACGGGTTGAATTGTCCGGAAACAAAAACAAGAAAGTACTTACAGGGAGGGATCATGGACAAGATCCTTGAGGTTCACGCCACTGCGGTCCTCTGCAAGGTTTTGAAAACAGCTGTCGCTTACTGGATGCATAAAGACAAGGGGCAGGGAAGGTGCAGAAAGAGGAAAAAGAAAAAAAAAATGGTTTCATCCTTCAGTGCTATTATTACATCATACACAGACCAGAATGTACATGTACGCGTACGTCAAACAAACCTGAGATCACAAATGAAAGAGATTATGCTTTACAAAAACTGACATAACATTTCCCCAAATATGTAATCTTGTATCAATTCACTGACTAAGTCTGCAAGAGTAAAAAAGAATGTAAAATGAACCACGGAGCTCCAAATCAGATTTATCACTGAAAACACCACTGATGTTTGGACATTTTCTACAGTTTGACTTCATGTGCACACAGATAAATCAAAGAAATCTGAGCAATGTGCAAAAGTTTGAGGTAACTCAGACTTTTGATTAAAAAAAATACAAACAAAAAACAATTGATAATTTTTCCCCTTCATAGTTCAACAGAAAATCAAGTTTGAAACATAAAATAATAATAATAATTGAACTTTGCTCTGTTTTGTTAAATAATTAACGAAGTAGAACAAACTTCAATTATACTAAAAACCTGATTATTCAGGTTTTCAGTATTTTTTTCAAATAACAAAAAGCAGGAAAAACAGGATTCTTTCTGGAATCGCAATCTCAACACAATGACAGTTGTTGATGATGAGCAAGATGATGATAAAAACCTGATCAGAAGAAAACATCAACATTTCTCAATGCAGTTTCAATGAATTCAATCACCACATTATTCATTATTATGAAGGATGCCCCGAGCCGAGTGAAGCAATCGGAATCAAGCCCAATTAAATCATTTTTAAAATTCTTCGTATTGGATAATTTATACTCGTGTCACAAAATTAGCACATTTCCTCTTGTTTAGCTTTCAAATACTGGTGTCTGTTCAAATTAGAATATTAAAATTATTATTATTAAAATACCCCATTCCAAAAGCCTAGAAAAGTTCAAAAATTTGAAAATCTCTGCATCATGCATAAATACCACCAATTTGTTTTATACGTTAAACGAGTCTTTAAATATATATGTTAAATTTTTTGTTTGTTTGTTTGTTTATTTGGCTAATAATGAATCATACAAAGAGAACATGTACATATGACATTAAAAAAACCAGGACAACACACGAAAGTGGAAAGGCGCTTATTTCCAGTGTAGTCCTTAGCCACACTGGAAAATACACTTCACACTGCTTTTGCGCCAACGAGTGAAATAGAATTCAACAATGTATATGCACTAGAGGTCAACTGGTTATCAGCACCAATAATTGGCCAGGCTGATAACAGGTCAGCCCCAAATTTTACACATACAGAAAGTATTCACAGCACTCTCAACTGTTTTCACATAGTCATTATGGGGTACTGTGTGTAGAATTTTGAGAGAGAGAGAAAGAAATTTCATCCATTTTGGAATATGGCTGTAACATAACAAAATGTGAAAAAAGTGAAGTCCGTGAATACTTTCAGGATGCACTACATACTGTATATTGGCCTGGCCAATAACTGGCACAGATAATCGGTCGATTCTAATATGTACTATATCACAGTGGCAAATTGAAATTGCAGTACTTTCCACAATAATCACAATAATACTTTTTCAGCTAATCATGTGGCCCTATAAAGAATTCCATAATTTTCTGGGATCTTCCATGCTGTTTAAAGAGACATTCTTCATAGTGTGTAAACTGTTAATCCAGTAAAAGCTGGCATAGTGAGAAAAACTACCTTTTTTTTTTTTACCTTTATTACCAGGTTAGTCCCATTGAAACTGATCTCTTTTGCAAGGGAGACCTGGGCAATAATAAAGTTATAAATAAATATATTTGTTAATGACAGTATAAATTGATATGGACATCAAGTTGAAATTGTAATTGGCTTAACATGTGTTGTTTGATAAAAAGGAATATGTGCAGAAGGGAAAAGTGAAGAATTTATGTCCTCAATTGTACATTACCATGCTTTCCTTTTTAAATGTAACAGTAACTGTTAGCACTATCCACAGTTACATGACTGCATATGCTGAGCACAGGCAGCATTATCAATCAATCAATCAATTTTATTTATATAGCGCCAAATCACAACAAACAGTTGCCCCAAGGCGCTTTATATTGTAAGGCAAGGCCATACAATAATTACGTAAAAACCCCAACGGTCAAAACGACCCCCTGTGAGCAAGCACTTGGCGACAGTGGGAAGGAAAAACTCCCTTTTAACAGGAAGAAACCTCCAGCAGAACCAGGCTCAGGGAGGGGCAGTCTTCTGCTGGGACTGGTTGGGGCTGAGGGAGAGAACCAGGAAAAAGACGTGCTGTGGAGGGGAGCAGAGATCAATCACTAATGATTAAATGCAGAGTGGTGCATACAGAGCAAAAAGAGAAAGAAACACTCAGTGCATCATGGGAACCCCCCAGCAGTCTAAGTCTATAGCAGCATAACTAAGGGATGGTTCAGGGTCACCTGATCCAGCCCTAACTATAAGCTTTAGCAAAAATGAAAGTTTTAAGCCTAATCTTAAAAGTAGAGAGGGTGTCTGTCTCCCTGATCTGAATTGGGAGCTGGTTCCACAGGAGAGGAGCCTGAAAGCTGAAGGCTCTGCCTCCCATTCTACTCTTACAAACCCTAGGAACTACAAGTAAGCCTGCAGTCTGAGAGCGAAGCGCTCTATTGGGGTAATATGGTACTACGAGGTCCCTAAGATAAGATGGGACCTGATTATTCAAAACCTTATAAGTAAGAAGAAGAATTTTAAATTCTATTCTAGAATTAACAGGAAGCCAATGAAGAGAGGCCAATATGGGTGAGATATGCTCTCTCCTTCTAGTCCCTGTCAGTACTCTAGCTGCAGCATTTTGAATTAACTGAAGGCTTTTCAGGGAACTTTTAGGACAACCTGATAATAATGAATTACAATAGTCCAGCCTAGAGGAAATAAATGCATGAATTAGTTTTTCAGCATCACTCTGAGACAAGACCTTTCTAATTTTAGAGATATTGCGTAAATGCAAAAAAGCAGTCCTACATATTTGTTTAATATGCGCTTTGAATGACATATCCTGATCAAAAATGACTCCAAGATTTCTCACAGTATTACTAGAGGTCAGGGTACTAGAGGTACTAGAGGTCCACTGTCTGAGACCATAAGAAGATCATTTGTAACCTTCACTAATGCTGTTTCTGTACTATGATGAATTCTAAAACCTGACTGAAACTATTCAAATAGACCATTCCTCTGCAGATAATCAGTTAGCTGTATTACAACTACCTTTTCAAGAATTTTTGAGAGAAAAGGAAGGTTGGAGATTGGCCTATAATTAGCTAAGATAGCTGGGTCAAGTGATGGCTTTTTAATGGTTTAATGGTTTAATTACTGCCACCTTAAAAGCCTGTGGTACATAGCCAACTAATAAATAGATTGATCATATTTAAGATCGAAGCATTAAATAATGGTAGGGCTTCCTTGAGCAGCCTGGTAGGAATGGGGTCTAATAGACATGTTGATGGTTTGGATGAAGTAACTAATGAAAATAACTCAGACAGAACAATCGGAGAGAAAGAGTCTAACCAAATACCGGCATCACTGAAAGCAGCCAAAGATAACGATACGTCTTTGGGATGGTTTGAGTAATTTTTTCTCTAACAGTTAAAATTTTATTAGCAAAAAAAGTCATGAAGTCATTACTAGTTAAAGTTAATGGAATACTCGGCTCAATAGAGCTCTGACTCTTTGTCAGCCTGGCTACAGTGCTGAAAAGAAACCTGGGGTTGTTCTTATTTTCTTCAATTAGTGATGAGTAGTAAGATGTCCTAGCTTTACGGAGGGCTTTTTTATGAGCAACAGACTCTTTTTCCAGGCTAAGTGAAGATCTTCTAAATTAGTGAGACCAACTCCTCTCCAACTTACGAGTTTCTGCTTTAAGCTGCGAGTTTGTGAGTTATACCATGGAGTCAGGCACTTCTGATTTAAAGCTCTCTTTTTCAGAGGAGCTACATCATCCAAAGTTGTCTTCAATGAGGATGGAAAACTATTGATGAGATACTCTATCTCACTTACAGAGTTTAGGTAGCTACTCTGCACTGTGTTGGTATATGGCATTAGAGAACATAAAGAAGGAATCATATCCTTAAACCTAGTTACAGCGCTTTCTGAAAGACTTCTAGTGTAATGAATCTTATTCCCCACTGCTGGGTAGTCCATCAGAGTAAATGTAAATGTTATTAAGAAATGATCAGACAGAAGGGAGTTTTCAGGGAATACTGTTAAGTCTTCAATTTCCATACCATAAGTCAGAACAAGATCTAAGATATGATTAAAGTGGTGGGTGGACTCATTTACATTTTGAGCAAAGCCAATTGAGTCTAATAATAGATTAAATGCAGTGTTGATGCTGTCATTCTCAGCATCTGTGTGGATGTTACAATCGCCCACTATAATTATCTTATCTGAGCTAAGCACTAAGTCAGACTAAAGGTCTGAAAATTCACAGAGAAACTCACAGTAACGACCAGGTGGACGATAGATAATAACAAATAAAACTGGTTTTTGGGACTTCCAATTTGGATGGACAAGACTAAGAGTCAAGCTTTCAAATGAATTAAAGCTCTGTCTGGGTTTTTGATTAATTAATAAGCTGGAATGGAAGATTGCTGCTAATCCTCTGCCTCGGCCCGTGCTACGAGCATTCTGGCAGTTAGTGTGACTCGGGGTGTTGACTCATTTAAACTAACATATTCATCCTGCTGTAACCAGGTTTCTGTAAGGCAGAATAATCAATATGTTGATCAATTATTATATCATTTACTAACAGGGACTTAGAAGAGAGAGACCTAATGTTTAATAGACCACATTTAACTGTTTTAGTCTGTGGTGCAGATGAAGGTGCTATATTATTTTTTCTTTTTGAATTTTTATGCTTAAATAGATTTTTGCTGGTTATTGGTGGTCTGGGAGCAGGCACCGTCTCTACGGGATGGGGTAATGAGGGATGGCAGGGGAGAGAAGCTGCAGAGAGGTGTGTAAGACTACAACTCTGCTTCCTGGTCCCAACCCTGGATAGTCACGGTTTGGAGGATTTAAGAAAATTGGCCAGATTTCTAGAAATGAGAGCTGCTCCATCCAAAGTGGGATGGATGCCGTCTCTCCTAACAAGACCAGGTTTTCCCCAGAAGCTTTGCCAATTATCTATGAAGCCCACCTCATTTTTTGGACACCAATCAGACAGCCAGCAATTCAAGGAGAACATGCGGCTAAACATGTCACTCCCAGTCCGATTGGGGAGGGGCCCAGAGAAAACTACAGAGTCCGACATTGTTTTTGCAAAGTTACACACCGATTCAATGTTAATTTTAGTGACCTCCGATTGGCGTAACCGGGTGTCAATACTGCTGACGTGAATTACAATCTTACCAAATTTACGCTTAGCCTTAGCCAGCAGTTTCAAATTTCCTTCAATGTCGCCTGCTCTGGTCCCCGGAAGACAATTGACTATGGTTGCTGGTGTCGCTAACTTCACATTTCTCAAAACAGAGTCGCCAATAACCAGAGTTTGATCCTCGGCGGGTGTGTCGCCGAGTGGGGAAAAACGGTTAGAAATGTGAACAGGTTGGCGGTGTACACAGGGCTTCTGTTTAGGGCTACGCTTCCTCCTCACAGTCACCCAGTCGGCCTGCTTTCCCGGCTGCTCGGGATCTGCCAGAGGGAAACTAACGGCGGCTAAGCTACCTTTTATCATAGCTAGCTATTATCATTAATTTGATTTGTAAGTACCGGTAGACAATTCGCCATGTCTACACAACAATGCCCGGTACAAATACCGGAGTACTCCACAACTGAAAATCCGGTGATTCATGGAAAACCTTCATCACTGAGGCATTTCATGTTCTTTCAGAGGCTTGTAACACTCATCTTTTTTTTCAAAATTTATGTATTTATTGTATTTATTATTTGGGACTAAAAAGAAAGTAAAATATTTTGGTTGAATTTTGAGAATTTAATATTTTTCAGCACTTGGAACTTAATATTTTCTGGAAAATTCATTTTAGCCAAGAAGGCATTTCCACAGATATATACACAATTTTGCAAGATTGCAGTCTCATTTCCCAGCAGACCCAAGTGACTCAAGGCTTTCAGCACAGGTCATATTTTCAGTTATGGGCCTTTGAAAAATTTTGGGAAAAATTTGCCAACTATTCATAATTCTGTACTCTTGGGTTCAGTGAAAAACCACTAAAGTGTATACCAATGGAACTGTCCATATTTTCAGCCAAAAGAACCCAAGTATTTTTAACTAGCGCATTGCCTGTGCATAACTAGCACATTGATCCACAGGCTGTAGGTAGTGTTTATTAAAGAAGCAGCTGAAATTTTGTAAAGGTGGTAAATTGTCAGCTCTCCTCAGTTTGTCTGTGATCAAACATGCACGCACATACGCATGGAGCTTTTTGTCTTTTCCGCATTCTGTCGAAATCAGGTGCTTCTATTTTTAGCCATACAGAAGAGAGACAGAGGTGGAAGACATCAAAAGCAATAGTCTTTTCACTCATGATGCCTGCAACATGACACTTAACTAAACTGACTAAACCAATTGAACTACAACAATAAATCAATAACACTAACAACACTGTTAACTAACATGAACCACAATAACATTTAAAACCCAAAATCCTGATTTCCCTTGGTGCATTGCAGCACAACGTCCATTGTTTACTGTTTAACTAAAATAGCCAATTTCTCAAAAAATATTTGTCCTATCAACTTTCTGTTTTCACAGTGTTCATCCTTGACCCAAATACATAATCCTACCAAACGGCAAATGTCAGCTGCCCCGGTTTCTGTTGATCAAAGCCATACATACGTACGCACGGACACACGCACAGAGAGGCCACTTGGCTATAGAATGATGATTTTGTAACAACTTTAAGATTAATTTTTAAGAGCTCCAACATCAATCTGTATATACTGTATCTAACCCTGTTAAGGTTTCTGCACCCACACCTACAGAGGCAGCTCAAAATTTTTTGCTCCCACTGACAGTCCACATACTTCCACTGCAAAAGTCAGACACTTCAAGAATCACAGAATTTCACAATTTGACCCTTTCTGAGTGACAAACCCCTCACATTTGTTGCCAAACAGAACCAATGACACTTTCAGGATCATTCGCCAAAGTTACAGCAAATAATTCTACATACATTTGGCAGAATTAGCCTTTTTTCTAGCAGATTGAAACTCAAACTGTTCAGAATGCTGTCATCCATTACAGGGACACCCCTCATTGTTATGACTTGAAAGCCAGATTGGGGTCATGTCGTTTTGTTTACATTCTGTTGCCAAAGTGAATTCCCCAGAACCCATAGATTCCAGTGAAAGAATCCATGACTCAAGACAACAGTAAAAAAGCAGGTACCATTTTCACTTTTGGGCTTCAAAGGAAGAAAGAGAACACAACACAGAAATTGACTATAAGGGGGAGGGAGGACATCTTCCTGTTTAATGCCACTGATTTGCATTGCAATTTTTTTCATTGGAATACATAGGACCAGTTCTTTTGGAAAACTTAGACCAATGGCATGGTACTTCACTTCAGCAATAACCAAACAAAAATAAACAAAAATTATTGAAAACGTCAGCCAATAGTATGGTATATTCACTACTAATATCTAGTCACTCACCATTTCAGTGTATGCAGTATTTAAGTTGTACCAATACACTCACCAACTTATATACTATACTCTCTCCACTTACACCATAGTTATTGGATTTATTGGTTTACGGCAGAGGTGGGACAAGGTCACCAGCAAATTCACTCTCAAGTCATGAATCGGCAAATCTCAAGTCCCTAATCACAAGTCTCAAGTCAAGTCTCAGTCATAATGGCCACCAATTGTTTGCAAGGTGACTTGAGACTTGTGACTAGGGACTTTAGACTTGCCGATTCATGACTTGAGAATGACTTGACGTTGACTTCGTCCCACCTCTGGTTTACATATCCACCAAGTACTGAAAAAATGGCAGACTCTGAAGAAAATTCACCCTGGGCACTTTTAAAAAAAAATTTCCTGCCGACTGCTTGGTGATGCACAAAAATTTCAAGACTCAAGAGTGACTTCAAGAGTGGTGTTATGTCCTGGGTTTGTGAGCTGTAACCGATACCCTACATTATGGATTAAACTGAATTTTCATCGGAGCGCTTACAAAGGACCATGATGCCCTGTGCATCCTGGAGGAGCTGCGCCACCTAATGGAATTACGTTTTAATGGGTGGACAAGCTGTGCACACACAGTCCAGCTGTGCACACTGGATGTGTGTTGTTTGGCCATGGAGTCATTGCACGAACTAGATTTATTGTATTTTCTCTTTTTATTATTTATTTTTCTGAGGACCACTGTGGAAATTAGTCTAATGCTTCCGGCCTGCAACAAACCCCGTGCACGCAGTGACAGCAGGCTACACCTGTGTGGACATGTGGATGAGGCGATACGGATTTATTATTTTTTTGTCTGTGAAGATGTCAACAGAAGTTCAGAGACAAATTTTAAAAAAAGAAGTTCAGAGACACAGCTCCTGGACATTAACAGACATGTAAGTGTTCTGCGGAAATGCGGATTTCCACTTTTTAAAAAATGTGTCCCAAAAAACATATCACGCGATCTGCGGGTCCACCACAAATGACTGCTTTTGCAGTAGTCATCAGCTTGCGTGGCACGCGTCAATAGCGCACTGTTTTGATCTCTTACGTGTCCAAAAGCTGCATCAACACGTTAATATTAAATCAGTCCTACATTTTTCCACGGTGTGAACTGTGGCTCAATTGCAAAGATTACAGATTGTGATTTGGCATCATGGTGACTTGATATTAAAGTTATAAAAAAAAAATAAAAAAAATCACGGTCTGTTCGGAAGATTGTTTACAATAAAAGTGTAAAACTTTCCTTAAAAACTGGAACCCATAATTTCTGAAAACAACAGTTGCTATTATTTAAACTTAATTTTTTTTTTTTTACTGCCAACAACTGTGGCCTTATATAACTATACTGCCCTTTTCCACATCTATTATTTTTATGATTCCATCCAATTTGAAATTTATAGGCTCTTTGTTGATGCAGACAAAAGATATATGATCAGTGATTGTGACTTTGATGCAATGAGTGATGAAGTCGTATGTGAAAAGTAGGATTTCCGTGAAGGAGTGTTACTGTATATAATATAATATGGTCCAATTGTTACATTTGCATCCTAAAATAATCAGAATTATTTTTCTATCAATTTTAAAAGCTCCTTACATTTTTGATGTATTTTGTGACCAATGTTTAAAAAAATATATTTTTGCTTCATTTCAGACCTTCAAAATGACAAGAAAACATACATAAATAGGAAAATCAAAGGAAAGTTTTTGGTGTGTTAAAATGAAGTACAGCTGAAGAGAAGGAAGAAGAACTGGAAAAGCAAATGAAAAGAATGAAAAAGTTATATTATTCAAAACTGTGAAGAAAAAGAAGAGCTGCTGCAGGATAAAAGAGAAAGGGCATCCAAGCTGAGGGAAACATTAATCCAAGACGTGCCAGACAACAAGCTGCTGACATCCTTTATTTGAAAGACGATGTAACAATAAAGGCTTTAGCATGATAAGATTTTTTCGCGTTCTCCTTTTAATAATAATAATCAATAGTAGCATCCAGGGGGGGTTATGATGCCCGCCACATTGCCAGATATGAGAGGATTTACACAAATGAAAAATTAAACAGGAACTGAACAATGGACCAAACCACACAGTTCACAGGTTCTTGGGGCAAAGTCAAAATTCTGCTCTTAAACATTTGGAAACTTTGAAACATTCATGTTTTGAATATTTGAGTCCACATGAAGAACAGATAACACATACTGTGCAGCCACCTGTTGAAGACTGCCACCTGTTGGACAGAACACTTCAAGGCTACAGTCAATTCCATACACTAGGATGTACGTTGCTAGTATTTTGAACCAGGATTTAAATTTTGTGTTAAAAGCATTGAAAAAACAAAACCCCCAAAATAACAAAATCCAGGGATGAAAATTGGTATTCAGGGGACGACAAATGTGCAAAGCTACAATTTGTCGTCATGTTGAAATTTAACAAGACGCGTTTGACTTTGTGAAAATGCCGCACTGTCTTCCACATCATGCCTTGCTTCTCGAGTGTGTTGCAAATATGCAACTCGTCACCACGGACGTCTTTACTTTTTGATCACGAGGAGCCAATGTTTAGCCAAGCCATCATTGTCTCCAACATCAGCTTCTAAAACCACTGCGGCCCCTCGACTGCAGAGCAGGTGCACACTACATGAGTCATCATAGTGATCACAGACGGAGAGAGTGAGACGGGGAGGAAGGCGACAAGATGGGAAAATTTTTAAAGAGAGAGAGAGAGAGAGAGGCAAGGAGGATGACAAGAGGGACAAAATGTTTCATCCTCTGACGGGGCCAAACAAGAGCGGACATGCCACGGCCCAAAAATAGACATAAAACTCAAACACTGCGGGCGATGGTGCAACGAATTTAATCCCCCAAAATCCTCATGCGCCACTTGTACACAAGACTGGAAATGTCAAGATATTCCTTGAATGAAGTGCCACGAGCCGCAAGGCGCAGAGGGGAGGCGCGAGGTTACGGTGACCCCGATGGGTGACACCAGAAGGATCCTCAGGTGCGGAAATGTGAAAACAAATGTAAGGAACATAAGTCATAGAGGAGCTGATACAGGAGAGAGAGGAAGGGGTGATGAGGGGAAAAGGAGTGCTGGTGGGGCCGGGCGAACGGAGGGTGCAGGACGTTGCTTTCGGCTCATGCACACAAATGCGAGAGTGCTGACATTTGCACACCGAGCCAGTTCAGAAATCGCACCAGAGGGGATTGCAGGGGGAGCAGGAGAGAAGGAGAGAAACGGGGGATGGAGGATGATGGAGTACCCTACCCTGGTTTTAGAGGGCCACTGCTGCATAGTGCATGTGTGTGTAGGCATGTGTAGGAAGAGGGAACTTCCTTCTAGACTGCAGTATTCCTTACAAACACGCACGCCGCCCTCCACAGTCGTTCTCTGCGAGCTACCCCTTGATCTAAAATAGCTGCTCCTCTCTCCTACAAGAGGCAGCAACCATTCTGAACCAATCAACACGCTCTGTCAAAGGCATTGCTATCCGCCACCCCTCGTTGTGTGCGGACATCCACGGCGGGCCACGCGCACTCAACAGGAGGAAGTCCTCCTCTGTAAAGGTAACAAATGCACCCCCCCCCGCCCGCTGCAGCGGTTAGCACAGACGGTGGGAAAGCGATCCCTCCTTGAAAACAATGGCAGTGAAGAGAAACAGAGCGTGCGAATCACGACGACAGCGAGAAGGCGCGAAGGGGACAGCGATCTGGCTGCGGCGAAAACGAGCTTCAAAGGAATATTAATGTACAAGAGAGAAAAGGGAGTAAGATGGGGAGAGTGTTCATGAAGCTGTTTCCTCCCACTGCCCAAGCCCCGCCCGTGCGCCGTTCTCCAGGTGAATGTGCGGCTCGTCCTGCAACCGCCTACGTGGGCGCAAACCTTCCAAGTGATTCAGACTCGCAGCCTGATTCTGGAAAAGCATCAATTTGTTCTCAGGTCACGACAAACTGGCCGTGCCGATCAAGATTCTGCAGTCATGTGTCCCACCTCTGACGGTGCTCGTCCTATCATACATACACTAAAAAACAAGGCAAAGGTAGATTCTTCTAGGCAGTTGAACACCCCCCTCCCGCCCCCCCCCCTCACAAAATACGGAGCTTTGGCTGGGCATTCTTACAGTTTAGACTGGATCACACTCGGGAATACCAACATCTTGTGCTGTTATTCTGTGAAACAAGAGTCGAATTTAAGCCATTACTTTTGTTTTTCAAGTGGCTGGTCTAGAGTATTTTAAGGGTATCCCCAGCCTTAGACAAACAGTTAAGGCAGCCAAACATAATCAGTTTGGTTAAAACAGTGAGGATAGCAAATAATTCTTGGATTAAGTCAATTAAAATGTCTATTTTAATTCTATAAATTGTACGTTGATTTAAATGAACTTGGTATGTCACAGCAAAAGAGGAATGACAGCGTCTACACCTGGTTGATACTCTATTCAGATACAGTCCCCCCCCCAACTGTTCCCTGCAATGTAAGTAAGGAAACTTTAGGAGAATGACCAATGATGTCATGGGGTGTGTGTAGAATCTGCCGTGTGGTAATATCTATGCAAAATATAAAGTATCCAATTTTTAAACATTTGTAAACTTTTAATTGGTGCAATACAGTATTCTTGAGGAGAATGGAAAAATTTGTTTGTAGCTATTGCAAATCTGCAGTACCATTTCAAATTTTTGGCACCGTTTCCAGTCACAAGGTCTCTCTATGCTATAATTCTGGTTTTACTTTCCCGTTCTGGTGTATATTTCATCTCATATTGTGATGACTGCCTTTTCATGCACTCTGAAAACAAAAGCTCAAATCATAGATTGTCAAAGGTTTCAAACATTTTAGAAGCAGTGTTCAAGTTAGCCACGTGTAATTTCCAGCAATGGCAAAACGTTCTGGCACCATCCCCAGTCACAACGTCTATCTACTTCTTTAATTTACTTTACTTTCCCGTTCCGCTGTATATTTCATCTTGTATTGTGATGACTGCCTTTTCATGCACTCTGAAAAAACAAAACAAAAACAGCTCAAATCATAGATTGTCAAATGTTTCAAACATTTTAGAAGCAGTGTTTCAAGTTAGCCATGTGTAATTTGCAGCAATGGCAAAACTTTTGGGCACCATCGCCAGTCACACGTTCTATCTACTTCTCTAATTTACTTTTACTTTCCCGTTCTGATGTGTAGGTTGGGTCAGATTGTTGTCTTCCTTTTCATGCAGAATCTGAAACAATATTTGAAACGTGTATTTCAAAGGTTTCAAAACTTTTCAAAGTAGAGTTTTGAATTAGCCAACAGCCATTTGCAGTATTAATGAAAATATCTGGCACCATCTCCAGGCACATGGTTTATCAGTTTTATTTCTGTTACTTTCCTGTTTGACTGAGACTCTTTTCTCAACAATACACACTTTATGCAGGCTTCTCTGGAATTTCAGTCACATCTGTCGGCTCAGCGGTAACTACTGAGCTAGCTGTGTTGATCTTTAATGTGGAGAAAGTAAGGAGTTGGGTTACCAGTCTGTAGATGTGGGTTTGATTCTTTTTTTATGCCATCTGTTTGTGTCTTCAGACAACACACCTCAACTACAACACCCCAGTCCACCCAGCTGTAAATGGGTACAGACTTGGCTGGGAAAGTAACCTGCATTGGACCGGGTCCCATCAAATGAGTCAACTCTCATTCGTTTCATGCTACAAGATGGCACCAACACCAATGGGCCTAAGGGCTTATATCGAACCCGCTTCTTCTTATACTTGTGTATTGCAGTAGCTGAGTTAGCTGGCATGCTAACTGCCCATGTGCCGCGTGTCCTTCAGAAAGCAGTAGTCATTTCGGTCATTGCCAGAATACAGAGCAGTTTGTGCTCACCGTCTCTTGGGGATCCCACACTAATTGGGTTTTTCCTGATAAGTCCTTTCACACAAACACTAATGCATTAATATAACAAGATTTACAGAACAAAATAACTGAGACACACATCATTTGTTCCAGACAGTCATAGTGCACACACACACACACACACACACACACACACACACACACACACACACCACACACACACACACACACACACACACACACACACACACACACACACACGTGGATCTGCTCTATAAATCACTGGCGAAAGACAGAAATTCTCCAGTTACTTGTGCCAAATTCAGCCCCAGTCCAATTACGACAGTGCTTATCTATCATTATGACACTGCAACTCTTTAATAATAAGCATAGTGGTCTTTCTGTCATGAGGGTTATGGACATCAAGTGAAGTTCCACTAAATAATGTGATTGTCCTTTCAGGTAAGAGTACTTTCACACCTTGAGTTTCTTTGGTTCAGGAACCAAAATGCTACACTGGCGTACCTTTTCTTTTGTTTGGTTGACTTTCATATGGTGATATTCTTTGGTGGTCCTCATTGGACAGAAGTACTGTGTTTATATTATAATTATATATAATATATGGCACAATGGCAACTTCTAATATCAGTGATATCACTAAGCCTCAACTGGTCTGATCCTGATGAGCCTCCCCGACATGATAAACTACTATCATTTCTCAACAAATCTGACTGAGGCACTACATCGAGTCATAGCGCATTCTAAAGGTAACCGATCCATAGGAAACCACATGTGGTCAAGTATTTGGCCCACTGCTTCAATTTTCACTTCCACCCTAAGTGAATTGCACTGAGGTCCCACTTGGTGGAAATTTCTCCTTTCAGGCATGTCATGAATGAATTTTTTTTGATTGATCACTATTATTTGGTCCACATGCATGGTCACACCTTTCTAACAAACTAACTATCATATTGCCCAAATGATAGTCTGCTTTTTTACTCCTTGCTGAGACATCTGAAAAAATACTGGTGTCTTATATTCAGGATCTAGACTTTTTACATCATATACATCCAAAACAGTAGGTGTCACCAAATACAGGTGAAAACACTTTCTTTCCCAGGACTGAAGACACCCATCCCTCTAAGTAGTTTACACTGCTGCATGACATTGTCCTGACAAGACAGCACCTCAAAAGTGAGGTGCTAAACCAGAAAGTTATTTCACAAATTTTAAAGGGCAGGGTTATAAATACAGCAGAGTCATCAAACAACTCTCAAGCAGCCAATAGATGCATTGTGACACAATGTAATGTTAGCAGATGGCAAGCCCACATCGTAAAAACTGTAACAATCAGAAAAGCTTACTGTGGTTCTAATAAGCACATAGTTGAGAACATGGCCCACTCCTTGCTCAGAGTCGCTCTCAGAAACTTCCTGAATCACTCATAGACTAAGATTCCTTGCTAGGAATGTTTAGGCTAAGTTGGGAGCTTTCTGAGAGGACTCTGAGATGCTTTGTGAATATGGGCCCTGGTTTATAGAACGTCTTCTTAAAAATATGCCTTGCAAAAAGGGGGGGGGGGGGGGTTGCATTACCATCAGGGTTGTGATAGTCAGAACAAGATGGTACATGAAAGTGGTCCGTTTCCTTGCCCCTTGTTTAATAAAGTAGTCAGAAAAAAAAGATCAATGTACAAAAGGCTTTAAAGTCCTCCTGTGTCAGGGGTTGGATTCAAATATATTCTGTAATATTCTGTTCTTATATTCTTTCTTCTATGAGAAGCACCAATGGCACCTGTGGAGAAGCTACTATGGTGGTCAAACACTGGAAAGCACTGACATCTGTTGGTGGAGGGACAACGCCTCTGCACACTAATCAACCTCGATGAAATGATATCACTGGCCCTCCTGTCTCCTATTTTACTGGCATGTTCTGGGTTAAATGCAAACACTGGGCCCCAGGCCTAGGATTAAATAGGCTTAATGATGAATGGAAGTATGGATCCGCCTCGGGATTGTAATGGAGTGGAGCAGACATCTGACTGGGCGCTTTTTCTTAATAAAAACCTCCCTCCAAGCCAGGAGAGGAGAGGAACACTATTGCAACCAATATACCATCATCATCATTCCATGGCAAGGTAAATTTCCAAATAAATAAAGGCTTCGTGGTGCTGGGTAAAATATAGTAACAGCAAAAGCAGCAGATAATCTAATCTAATATATGACCACCGTATCTTAGCAACCTTGTTAATTCTGTGAGGAGCAGTAGGGTAAGCAGCAGCAACCATCATCAAAGACACACCCAGCAGCAAGGCGCACACAATTACTCACAAATTCTCACACCGACGTGCTAGCTGATCATTACCCGCTATCTCAATCATGCTGTGATGGAGATGAATGCCCACACGTGTGGGGAATCACTCTCAGGAACGTACCCAGAGATCCTCGGGCTTACTGTAACTGGCCAGGAAGGCGTGTGTGTGTGTGCAGTGGTGGTGGTAGCAGTTTTGGGGGGCAGAAAATTTGGAAATGAATCATTTGGTTCCATTTCAAAGCATCTCCGCTACACAAAACTGTTTCTAGATAAGTCTCGAAAATGCTGTTTACATCCGTTAAGAGTGGAGCCAAACAATGGCTTGATTTTCATTCATTTGAAGTCTGATCCAAACTGTCGTGGACACATAATGGAATCCGTGCGACACGCCACCTGCTAGTACAGAGGCCGCCGCGGAACATTTCCAAGGAAACCACCCAGAAAACTACGCTTGGCCTAATAATTAATAATTACATTATCATCCTAATGACCAGTGCTTACTACACCGGAGAATTGCAGCTCATTTGTGTGGGTATATACCATCTGAAATCCAAACATACTCCAGCAGATCTGGGATAAAATCCAATATTTATGCTGAGCCAAGAACAAAACAACACAGCGCAACATAGCCCGCTCCCCACAGTGCTCTCAGATGTGCCAGAGTGAGAAAAGACACGGGGAGAAACTGCTGTTTTTTTCAAATGTGTCCCAGATAGGGGAGCCAAGGTTCCTCATCGGGCCAGGCTTTTTCCAACTATCCCGTTCTTCAAATCCCTGGACAGACAACTTGTTTTAGGCAATGCAAATAAAAAGCAGAAGATGGACATGCTCTTGCCAGTGGGTGAGTTTGAATGTAAATCTGAGGGAAGAGGGAAGTAGGTCTGGGAATACTCAAGAAAAAAATGATAAAGAGGAAGGGTTGAGGACATATTATAGATCGGAGGCCCCGAGAATAGGTGAGCAAGTCCAATATATGCCCTCAGGCCCATGGGTGCTTTTCCCTAGATTCTGCATTGTGATGTGTATGAGAGTCTACGACTTCCCCTGAATGGGATGGGCCTTCATTGCAAGTACTTCCCCAGCCAGTGCCGGAACCCACTGACAGCTAAGTTTAGCAGGTCAGGGTCTTGTCTAAGGACACAGTCAGGTAGCATGACCAGGAGTAGAACTAGGTCCACACACTGGTAGCCCACGTCCTATTGATGCCTTTACAGTGTCAAATCTTGCATGTAATCACGTTCTTGCCGGGGAAGTTGAGATTTCGTTGTCAGCGTAAACAAGTGTTGGCGGCAACTTGTTTGCAACATTGCGTCGTTATGGAGGCGAGTTCAACCAAAATATGTATTTAGGTGTTTAACTAAGATAATTATGAGTCTTTAATGTGATTTTTATAAAAAAAAAAAAAAAAAAAATAAAAAAAATATTGCTGTTAGGGTTGTGTGTCAGGAACCGGTTCTTTTCAGGTATCCTTTAGATATGATTCGATCCATCGACATTCAACAGCCTTTTTGCTTAACGATTCCCTTATCGGTCCTTCAGAGTGGCCATTGTTTTTGGGGGTGTTTGTCAGGAATATGATCATTTCTCTACATTGATTACAGACCCTGCAGCAGGTCTGTATAATCAACCGTTTCTGCAGTGCGACTTTGCTTTGAACCTTGAACCAATGAAGCAGTGCTTCGATCTTCAACTCGTTGCTTCGTGGTTCTTTGTTTTATTTCGCTTTATCTTAATTTTCCCAGATAAACCCCTAAAGAGCATATGTCTGAGTAATATTTACCTTTTCATGTTAAACCGACCTGTATGGTCTTCTGAAACAGTTGATTATAACTTAAAAACGGGACAATGCTATCGCGTTAGAATGTCTATGTCATTTTCAATGTTAAAGTTAGCGTTAAGCTGAGCCATTATCAAACCTCCCTGCCCAGTGTGCAAAGGATTCTGGGATACTCTAAAACTGTGAATACTACTGAGCTACCTACTCTGTCGTCCCCACCTCCCATAGGACACAAAAACACAAACCAATTTAACTGAGGCGAGAGACATGTTGTAAAGTAATTTGCTAACAATACTTTTATCCTCATCAGAGAACCATTAATTCTCAGTCCTTTAATAGAGTGATAACCGCAAAGACACGAGCATGTAGGCAGGAAAAACTCTTGGGTAAAGTCTAAAATTCAAAGCTAAAACTTCGGTAAAGTTTCAGAGACATATAAAACAGGCTGAGACAAAACATGTTAATATTGTGCAGACTTTAGCCATCACGCTTTCTTACTACAGTTTGAAGAGCATGAAGGGAAATTGTTGTCACATTGCTGAACCTAATAAAGAAATGTCAAAATGGCGGAGGACATCGTATTAATTAGCCATGAGACATCAGCTAATTTTATAACACTGTACCCAGCCAAAGTATAAACTGGTCTATGAAGACATAATATAATCTGCAGGCTGTTGTAACACAATATGCAAAAATATTAATATAATTGCTTCAATTAAATCAATCAATCAACATGCTACTAGCAAGTTACTGTCACTGAATGATTACAGCGTCCTCCATGCTGGCTCATAGCAGCAGCTATTACATTAGCATGCCAGTGTACATCTTACAATATTCTACCTCGCTGCTGTCAAACCAAATTGATATCATTTTCACAAAACTGGCTTGGACTAAAACATTCATATAGTAGCTAGTAGCTACACAAACTAAGCGAGACCAAAAGGCCCTGTTGCCGTAATGTCTCTCCATGCTAGCTTAACTGGTTAGCATGCTGCTGGCTCAGAAATGAGCCTGTTAAAATAGTTTATGAGCACCTACCCAGTTTGTACATTTATAAAAGGCTTACCCTTGCAGTTGTAACATTATTTGTGTGCAATAGCTTCAGATTGACAATACAACAGTTGTAGCACCATGCTAACAGGCCTGCCCAATTTCAACAGATCATTCACTAAAACAGAATTAAAACTGCAGAAAAGGTGTGTAAAAAACAAAAACAAACAAACAAAGGAGTTGTATTGCCAGCCTACCAACAAGATGGTGACAGTTATTAGTCCAATTAAATGCCAAAGTCTTAATTACAGAATACTGTGTATGACATTTACATTGTACGGTGCATCTTTAAAACCAGCAAAGTTAAAAACAAAGTGATGTGTTTATTTTAAACTAACATTCACTCTCGCACCACAGATGACAGAAACATCTTTTTAATTGAAATGAAAAGCACATGTACGTATACAGCTAGTAGCACAGCCTACTGAAACGTGGCATCAAAATATATTCATTTATTGACATGAACCTTTGGACTAGTGGGATGGTCCCCCAACGACAATGGACCTAGATGGCTCTAGAATGGCAATGATTAATAATCGATTATTAATCAACTATTAAATAATCAACAACCATTTTGTTACCCAATCAATTGTTTTGAGTGTTTTTTATATCCAAAATCTCTGATTTAAACTTCATAAATAAGAATATTTTCTGGTTTATCTGACTACTTTCCATGCTTCTCTCTTGCAAAAAAATTGAATACCTCTGAGTTGTGTACAAAAGAAGACATATGAAGGCATCATCTTGGGCTCTGGAAAACGTTAAATGACATTTTCCCAATTTTCTGACATTTTACTGCAATAACAACTAATCGATTAATTGGCCGATTATTATCTAGAGAAATCACTAAAATAAAAAATAACCCCTATATTCCTTATTTATGTCTCCCTAAGTAACCACTTGTTTGACACAAAGTCAATCGATTGGTAACCAAGGATGCTCCAAGGAGACTGAGTAGTAAACTTATTTTGCATCATCTTGGGTCTCTGGTTAGCATCCAAGTGTTGCACCCTTACATTAAAACTCGGACCTACGTTCCCCTGCAAAGACATCAGCATCACCAAACAAGCTTGGTCGAGTGACCGAATGATTCCAGTAGCAATGGTGCTCAGGGCCTATATAGGACGTGTAGGTCTAAAAACCATCTGTCTGCTTCACCCCAGTTAGCCAGCTCTCAGTGACTCGGCGTACTCTGCAAAGCAGTCACCTGAATATCTCTATCATCCGAATATCAGTAAGAAGCCAGAGACTGCAGCACCCTACAGCCTGCAGCTCTCCACAAAGGCCTCTCGTATTGATGTTTTATTAACACGACCATAAATATTGAAAAGACACTTACTAATGAAGCCGCAGAGAAAAGTTCCAGAGATAATTTACAGCAGCATGCGAACAGGCACCTTGACTCCAGCACCCCGCGCCGTTCTGCATTACTATTCCATCTTGTATTCTACATCACGGTCCCTCCCACCTCTATATCCGACCCCACACCCACATTCCCCATCAGCATCCCCCACTTTCTTCCCCGTCTGTGTATTTTCTTTACCCAGTGAAACCAATGGATTGAAAGGGCTCGACAATCCACCACACCCCTTTCCGAATATTAATCAGAATGAATCTGAATGATAAGGCTGGTTTCAATTTCAATTTATTTTCATTTATATAGCGCCAAATCACAACAAAGTTGCCTCAAGACACTTCACACAAGTAAGGTCTAACCTTAACAACCCCCAGAGCAAGCACACAGGCAACAGTGGGAAGGAAAAACTCCCCTTGATGATTTGAGGAAGAAAACTCAAGCAGACCAGACTCAAAGGGGTGACCCACTGCTTGGGCCATGCTACCAACACAATTTACAAATGAATATACAGGAAATTTTGGGAGTCCATGCTTGTGCACAGGACGGGAGGCTTGCAGATGTAGACACAACTCCCATCTCTGGATGGAGCCGCACCTCAAACAGAGAGAAAGATCACAATCAGGCATCAGAAAGTCAACAAATGCAGTATAATTTGTCAACATTAAGCAACAAGAAAAACAGAAGTACTAAGGTTACAGCTGGCCACTAGCCTTAACCTTCACTAAAAGACCCAGAATTTAGATAAAGTTGAGGCCACGGCCCACTCCATTTCCTAATAAAATTAATTTAAAAGGGTAAAAAGCATAGTAACATACGATGCCAATATGCTAGCCATACGAAAGGGAAAATAGGTGCGTCTTAAGTCTAGACTTGAAAGTCTCTACAGAATCTGTCTGTTTTATTGAGGCAGGGAGATCATTCCACAGAACATGGGAGGTGATGGTCTAGTGGTTAAGGTGTTGTGCTTGAGTCCAGAAGATCATGGGTTCAAATCCCTGCCTGACTGGTAAAGCACTAAGGGCCCTTGGGCAAGGCCTTTAATCCCCTATTGCTCCCCTATTTAATCCCCTATTGCTATGTAGTGAGCGCCTTGTATAGCAGCACCCTGAATGTGAGGCATAATTGTAAAGCGCTTTGAGCGTCTGATGCAGATGGAAAAACGCTATATAAATGCGGTCCATTTACCATTTATGTGGATGAGATTACCAGCAGTTATCAGCTGAGTGTCATCAGCATAACTATGAAAGTGCCGCAATATGTGCCCAAGGGGTGCTATATAAGGGACAAAGGCAGGGGGCCTAAGACGGACCCCTGTGGAACCTCAAATTTCATGTCATTAAGGTTAGAGGTAGTGTTATTGTCCAACCACACTGAGAACAACTGGTCAGGTATGATGTCAACCATGCAAGGGCATTCCCAGTAATCCCAAAATGATTCTCCAGCCTATTGAGTAGAATATGATGAGCCACGGTATCAAATGCAGCACTAAGATCTAACAGCAACAGAACCATAGTGGTGTCTGAATCCATTGCAAGCAAGTAGAGGCAAGCAAGAGGAGCTCTTGCTTGCCTCTACTGGTGGTTGGCTCTCACTGCGGTATTGTATCACTTCCTGTTCCGGAGCACAGCGGTGTTTTTCTGTATCTGTTAGCTGTTTAATCTGCGCAGTTAGATTGATCTAGTTATCTAGATTACGATTTGTTTCCCAGTGTAATCTTTACGTGCCTTAACTAAAGCACTCATTCTGCTGAATCACCTCTAAATTATTTACACATTATTCACTTTGCGTGTTTTTAGGAATCCGCTAGCTTAGCGTAGCTACTAGCTCTTAGCCGATTTAGCATGGCGGCTTCTCCTGTCTCTCCCGCACTTTTCTGCTCTGGGTGTGAAATGTTTAGTTATTCCTCGCCTCCTTTAGCAGTAATGGTACTTGTAATAAGTGTAGCTTATTCGTAGCTTTGGAGGCCAGGCTGGGCGAATTGGAGACTCGGCTCCGCACCGTGGAAAATTCTACAGCTAGCCAGGCCCCTGTAGTCGGTGCGGACCAAGGTAGCTTAGCCGCCGTTAGTTCCCCCCTGGCAGATCCCGAGCAGCCGGGAAAGCAGGCTGACTGGGTGACTGTGAGGAGGAAGCGTAGCCCTAAACAGAAGCCCCGTGTACACCGTCAACCCGTTCACATTTCTAACCGTTTTTCCCCACTCGACGACACACCCGCCGAGGATCAAACTCTGGTTATTGGCGACTCTGTTTTGAGAAATGTGAAGTTAGCGACACCAGCAACCATAGTCAATTGTCTTCCGGGGGCCAGAGCAGGCGACATTGAAGGAAATTTGAAACTGCTGGTTAAGGCTAAGCGTAAATTTGGTAAGATTGTAATTCACGTCGGCAGTAATGACACCCGGTTACGCCAATCGGAGGTCACTAAAATTAACATTAAATCGGTGTGTAACTTTGCAAAAACAATGTCGGACTCTGTAGTTTTCTCTGGGCCCCTCCCCAATCAGACCGGGAGTGACATGTTTAGCCGCATGTTCTCCTTGAATTGCTGGCTGTCTGAGTGGTGTCCAAAAAATGAGGTGGGCTTCATAGATAATTGGCAAAGCTTCTGGGGAAAACCTGGTCTTGTTAGGAGAGACGGCATCCATCCCACTTTGGATGGAGCAGCTCTCATTTCTAGAAATCTGGCTAATTTTCTTAAATCCTCCAAACTGTGACTATCCAGGGTTGGGACCAGGAAGCAGAGTTGTAGTCTTACACACCTCTCTGCAGCTTCTCTCCCCCTGCCATCCCCTCATTACCCCATCCCTGTAGAGACGGTGCCTGCTCCCAGACTACCAATAACCAGCAAAAATCTATTTAAGCATAAAAATTCAAAAAGAAAAAATAATATAGCACCTTCAACTGCACCACAGACTAAAACAGTTAAATGTGGTCTATTAAACATTAGGTCTCTCTCTTCTAAGTCCCTGTTGGTAATGATATAATAATTGATCAACATATTGATTTATTCTGCCTAACAGAACCTGGTTACAGCAGGATGAATATGTTAGTTTAAATGAGTCAACACCCCCGAGTCACACTAACTGTCAGAATGCTCGTAGCACGGGCCGGGGCGGTGGATTAGCAGCAATCTTTCATTCCAGCTTATTAATTAATCAAAAACCCAGACAGAGCTTTAATTCATTTGAAAGCTTGTCTCTTAGTCTTGTCCATCCAAATTGGAAGTCCCAAAACCAGTTTATTGTTATTATCTATCGTCCACCTGGTCGTTACTGTGAGTTTCTCTGTGAATTTTCAGACCTTTTGTCTGACTTAGTGCTTAGCTCAGATAAGATAATTATAGTGGGCGATTTTAACATCCACACAGATGCTGAGAATGACAGCCTCAACACTGCATTTAATCTATTATTAGACTCTATTGGCTTTGCTCAAAAAGTAAATGAGTCCACCCACCACTTTAATCATATCTTAGATCTTGTTCTGACTTATGGTATGGAAATTGAAGACTTAACAGTATTCCCTGAAAACTCCCTTCTGTCTGATCATTTTTAATAACATTTACATTTACTCTGATGACTACCCAGCAGTAGGGAATAAGTTTCATTACACTAGAAGTCTTTCAGAAAGCGCTGTAACTAGGTTTAAGGATATGATTCCTTCTTTATGTTCTCTAATGCCATATAACAACACAGTGCAGAGTAGCTACCTAAACTCTGTAAGGGAGATAGAGTATCTCGTCAATAGTTTTACATCCTCATTGAAGACAACTTGGATGCTGTAGCTCCTCTGAAAAAGAGAGCTTTAAATCAGAAGTGTCTGACTCCATGGTATAACTCTCAACTCGTAGCTTAAAGCAGATAACCCGTAAGTTGGAGAGGAATGGCGTCTCACTAATTTAGAAGATCTTCACTTAGCCTGGAAAAAGAGTCTGTTGCTCTATAAAAAAGCCCTCCGTAAAGCTAGGACATCTTTCTACTCATCACTAATTGAAGAAAATAAGAACAACCCCAGGTTTCTTTTCAGCACTGTAGCCAGGCTGACAAAGAGTCAGAGCTCTATTGAGCTGAGTATTCCATTATCTTTAACTAGTAATGAGGTTCATGACTTTCTTTGCTAACAAAATTTTAACTATTAGAGAAAAAATTACTCATAACCATCCCAAAGACGTATCGTTATCTTTGGCTGCTTTCAGTGATGCCGGTATTTGGTTAGACTCTTTCTCTCCGATTGTTCTGTCTGAGTTATTTTCATTAGTTACTTCATCCAAACCATCAACATGTTTATTAGACCCCTTCCTACCAGGCTGCTCAGGAAGCCCTACCATTATTAATGCTTCGATCTTAAATATGATCAATCTATCTTTGTTAGTTGGCTATGTACCACAGCCTTTTAAGGTGGCAGTAATTAAACCATTACTTAAAAAGCCATCACTTGACCCAGCTATCTTAGCTAATTATGGGCCAATCTCCAACCTTCCTTTTCTCTCAAAAATTCTTGAAAGGGTAGTTGTAAAACAGCTAACTGATCATCTGCAGAGGAATGGTCTATTTGAAGAGTTTCAGTCAGGTTTTAGAATTCATCATAGTACAGAAACAGCATTAGTGAAGGTTACAAATGATCTTCTTATGGCCTCGGACAGTGGACTCATCTCTGTGCTTGTTCTGTTGGACCTCAGTGCTGCTTTTGATACTGTTGACCATAAAATTTTATTACAGAGATTAGAGCATGCCATAGGTATTAAAGGCACTGCGCTGCGGTGGTTTGAATCATATTTGTCTAATAGATTACAATTTGTTCATGTAAATGGGGAATCTTCTTCACAGACTAAAGTTGATTGTGGAGTTCCACAGGGTTCTGTGCTAGGACCAATTTTATTCACTTTATATATGCTTCCCTTAGGCAGTATTATTAGACGGTATTGCTTGAATTTTCATTGTTGCGCAGATGATACCCAGCTTTATCTATCCATGAAGCCAGAGGACACACACCAATTAGCTAAACTGCAGGATTGTCTTACAGACATAAAGACATGGATGACCTCTAATTTCCTGCTTTTGAACTCAGATAAAGCTGAAGTTATGTACTTGGCCCCACAATCTTAGAAACATGGTGTCTAACCAGATCCTTACTCTGGATGGCATACCCTGACCTCTAGTAATACTGTGAGAAATCTTGGAGTCATTTTGATCAGGCTATGTCATTCAAAGCGCATATTAAACAAATATGTAGGACTGCTTTTTTGCATTTACCGCAATATCTCTAAAATCAGAAAGGTCTTGTCTCAGAGTGATGCTGAAAAACTAATTCATGCATTATTTCCTCTAGGCTGGACTGTTGTGATTCATTGTTGTCAGGTTGTCCTAGGGGTTCCCTAAAAAAGCCTTCAGTTAATTCAAAATGCTGCAGCTAGAGTGCTGACGGGGACTAGAAGGAGAGAGCATATCTCACCCATATTGGCCTCTCTTCATTGGCTTCCTGTTAATTCTAGAATAGAATTTAAAATTCTTCTTCTTACTTATAAGGTTTTGAATAATCAGGTCCCATCTTATCTTAGGGACCTCGTAGTACCATATCACCCCAATAGAGCGCTTCGCTCTCAGACTGCAGGCTTACTTGTAGTTCCTAGGGTTTGTAAGAGTAGAATGGGAGGCAGAGCCTTCAGCTTTCAGGCTCCTCTCCTGTGGAACAGCTCCCAATTCAGATCAGGGAGACAGACACCCTCTCTACTTTTAAGATTAGGCTTAAAAACTTTCCTTTTTGCTAAAGCTTATAGTTAGGGCTGGATCAGGTGACCCTGAACCATCCCTTAGTTGTGCTGCTGTAGACGTGGACTGCTGGGGGGGTTCCCATGATGCACTGTTTCTTTCTCTTTTGCTCTGTATGCACCACTCTGCATTTAATCATTAGTGATCGATCTCTGCTCCCCTCCACAGCATGTCTTTTTCCTGGTTCTCTCCCTCAGCCCCAACCAGTCCCAGCAGAGGACTGCCCCTCCCTGAGCCTGGTTCTGCTGGAGGTTTCTCCTGTTAAAAGGGAGTTTTTCCTTCCACTGTAGCCAAGTGCTTGCTCACAGGGGGTCGTTTTGGACCGTTGGGGTTTTACATCATATTGTATGGCCTTGCCTTACAATATAAAGCGCCTTGGGGCAACTGTTTGTTGTGATTTGGCGCTATATAAAAAAAAAATTGATTGATTGATTGAATTGATTCCCCACTTTAGTGAGAGCCGTCTCTGTGGAATGATATTTTCTAAAAGCAGACTGCAGTGGCTCAAAAAGATTATTCTCAGTAAGGTGGTCCACGAGCTGCTGTGAAACCACCTTTTCCACAATTTTAGAGCAAAATGATCAGCCTATAGCTCTTCAATACACTAGGGTCAAGATTAGATTTCTTCTAACAAGAACAGGAGTGATGCCGTGTCTGCGGCTCAACACGGCATCCCACCTGTTAAGCTCAGGGTTATAAATGCAGCAGAGTCATCAAACAACTCTCAAGCAAACAAGAGATACGTTGTGACAGAATGTAACGCTAGCAGATGGCAAGCCCACATCTTAAAAACACTAACAATAAGAAAAGCTTACTGTGGATATATGACAATGCCGTGTCCTGCGGGTCGACACGTGCTGTGGGAGGATGAGGTAGCACAGCTTTACCCTGGTGTAGCGTGACATTTCAAGAGCAGAAGGCCCACTGCACGCCACAGCTCTGTGGCATTTCGGACAGCTGCTTGCACACATACTCTAGCAAAATGTGTGCATGTATGTGCAGCGTGTGAGTGCAGTCAAGTCTATCAGGTGCAGCTGGAGCAGTGAGAGAAACAGAATAATAAAAAAAAAATGAAGGAAAAAAAAAGAAACTCTAGCAGTATTTGAGTACTGACAGCCAGGATAGGTACCGTACACTAACAAAACACTGAAGCGACACAGGTTATAAAACTATGATGGCAGCTGCTTCAAAATAAAAGTATTTTAAGGTAAAAGCAACCGCTGACGCAGTTAGGAGTTTTACTTTGAAAATCTTAGCATGACAATGGCGCCAAGCATTTGTAGGTTAATGGAAAAGGTGATATTAGAACTTTGTTAGCAATCAAGCCTTTGACTGCTGGGCTTATCTTTGACAATTCTGCCACACGAGAGAAATACATTTTTCTACAAAATTTTAAAAAGAAAATAGAGCCCTAAAGGAACCCAAGCTGCATTTTTCTGAACATTAAAGGTGTACTGCCACTGGTTTTTAAAAAAATCTAAGTCATATAAAGTATTTTCTTTGGCACTATTGTAAATTTATTCCTTAGCCTTTAAATAAGGGATTCATAATATGACATTGCCCATATGATTAAATTTATGCTGTCTGGAAAAAAAAATATTCCCGAGGGGAAAAAATTCAAGTGAACAGATGGCCATGAACTACATTTGGTAGCAACATAACTATATTATAAATCATGTCGGAGCTCCCTCCGACTTGGAGAGGGATGCTGGGAAGCACACGGTGACAGCCAATCAGAGGTAAAGAAAGGCAGCATGACATCAGCTGGCTGCTTGCTTGAACACTTCTAAATCTAAAATGCTGTTTTTGAAACCAGATAACACCTCCTAAGTGATTTACAAGACATGTTCAAGATGTTAGCATGCACACCCTGGACATCAAAGGTATTTTTAATTCCCATGCATGTGCATATGTTTCCTTGTGAAGAAGGTGCTAAAAGGAAATAAACATTTGTTATGGAATTCCCCCCAGGTAAATATAATCCCTTCATTAAAGTGAGCTATAACTCTTCAACACGTTACAAAAATATCCCTCTTACTCACTCATGACTCATCTTCAACCGCTTATCCGGGATTGGGTCGCGGTAGCAACAGCTCTAGCAGGGGACCCTAGACTTCCCTTTCCCGGGCCACATTGACCACCTCTGACTGGGGGATCCCGAGGCGTTCCCAGGCCAGTGTGGAGATATAATCTCTCCACCTAGTCCTGGTCTCCTCCCAGATGGATGTGCCTAGGAGGCACCCAGGGGGCATCCTTATCAGATGCCCGAACCATTAACTAGTAAAAATGCGATTTATACTCCGGAAAATATGGTAAATTTTTGTAATTGGTGGCGCTCTCACTGTAACGTCTGGTCACAACTCAATGTCTTCATTTTAACATTTAAACATTGTACAATGCTGAAAAAAAAAGTATACACGCATTCTCATAACTTATTTTTTTACATAAAATGTTTTTAAAATGTTTTCAAAGTGGACCTTAACTCAAAAATAGAGGGGGCACTTCAGACCCCTTCACCCTTCTGGCTACGGGCCTGTACAGTGCCTGTTAGCGGAGAAAAACACAGACAAGGTGATGAAAATACGTTGTGAGGAAAGCACTACCTGACTGCCTGGTAAGAAGCGTATCACTGTGCGCCATCCATTAGAAATATACTGTCTTTGAATATGAAGCAAAACAGAGCATAAATACGGTTTTAAAAAGTGAACCACAACGCTGCTGAAGGACTGACAGAGCAGTGGCTCCATCTGCACAGAGTTTATGAAATGGAGACTGAATGAACTCATCTAAGATGTGTTTAATGAATCCAATACTGATCAGTCAATCAAAACAACTGAAAAAATAACTGCATATAAGATGCAAACATGCCCCAAAATAGGAGGTTCACCTGGCCAATAAGAAATGGAACTAAGTAACTAGCACTAACCTACGACAACATACAGTTGCACATAAAAAAAAACCAAACAAAAAAAAACAAAAACATATTCACTCCCTCCTTTTTTCTTTTTTAATCATTACAGATATTCAAACAAAATACAACATAAAACAATGACAACACAAAACAACCTATGGAGCTCCCTAAACTGCCTGGGTCCCAAATTACTGAGTGGTGCAACTGATGATACAGGCGACAATATTACCCCTCAGGGGGTGCGCACACTCAAGCAACATAATATTTTCTGATTTTTTTACCCACCTTAACCATATCCCATTGCATTATCTGCGTTACTGCATTAGCGAGCCAGGTAATATTCTGTTGTTGGAAGTAAAAACGAGCTGGAGAGCAGCAGTATTGATTTCAATAGAAATGTGCTTACACCGGCATCAGTGCAGCTGCACATTTGTGATACCTCTCGTTCGTTCGAGGCTTCCCTAAACATCCCTTCATCTCTCTGCCCCTCCTCTTCTTTTCACCTCCTCCTACTCCTTCCCAAGCTGCTGATGCAGGGAAACCCAGAACTGCACCACGACTGCCGCGAATTAGCCACACAATCGGGGCTTCCGTCTTTGGACAAGCTGCGCAAATCTGGGCAGAAAACTCAGCTCATTAATTTCACTTCTTTCAACGTGCCAAAAGACAGATCTGGAGAGTCGACTGGCTCTTTATCTGCTGGCTTTTAACGAATGCGGGGAAACATACATGATGAATTAGATCAGGTATTAATTGGTCTTCACACATAAAACTTTATGTGTTCAGTTTCTGGGTACTTCTTACAGTCATATCTGTTTTGGGAAAAGATGACAATTGGGCACCCGCAGTCCTCGTTTGAGGGTGGGCGCTAAAGGGGTAAAATATGACGCATATGATGCAATTTCTCTACTTTAGGGGAAAAAACATGGCATTTTCTCTGAGTTTTTGGTCAAATTACATGCAAACAAACTGAAAAGTGGACACGTGTTGCGGTTTGTTTATGACACGGAGCACAAAGATGTCAAGGCGGTTTTGCAGGTGAGAGAAACGGAGCTACTCTGGTTAGCTGTGTAGGCTAACAGTTACGGACACGACGTCTCCCTTTCACCTCGTCTTCCTTTCTTCACTGGGAACAAAATAAAAACAACACTTTCGAGACTGCTTCAGTGATTGCAGCTGAAAACATAGCAGTCCACCATTTTCCCGTGTGTTATGCTGAGTGTGTATATATTGCACAACGGCAGCGGAGGTCCCCATAAGTGGTCAAAACCCGTGATATCACGCAGGGTTCAAATGAGACTGCGGTGGCCTATTGGTCTTCACGCAGCAAACTTTATGTGTTCAGTTTCTGGGTACTTTCTTACAGTCATTATCTGTTTTGGGAAAAGCTGACAATGGTGATCAAAATCAAGAGCTTGTAAACAGTTTTGTGATGTTGTATTATCTATATTTTAATTGTGACCTGCCAAGGGAATGTAGATGTAAATTAGCTTTAAGCTAAAGCCCCGTTTACACATAGACGGTAAGATCTCCCGGAAGCGTCCCGGAAGAGTTTTTGGCTCCTCCGGGCTGTCTTAGGGATCAAACGCCATTGTTAATGCTGGCACTGGGGGCGTGGCTTAGTTCCAGCTTCACCGGGAATCGTCGAAAAAATTATTCAACATGTCGAATAATTCCGGGAGCACTCCCGGAGAATTCGCGTGACGACAGAGACAACGCGAACAACAGCGTTTGATACTTTTTAATTGCCGTTTCATCCTGTCCCTTCCTGTAGTGCCACAGTTTACACCGCCGTTATTCAGCGGCCGGCGTTGTATCCCTAATCAACGGCATATAAAATGGAGATAGAGCCCACATAGGCGTACACAACAGCGTTTTAACCGGCGACAGAGGCAGACAAAACAGCGGCGTGAGCGGACAGTACGCCGTTCTAAATGCCACCTCCCGGTTAAAACGGCGTTCCAAACGGCCAATAGGCGGCGGTCAGTATAAAAACGCTAGCGCGCTTCATGCAGGCCTCTCACTCGCGGCCAGCTCCAGATATTTTTGCAGAGAAGCTCCAGTATGCCTCCTAAAAGAAAGTTGGCAGAGGCAAGGACTTAAAGAAGAAGGAAACCAAGAAGTCTGGTTCAGAAGCAGAGGGGAGGCCTGTGGTGGAGATGGAGCAACACATTGAGGAGGGGGAAAGGAAGGAGAAGAAAAGGTTGAGGATGATCTCCCTCACCCTGCAGTGACAGAGGCATGTATTCCTGCTGCTTCAGCCTATTATACTCTGGGGGCGGTGCCTATATGCAAATGATCCTGGAGTAACGCAGGATTTGCCTGGATAAAAACCTGGGTTTTAACCAGCGGTACACAGGGCATTATCAGCGGCAGCAGAACACCGCCATTCTCATGCGCGTCTTAACCTGCAATTGTAAAGGATAGAACTGGGTATTAACCCCCGTTGCCTGACGTGTGCCGGATGCTACGGCGTCAAAACGGCGCTTTATTCGGCGGATTTAGCGGCGTTTTATCTGCCTATTTGCGGATAGTACGGCGGTCAAAATGCCGGCGAAATGCTCCACCCCTTTCCACCGCGAAAACAGCCGGAACTACCGCGTACTTCAGTCTACGTACTACCTGCTGACAAAACCGTCTATGTGTAAACGGGGCTTAACTCTGGTACAATTCATCAAATGGAAACATTTATGGTTTTATTGTACATGGTCCCTTTACAAATAAACATATAAGAAAGATGGCTGTAGCCCTCGTCCTATTTGGTATTGTCAAAGTCGCTACCCCTTCCTTCTAACAAGGTTGTGCTTTAACCTATAGCCTTTCTTGTAAACTGCGTGGCATACAGGCAGAGATTAGTACAAGATGGCAGCTTAGTTTGTAGTCCAGTTGCTTCAAACACATTCTTAGATGGTCTATTCTATCAATTAATAGTACAGCAAGCCACATAAGCTCAAATATTTGAAATAAAATGCTCAGAAAGTACAAATACGACTGTGTCCATAGTAGCGAGCTGCCACTGCTAGTAGAGCTCTGTACTCAGCAGTCCTTCAAAGCAAGCATGTCCCCAAATAGTCGTAACGTTATGACTTAAAATACCCTAAACTGATTAGTTTTATATATATATATATATATATATATATATATATATATATATATATATATATATATATATATATATATAAATTTACCTCCGTACATTGTTATGAACAGGGAAGCTAACAACAGAAGAACCTGGAGGGGTAGGGGGAATTTTCCAATTTCAAAGTAGGTCCAGGCATTCTTAATGCTGGAAATATCTAATCTACAGAAGACACAATCTGAGCACAGGGAAAAGCGCATGGCACAGAGGGGTTGTATTTAGTCATCTAGCCGCAGGTATGTTTTGGGTGTCACATGAATATAATTGTCACGGTCATTTGTTATTCCCTTTAAGAGCCAAGGTGTGCCAACAACTGGCATATTGCAAGTCAGACGGTAGACTCAAGTGAGAGATTTTCAAGTGAGTTAAAGAATTTGCGCTAATGTATCAAAGTGCATGAGCAGACAGCAGCTGTGAAGCAGTGAGGAAGGAAGGGTAAGTTTTGCAGTTTTTCATGCATTTAATTTAATGGCTGTTTCAGTCAGTTTGTTGAGTATATAAACAGCGTGCATATGTATCATGAAACCCACCTCTATAAGGTGAATCGGAATATTGTGCTGTATTAATAGCAGG
This sequence comes from Thalassophryne amazonica, assembly GCF_902500255.1. NCBI lineage: Eukaryota > Metazoa > Chordata > Actinopteri > Batrachoidiformes > Batrachoididae > Thalassophryne > Thalassophryne amazonica. Next base: position 18,255,478 of record NC_047123.1, on the reverse strand, counting down.
AAACTTTGTGCTTTGGAAGTTTTTGATGATCTAAGGTGCAATCATTTCTTACTTCTTCAGTATACTCATCCACCAGAACTGTACCTGACCTTACCTCATTTAAGACAAACACGCCTATTGTCACACAGATGAACACAAGTGCACTCACTATCTAAGGAACATGCACCCTGTGCGGGTAAATGAAAGCTGATTTTCAGGACCTTCTTCAGGAGCAAGATGACTTCCTGCTCTGGAGTAGGTAACTTTATTCAACTTTGAAAAAGCAGTAGGTGGGGCTTGATACTGACTGGGCTTAACTTATGCCGGAGAAGATGATAACAAACACCAAGTCAGATTAGCAAAACAAGAGCAGAGAAGAAGATTTAGAAGCGGCAGATGGACCAAAAAGTTGGTACAGGTGCTGTTGGTGTTCTTCTCGATGGACAAAATCCAGCAAGGATTTGAGTCCTTGAGGAGCAATGGCAAAAACTACTGACTTGTTGGGTGCAAATGGTTATCATACACTCAAGGGTGTAGATGAAACATTCTGGGGTGGGGTGGTGTGGTGTGGGGGCCCAGTAGATGCCACTTTGATAAGACTTATTGTAAGGTTTTGAGAATATCAAAACAATGGCTCATTTCTTGAGTTCAATAGAAGTAAAAAAAGAAAAATGCTAGCAATAGTGGTTGTCCGACATCCACTTGGGACACCTATCTTCAAGCCCCACTTCAAATCTGCCCAATGCCGGTTACAACACGGTAAATAGGATAACAGATTCATTGTCTGCAAATGTGCGAGACAAGAGTATAACGGTTTACATCATTATATTATTGCTCCATGCTGGGATGCAAAGTAGATACAAGACCAGTGGTTGGAAATTACCATTTCATGCATTTTTCCTACAGTTTGTTCCTTTCCCACATTTCTATGAAGGAGAAGTGGCCTTCAACAAGCCAGAAACGTGGTTGCTCCAAGCCTCAGAAAGATGTTAGCGATTTTCTTACTTCATTAGAGAAACTGAGACACAAGACCCTTACTGTTTCATTTAAGTGTTTAATAAGTCAATTTCTAAAATACCTGTTCATTTACTTGTTTGAATCTTTAAAAACTAAGAATAATTTTTCTGACTCAGTCATCACATTCCACAAGATATCACCTTCAGTCCTTCCAACATTTACAGTGCATCTGGAAAGTATTCACAGTGCTTCCACCTTTTCACATTTTGTGATATATAGACTTATTCCAGAACAGATGAAATTCAATTTTTTTCCTAAAATTCTACACCCAACACCCATAATGACAACGCGAAAAAAAAAAACCTTTGACATTTTGCTAATTTATTAAAATAAAAACTAAGAATTCACAGGGAACATTCTTGGGACACAGACCTTTGATAAATTCAAAGATGGCTAACCTTGACATATTTTAAGAGGTTAAAAAGTTGCTTCTGTTCCTATTTTTATGGTATGGTCTCACAGATGTTAGCGGAGTGAGATCACTTCCTGGTATCGCTAGCTGCTAACTTCACTTCTTTTTGGCTAAATATAACACATTTATCATATATTATGTAAGAGCTAGTGAGGGAAAAAAAAAAAAAACACTTCTAAAACTGGAAATGCTGTTTTTGTAAACTGATAACACCTCTGAAGGACATCTAGCGGATGTTAGCATGGTGACATCACTTCCTGGTCTAGCTAGCTGCTAACCGCTTTGTTTGTGTTTAAATATAACCTTTTTGTTATATATTATGTAAAGGTTAGTAAGAAATAAACACCTTCTAAAACTGGAAATGCTGTTTTTGTAACCTGATAAACCTTCTGAAGACGCCGCGGACGTTAGTATGCATGCTACTGTCCACTAACTCAAAGCTAACTTCTGCTCTTGTTTAAGCTCAAAAATGTAAATATTGTTTATGATTGATTGACTAATTGAAGAGGTGCTTGATTGAAATGTAAAAATGTAAGACAATAGGATCTTAATAATTATGTAAATAACAAGTGTGTGTGTGTGTGTGTGTGTGAGTGTGTATATCTATAGACATAAAGGGCTACGTCTGTCTGTCTGTCTGGGATAAACTCCCTAACTATAATATGTAGCCCTAAAAACTATATATATTCTGAATCCTCATGACATGGGGAACAAACTTACCATTTTTTTTAAAAAGTTGAACGGAAAATTACCCCCAAAATAGCTGGCTGTGGGTATGGCCAGGCAGATTCAAATTTCCAGCCTGTATATGTGTTGGCCATCTCTGTTTATTTAATCCCTTTCTACAGCACACTCAGCACAGCCACAGCACACTCAGTAAAACAACAACATGCTTAGGCTGAGGCTGTGGGTATGACCAGGCAGGATTCAAATTTCTAGCCCTGTATATGTGTTGGCCATCTCTGTTTATTTAATCCCTTTATTCAGCTACTTTATGTTCTCAACTGTTAAGCACCTGACTGTCCTGTACAACCTGACTGTTCCTGCCTTCCTGTATGAATACATTCATTTTATGTTTGTAAAATTACAATGTAAAAACGGTGAAATACACCACTACCTCAATTTTGATTCATTGATATTTACATTACTGTTACCTACCTTTTGCATGTAATTCTGTTATAAATTTGATTGCAAAAACAAAGTCTGCATAAAGGACATCAAATGTGTTTGTCTTTTAACCAAGCTATTTCCACTTAGTTTGGGGAGTCCACCTTTCAGAGTTCGACTGGACAAACTTAGCCCATTAACTATTATATTTATAAGACATCAGCAATACAAAAACAAATGTTGGGCAATTGTTTTGATTAAAATGATTGGCATTTGGCTTATGTCTAAAACAGGTTAACTGGGCAGTGCCGGGTACCCCAGCTAGTGTGTGTGTATATGTATATATGAACACACACACACACTTTGCACTGGGATCGTAATTGCTTCATTTTGCTTTTGTTTTGTTACACAAAGGCATTTATTGTGGAATGGTTTAGGATGTATTTAAACCCAAAATCCAGGCCCTCAGCTGCACCCATAACACTAAAATCACCCTGTGTTCACAAAAACCAATCGGCAAGAACAAACGCATGTTACAGATTACGCCGTACATTCACATTTCGCCTGTGTTTGATAATGACATTGTTACGGTGTGAGTGGGTGGTAATACATGTGTGTGCTCCCCATCATTTGAATCCCTTTATTTCCCAGGATGCAGAGTTTTCCATGCTGGCACACGCATGTGCACATACACGGGGAGTGCCTCAGGGCTGCTGTGCTAATGAAGCAGCCTGCAAGCAGCTACTACCTTCATTACATTCAATCCTCTGGACAGTGTCGGCAATTACACTGCAGCTTCCACTGTCACACCACACACATACACACACCACACACACACCACACACACACACACACACACACACACACACACACACACAACCACACACACACACACACACGCACACGGCTGAAAGCCGTCCTACTCAAAGCTAATGTGAGCCAGTGATGGTTGTAGGGAGTCAAACTGATCGCGATGACTGCATTAGTACAGCAGTGTGGAAGCAGAGAGAGCAGAGACGGACGGAAAAATCAAAGTACGAAACAACACGGAACCAACAAATAAGGAAGTACCTGGAGAATTATTTTTGGCCCAAGTATCACTTTGGCACCATGTGGGAATAGAGGCTTTGACCTCTAACCATCAAGCCAATCTGTTTCCGAAGAGATGGAACTGGAAAATCACTCCTTTCCCCTGCGTAATGTAAATCAGAAATGTTCATAACATTCCTGCCAGGAATGTTTTCCAAGAATTTCTTGGATCTGCTCCTTTATCCAGACTTGTTATGACTGGCTTTTTTTTTTTTTCAGGACAGACACAAACATTTCATTGAGCTGAGTGAATATTTAATTAGTTGTTGGAAACAAACATACTGGGAATTTAAATGAAAAGAGACTAAAGATGTGAAAATCTCACTTTAAAGAGTTAACTTGATAAAATTTCAGCGAAAAAGTCTCATGAAACTGTATCAGGTGTCATGAGGTAGCATGATTCAAACCCAGGACCAGGAAAGTCTTTTTTTTGGCAAATTTTGAATGACAATGTACATGAAGGGGCACACAGAGACTGCCACACCTATGCTTTACTTTTGACGCAGAATTGTGCAAATGAATTGCAGACTGCAGCGGGGTGGCCGCCTGGTTGAAGCTTGAAGCAACGAGCAGCAGTTCGACCTGCTGTTCGCTGGTTCTCCGCTTTGCTGGTTTTCAAAAGCGGCAAGTCCACTGGTGTGATCACCATCTGATGCGTAAACTGAAGCTGTTCCATCAGGTAAAAGGATATAATAATAATAATAATAATAATAATAATAATAATAATAATAATAATAATAATACTTAGAGCCTACCGATATGGATTTTTGAGGCCGATGCTGATAACGTATTTGGAATGAAAAAATGCAGATAATCGATAAATCGGCTGATTTGCTGATAGCCAATAAATCTGGCCGATATAATTTTTTTTTTAAATGAATAAAATGTTCTTTTTGGACCCTAAACAAAAAAGGTATGAGCTAAAAGCTGAAGCTTTATCCTCATATTGATTAACTTTATAACAGAAAAGAATTTTCAAGTTCAAAAAATGCAATCGAGGTTAACCTTTGTGAATTTAGCAAATACATATCCTTAAAAAAGAGTTGTGAAATACATCTGATCTTGTACCTCTTGTTTGCTGCAACTTAGATATAGGTTCAGGATAAGGATATAGATCCTTATAAACTTATTTGTATGCTTTTGTCAGCCGATCAGTGCCGTGTGACAGTGAACTACGGGGGCTGGTGATGAACACATTTTAGCAGGGGTGTAAGCAGCTCTCAGTTGAATGGAGTCAGAGCTCCATCTACTGGACAAACGGTGCAATGACATTTTTCATTGCAGACACAAACATTATTTCAGTAACTGTTCTGTTTATGAGAAATTATCGGCGTTCTATCTGCAAACTTTTGGCCGATAGTGAGTACTTTGAAAAGGGCTTATATTGGCCGATAACATCGGCTGGCCAATATATTGGTCGGGCTCTAATACTACTACTAATAATAATAATATCCTCTGTTTTGTGGGACTAAGTGCGCAGCTCCAAAGAGCCGCACAGATTTCGGTCGGAATTAATAACTTCAGAGAGAACTGCCGTTTTAAATCAAATGACACCTCTTTCCAAACATTATAAAACAAACAATGAACTACAACCAATCAAACCCTGTTTTTTTTTTTTTTTCCAAAATGAGACATCCTGCATTTTTATGAATTCCATCCTGACGTGCAGCGCAGCCAGCTGAGCTCAGCTCAGAGGCTATGGAGGAATACAACCGTTGGCAATAATTATGGAATCGCCGGCCTCGGAGGATGTTCATTCAGTTGTTTAATTTTTTGTAGAAAAAAGCTGATCACAGACATGACACAAAACTAAAGTCATTTCAAATGGCAACTTTCTGGCTTTAAGAAACACTAAGAAATCAGGAAAAAAAAATTGTGGCAGTCACTAACGGTTACTTTTAGACCAAGCAGAGGGAAAAAAAATATGGACTCACTCAATTCTGAGGAATAAATTATGGAATCACCCTGTAAATTTTCATCCCCAAAACTAACACCTGCATCAAATCAGATCTGCTTGTTAGTCTGCATCTAAAAAGGAGTGATCACACCTTGGAGAGCTGTTGCACCAAGTGGACTGACATGAATCATGGCTCCAACACGAGAGATGTCAATTGAAACAAAGGAGAGGATTATCAAACTCTTAAAAGAGGGTAAATCATCACGCAATGTTGCAAAATATGTTGGTTGTTCACAGTCAGCTGTGTCTAAACTCTGGACCAAATACAAACAATATGGGAAGGGTTGTTAAAGGCAAACATACTGGTAGACCAAGGAAGACATCAAAGCGTCAAGACAGAAAACTTAAAGCAATATGTCTCAAAAATCGAAAATGCACAACAAAACAAATGAGGAACGAATGGGAGAAAACTGGAGTCAACGTCTGTGACCGAACTGTAAGAAAATGCCTAAAGGAAATGAGATTTACATACAGAAAAGCTAAATGAAAGCCATCATTAACACCTAAACAGAAAAAACAAGGTTACAATGGGCTAAGGAAAAGCAATCGTGGGCTGTGGATGACTGGATGAAAGTCATATTCAGTGATGAATGTCGAATCTGCATTGGGCAAGGTGATGATGCTGGAACTTTTGTTTGGTGCCGTTGCAATGAGATTTATAAGATGACTGCCTGAAGAGAACATGTAAATTTCCACAGTCATTGATGATATGGGGCTGCATGTCAGGTAAAGGCACTGGGGAGATGGCTGTCATTACGTCATCAATAAATGCACAGGTTTACGTTGATATTTTGGACCCTTTTCTTATCCCATCAATTGAAAGGATGTTTGGGGGATGATGAAATCATTTTTCAAGATGATAACGCATCTTGCCATAGAGCAAAAAACTGTGAAAACATTCCTTGCAAAAAGACACATAGGGTCAATGTCATGGCCTGCAAATAGTCCGGATCTTAATCCAATTGAAATCTTTGGTGGAAGTTGAAGAAAATGGTCCATGACAAGGCTCCAACCTGCAAGCTGATCTGGCAAACAGCAATCAGAGAAAGTTGGAGCCAGATTGATGAAGAGTACTGTTTGTCACTCATTAAGTACATGCCTCAGAGACTGCAAGCTGTTATAAAAGCCAGAGGTGGTGCAACAAAATACTAGTGATGTGTTGGAGCGTTCTTTTGTTTTTCATGATTCCATAATTTTTTCCTCAGAATTGAGTGATTCCATATTTTTTTCCCCTCTGCTTGGTCTAAAAAAGTAACCATTACTGACTGCCACAATTTTTTTTCCTGATTTCTTCTTAAAGCAGAAAGTTGCCATTTGAAATGACTTTAATTTTGTGTCATGTCTATGATCTGCTTTTTTTCTACAAAATTAACAACTGAATGAACATCCTCCGAGGCCGGTGATTCCATAATTTTGCCAGGGGTTGTATTTGCATCTAAAAGGAAATGCTTTGACAAAAACAACAAATATTGTTTATTTCTATTTCTGTCCAGAGATCAAGGATCCAGTGACCAATTTCATACTTATTTACTTTAAGACTCAATAAAACGTCGTTGACATAGAAAATCTGAAAAGCCTACTTTTGGTACTCAGAAAAGACACATCGATAAAAGAATTGATAAAGAATCAGATCAATAAGCAGAATCAATAATGGCATCAATATCGATAAAATCTTATCAATACCCATTGCTAATCGTATTGCACCAAATCGCATCATATCACATTGTGAGGATTGAATCGCCATCAAATACACATCAATCGCATTGAATATGTATCGTATCGCTGGTAGTGTATCGAGGTGCATATCGAATCGTCAGTGATGAGATTCACATGCCTAGTATGTACTGTACGTGTTGGTTCTGTGACAGACTGGCGGCCTGTCCAGGGTGTACCCTGCCTCTCACCCAATGTCTGCTGGGATAGCTGGAGCTAGTTTCAACAAGCTCTCAATGCCTGCTAATAGCGCTAACAGCACCAACATACAATTTAAATCTCATTAAAATGTCACTCAACAGAAGTACTGGAGTACGGACTTGTTTGATAGTCTCTTTGTATAGTTAACGATAATAAAAAAAAAAACAAGGTATGTTATTGTTGATATTTGTAAATAAAATGCTGAGAAAGGACAAACATGGTTGAGTCCACAGCAACTAGCAGCCAGTAATGGACTAGCTAGCACATTAGTTGTCACTAATCATGCTCCTATTTATTCATACATTTATGGCTGAAAATTCGACTGATGTGTTTCAGACTCCATACAGTTGTCAAGCAGAAGAGAAAACTACCAATACCAGGTTACCAGGCTGTAAACATGTTTACAGTTGGACATTTTAACATGGGGTTCCATGGAGAATGACTCACTCAGCTAGCCTCAAGTGGTCACTAAAGGAAATACAAGCTTTGGCACTTCTGTATTGGCTTAATTTTTCAGTACCGGAGGTTGGGGCTAGGCGAAATCAGTTTCTAATCAGACTTCTCCTTCTAGATTTTCTGGTACCAAAATGTACTGCTGTCCCCACACAGCACTATAAAGGCCATCATGCTGCATTGTGGAAATAAAAATCAGTCTTAACAAAAACCAAGCAATCAACAAACAGATGTAGAAGAAAACGTGATCTGCTTGGCGGACATAACGTAAAAGTGAGGTGAGGCAATGAAGCGGAACTAAGGAATGGAGTCCGATTCGGTCTTTGGCGTGCTCACGAGCAATCAGGAAAGCACCAGTCACGCCTCTCATGAGAGCATAATAATGCAAAAGGCCAAGTAGCCACTGAGCCACGCCGAGGCACGTCAATTACACGTGTGTCTGCAGCGTTTGTGTGAGAGTGCGGGAGTGAGTGTCGATTAACATTTGATTACCTGATGCTGCGATCTGAAAGGGTTCTGTGGTCGACGCGGAACGGGATGACGCTGAATAATGGAGGAGAACAGGAAAACACCTCAGCCACACACTCGGCGGGCCATGAGCCACACTTAGGGAGAAACCGGCCTCCTCTATTATTCACACGTTCACGCTCCCTTTGGTCCTCTCATTCTGGTGTTGGGACGGACTCATCAGTGAGCAGGTAAAGCAGTGATGGACGTCAACATGGAGGCAGAGAGGTGAGAGGACATGGACAAAAATAGTGGGTGAGAAAAGGGTAGATAGTAGAGGTAAAACAATATAGATGGGGGGGGGGAGTGGGCAAATGGCCCAAAAGTAATTGGACAGTGACTTTTTTTTTTGTTGTCATTTTGCTTCTGTACACCACCACAGGCCTAACAAAAACGCATTTATATCCACAGTCCCTCCATTTTCAGAGGCCACAAGTAATTAGACTAACTATTACTATCAATCATCACTTTTACAGCCAGTTTTCTATTAACAAGTCAGGGGATGGATAACTCAGCCACATGGGGTGTGCAGCCAGTACATTCTGAGTGCTGGTCCCAAGCCCGGATAAATGAGGAGGGTTGCGTCAGGAAGGGCATCCGGCGTAAAACAAGCCAACCCAACTATGCAGACTAAGAATCGAATTCCCATACCGGATCGGTCACGGCCCGGGTTAACAACGTCCGCCACCGGTGCTGTTGCCCAACAGGGTGGCGGTGGAAATTGGGCTACTGCTGGGAGAAAATGACGAAGAAGAGGAGGAAAACGTTGCCACAAACAGCGGGAGAAGAAGAACATTAGAAGGGTGGAAATGAGAGTGGGGACTTTGAATGTTGGTAGTATGACTGGTAAAGGGAAAGAGCTGGCTGATATGATGGAGAGGAGAAAGTTAGATATATTGTGTGTGCAAGAGACAAAGTGGAAGGGAAGTAAGAGCAGGAGCATCGGCGGTGGGTACAAGTTGTACCATGGTGAGGACAGGAAGAGAAATGGTGTTGGGGTCATTTTAAAGGAAGAGTATGTTAAAAGTGTGTTGGAGGTTAAGCGAGTGTCTGACAGGGTGATGAGTGTGAAGTTGGAAATTGAAGGGGTGATGATGAATATCATCAGTGCATATGCCCACAGATAGGTTGTGAGATGAAGGAGAAAGAAGATTTCTGGAGTGTGTTAGATGAGGTGGTGGAGAGTGTGCCCAAGCATGAAAGAGTGGTGATAGGAGCAGACTTCAATGGGCATGTTGATGAAGGGAACAGAGGTGATGAGGAAGTAATGGGTAGATATGGTATCAAGGATAGGAATGGGGAAGGACAGATGGTAGTTGATTTTGCAAAAAGGATGGAAATGGCTGTGGTGAATACCTACTTTAAGAAAAGGGAGGAGCACAGGGTAACATAAGAGTGGAGGAAGGTGCACACAGGTGGACTACATTCTTTATAGGAGATGCAAGCTAAAAGAAATCAGATACTGTAAGGTGGTGGCAGGAGAGAGTGTCACTAGACAGCATAGGATGGTTGTTTGTAGGATGACTTTAGAGGTAAAGAAGAAGAAGAGAGTGAAAGCTCAACAAAGGATCAGATGGTGGAAGCTGAAGGAGGAAGACTGTTGTGTGAAATTTAGCGAGCAGGTGAGAGAAGCACTGGTTGGAGGGGAAGCAGTTTTGGAAAACTGGAAAAGTACTGCAAATGTGGTGAGGGAGACAGCTAGGACAGTACTGGGTATAACATCTGGACAGTGGAAGGAAGACAAGGAGACTTGGTGGTGGAATGAAGAGGTCCAGGAAAGCATAAGGAGAAAGAGGTTGGCGAAAAAGTTTTGGGATAGTCGTAGAGATGAAGAAAGTAGACAGGAGTACAAAGAGATGCGGCGTAAGGCGAAAAGAGAAGTGGCAAAAGCGAAGGAAAAGGCATATTGCGAGCTGTACAAGAAGTTGAATAGTAAGGAAGGAGAAAAGGACTTGTACCGATTGGCCAGATAAAGGGACAGAGCTGGAAAGGATGTGCAGCAGGTTAGGGTGGTAAAAGATGCACATGGTAATGTGCTGACAAGTGAGAAGTGTGTGCTGAGAAGGTGGAGGGAATATTTTGAAGAGCTGATGAATAAAGAAAATGAGCGAGAGAAAAGGCTGGATGATGTGGTGAGAGTAAATCAGGAAGTAAAAGAGATTAGCAAGGAAGAAGTGAGGGCTGCAATGAAGAGGATGAAGAGTGGAAAGGCAGTTGGTCCAGATGACATTCCAGTGGAGGCATGGAAATGTCTAGGAGAGACGGCAGTAGAGTTTCTAACCAGACTGTTTAATAAAATCTTGGAAAGTGAGAGGATGCCTGAGGAGTGGAGATGAAGTGTGCTGGTCCTATTTTCAAGAACAAAGGTGATGTGCAGAGCTGCAGTAACTACAGAGGCATAAAGCTGATCAGCCACAGCATGAAGTTATGGGAAAGAGTAGTAGAAGCTAGGCTTAGAAAACAGGTGAAGATCTGTGAGCAGCAATATGGTTTCATGCCAAGAAAGAGCACTACAGATGCAATGTTTGCTCTGAGAATACTGTTGGAGAAGTACAGAGAAGGACAGAAAGAGTTACATTGTGTATTTGTGGACTTAGAAAAAGCTTATGATAGGGTGCCAAGAGAAGAGTTGTGGTATTGTATGAGGAAGTCTGGAGTGGCAGAGAAGTATGTTAGGGTAGTGTAGGACATGTACAAGAATAGTGTGACAGCGGTGAGATGCGCAGTCGGAATGACAGACTCATTCAAGGTGGAGGTGGGATTACACCAAGGATCAGCTCTGAGTCCTTTCTTGTTTGCAGTGGTGATGGACAGGTTGACGGATGAGATCAGACAGGAGTCCCCATGGACTATGATGTTTGCAGATGACACTGTGATCTGTAGTGAGAGTAGAGAGCAAGTTGAGTCTAGTCTGGAGAAGTGGAGATATGCTTTGGAGAGAAGGGGAAAGTCAGTAGAAGCAAGACTGAGTACGTGTGTGTGAGTGGGAGGGAGCCCAGTGGAATAGTGCAGTTACAAAGAGTAGAAGTGGTGAAAGTAGATGAGTTTAAATATTTGGGGTCAACTGTTCAAAGTAATTGAGAGTGTGGTAGAGAGGTGAAGAAGAGAGTGCAGGCAGGGTGGAATGGGTGGAGAAAGGTGGCAGGAGTGATTTGTGACCGAAGAATATCAGCAAGAGTGAAGGGGAAAGTTTACAAGACAGTAGTAAGACCAGCTATGTTGTACGGTTTAGAGACAGTGGCACTAACAAAAGACAGGAGGCAGAGCTGGAGGTGGCAGAGCTGAAGATGTTGAGATTCTCTTTGGGAGTAACAAGAATGGACAAGATTAGGAATGAACATATCAGAGGGACAGCTCAGGTGGGACGGTTTGGAGACAAAGTCAGAGAGGCAAGATTGAGATGATTTGGACATGTGCAGAGGAGAGACCCAGGGTATATAGGGAGAAGGATGCTGAGGATGGAGCCACCAGGCAGGAGGAGAAGAGGGAGGCCAAACAGGAGGTTCATGGATGTGCTGAGAGAGGACACGCCTCTACTGGTGGTTGGCTCTCACTGCGGTATTGTATCACTTCCTGTTCCGGAGCACAGCGGTGTTTTTCTGTATCTGTTAGCTGTTTAATCTGCGCAGTTAGATTGATCTAGTTATCTAGATTACGATTTGTTTCCCAGTGCAATCTTTACGTGCCTTAACTAAAGCACTCCTTCTGCTGAATCACCTCTAAATTATTTACACATTATTCACTTTGCGTGTTTTTAGGAATCCGCTAGGTTAGCGTAGCTACTAGCTCTTAGCCGATTTAGCATGGCGGCTTCTCCTGTCTCTCCCGCACTTTTCTGCTCTGGGTGTGAAATGTTTAGTTATTCCTCGGCCTCCTTTAGCAGTAACGGTACTTGTAATAAGTGTAGCTTATTCGTAGCTTTGGAGGCCAGGCTGGGCGAATTGGAGACTCGGCTCCGCACCGTGGAAAATTCTACAGCTAGCCAGGCCCCTGTAGTCGGTGCGGACCAAGGTAGCTTAGCCGCCGTTAGTTCCCCCCTGGCAGATCCCGAGCAGTCGGGAAAGCAGGCTGACTGGGTGACTGTGAGGAGGAAGCGTAGCCCTAAACAGAAGCCCCGTGTACACCGCCAACCCGTTCACATCTCTAACCGTTTTTCCCCACTCGACGACACACCCGCCGAGGATCAAACTCTGGTTATTGGCGACTCTGTTTTGAGAAATGTGAAGTTAGCGACACCAGCAACCATAGTCAATTGTCTTCCGGGGGCCAGAGCAGGCGACATTGAAGGAAATTTGAAACTGCTGGCTAAGGCTAAGCGTAAATTTGGTAAGATTGTAATTCACGTCGGCAGTAATGGCACTCGGTTACGCCAATCGGAGGTCACTAAAATTAACATTAAATCGGTGTGTAACTTTGCAAAAACAATGTCAGACTCTGTAGTTTTCTCTGGGCCCCTCCCCAATCGGACCGGGAGTGACATGTTTAGCCGCATGTTCTCCTTGAATTGCTGGCTGTCTGAGTGGTGTCCAAAAAATGAGGTGGGCTTCATAGATAATTGGCAAAGCTTCTGGGGAAAACCTGGTCTTGTTAGGAGAGACGGCATCCATCCCACTTTGGATGGAGCAGCTCTCATTTCTAGAAATCTGGCCAATTTTCTTAAATCCTCCAAACTGTGACTATCCAGGGTTGGGACCAGGAAGCAGAGTTGTAGTCTTACACACCTCTCTGCAGCTTCTCTCCCCCTGCCATCCCCTCATTACCCCATCCCTGTAGAGACGGTGCCTGCTCCCAGACCACCAATAACCAGCAAAAATCTATTTAAGCATAAAAATTCAAAAAGAAAAAATAATATAGCACCTTCAACTGCACCACAGACTAAAACAGTTAAATGTGGTCTATTAAACATTAGGTCTCTCTCTTCTAAGTCCCTGTTGGCAAATGATATAATAATTGATCAACATATTGATTTATTCTGCCTAACAGAAACCTGGTTACAGCAGGATGAATATGTTAGTTTAAATGAGTCAACACCCCCGAGTCACACTAACTGTCAGAATGCTCGTAGCACGGGCCGGGGCGGAGGATTAGCAGCAATCTTCCATTCCAGCTTATTAATTAATCAAAACCCAGACAGAGCTTTAATTCATTTGAAAGCTTGTCTCTTAGTCTTGTCCATCCAAATTGGAAGTCCCAAAAACCAGTTTTATTTGTTATTATCTATCGTCCACCTGGTCGTTACTGTGAGTTTCTCTGTGAATTTTCAGACCTTTTGTCTGACTTAGTGCTTAGCTCAGATAAGATAATTATAGTGGGCGATTTTAACATCCACACAGATGCTGAGAATGACAGCCTCAACACTGCATTTAATCTATTATTAGACTCTATTGGCTTTGCTCAAAAAGTAAATGAGTCCACCCACCACTTTAATCATATCTTAGATCTTGTTCTGAATTATGGTATGGAAATTGAAGACTTAACAGTATTCCCTGAAAACTCCCTTCTGTCTGATCATTTCTTAATAACATTTACATTTACTCTGATGGACTACCCAGCAGTGGGGAATAAGTTTCATTACACTAGAAGTCTTTCAGAAAGCGCTGTAACTAGGTTTAAGGATATGATTCCTTCTTTATGTTCTCTAATGCCATATACCAACACAGTGCAGAGTAGCTACCTAAACTCTGTAAGGGAGATAGAGTATCTCGTCAATAGTTTTACATCCTCATTGAAGACAACTTTGGATGCTGTAGCTCCTCTGAAAAAGAGAGCTTTAAATCAGAAGTGTCTGACTCCATGGTATAACTCACAAACTCGTAGCTTAAAGCAGATAACCCGTAAGTTGGAGAGGAAATGGCGTCTCACTAATTTAGAAGATCTTCACTTAGCCTGGAAAAAGAGTCTGTTGCTCTATAAAAAAAACCTCCGTAAAGCTAGGACATCTTTCTACTCATCACTATTGAAGAAAATAAGAACAACCCCAGGTTTCTTTTCAGCACTGTAGCCAGGCTGACAAAGAGTCAGAGCTCTATTGAGCTGAATATTCCATTAACTTTAACTAGTAATGACTTCATGACTTTCTTTGCTAATAAAATTTTAACTATTAGAGAAAAAATTACTCATAACCATCCCAAAGACGTATCGTTATCTTTGGCTGCTTTCAGTGATGCCGGTATTTGGTTAGACTCTTTCTCTCCGATTGTTCTGTCTGAGTTATTTTCATTAGTTACTTCATCCAAAACCATCAACATGTTTATTAGACCCCATTCCTACCAGGCTGCTCAAGGAAGCCCTACCATTATTTAATGCTTCGATCTTAAATATGATCAATCTATCTTTCTTAGTTGGCTATGTACCACAGGCTTTTAAGGTGGCAGTAATTAAACCATTACTTAAAAAGCCATCACTTGACCCAGCTATCTTAGCTAATTATAGGCCAATCTCCAACCTTCCTTTTCTCTCAAAAATTCTTGAAAGGGTAGTTGTAAAACAGCTAACTGATCATCTGCAGAGGAATGGTCTATTTGAAGAGTTTCAGTCAGGTTTAGAATTCATCATAGTACAGAAACAGCATTAGTGAAGGTTACAAATGATCTTCTTATGGCCTCGGACAGTGGACTCATCTCTGTGCTTGTTCTGTTAGACCTCAGTGCTGCTTTTGATACTGTTGACCATAAAATTTTATTACAGAGATTAGAGCATGCCATAGGTATTAAAGGCACTGCGCTGCGGTGGTTTGAATCATATTTGTCTAATAGATTACAATTTGTTCATGTAAATGGGGAATCTTCTTCACAGACTAAAGTTAATTATGGAGTTCCACAAGGTTCTGTGCTAGGACCAATTTTATTCACTTTATACATGCTTCCCTTAGGCAGTATTATTAGACGGTATTGCTTAAATTTTCATTGTTACGCAGATGATACCCAGCTTTATCTATCCATGAAGCCAGAGGACACACACCAATTAGCTAAACTGCAGGATTGTCTTACAGACATAAAGACATGGATGACCTCTAATTTCCTGCTTTTAAACTCAGATAAATCTGAAGTTATTGTACTTGGCCCCACAAATCTTAGAAACATGGTGTCTAACCAGATCCTTACTCTGGATGGCATTACCCTGACCTCTAGTAATACTGTGAGAAATCTTGGAGTCATTTTTGATCAGGATATGTCATTCAAAGCGCATATTAAACAAATATGTAGGACTGCTTTTTTGCATTTACGCAATATCTCTAAAATCAGAAAGGTCTTGTCTCAGAGTGATGCTGAAAAACTAATTCATGCATTTATTTCCTCTAGGCTGGACTATTGTAATTCATTATTATCAGGTTGTCCTAAAAGTTCCCTAAAAAGCCTTCAGTTAATTCAAAATGCTGCAGCTAGAGTACTGACGGGGACTAGAAGGAGAGAGCATATCTCACCCATATTGGCCTCTCTTCATTGGCTTCCTGTTAATTCTAGAATAGAATTTAAAATTCTTCGTCTTACTTATAAGGTTTTGAATAATCAGGTCCCATCTTATCTTAGGGACCTCGTAGTACCATATCACCCCAATAGAGCGCTTCGCTCTCAGACTGCAGGCTTACTTGTAGTTCCTAGGGTTTGTAAGAGTAGAATGGGAGGCAGAGCCTTCAGCTTTCAGGCTCCTCTCCTGTGGAACCAGCTCCCAATTCAGATCAGGGAGACAGACACCCTCTCTACTTTTAAGATTAGGCTTAAAACTTTCCTTTTTGCTAAAGCTTATAGTTAGGGCTGGATCAGGTGACCCTAAACCATCCCTTAGTTATGCTGCTATAGACGTAGACTGCTGGGGGGTTCCCATGATGCACTGTTTCTTTCTCTTTTTGCTCTGTATGCACCACTCTGCATTTAATCATTAGTGATCGATCTCTGCTCCCCTCCACAGCATGTCTTTTTCCTGGTTCTCTCCCTCGGCCCCGGCCAGTCCCGGCGGAGGACTGCCCCTCCCTGGGCCTGGTTCTGCTGGAGGTTTCTTCCTGTTAGGAGGGAGTTTTTCCTTCCCACTGTGGCCAGGTGCTTGCTCGCAGGGGGTCGTTTTGGCCGTTGGGGTTTTGCGTAATTGTTGTATGGCCTTGCCTTGCAGTGTAAAGCGCCTTGGGGCAACTGTTTGTTGTGATTTGGCGCTATATAAAAAATAAAAAAAAAAATTGAAATTGAATTGAAATTGGTTGGTGTGACAGAGGAAGATACAGAGGACAGGGTGAGATGGAAAAGACTGATCTGCTGTGGCGACCCCTAACGGGAACAGCCGAAAGACAAAGAAGAAGAAGAAGTCAGGGGATGGATACATGTACATTTCCAAGTCACTGAATGTGTATGTCTTAGATGTTGTTCATGTCAATCATTAATAAATACTGTGTCAAAGTAAGTCCGTCTAAAGCATGCAGTTCTCAGAAACTGTGACCGTGCAAGGAGACGAGTGAGGGAAGCCACCAAGACAACTGTGAAAGACTTACAAGCAGTTGTATCTTCATTTTGGAGTGGAACACTGACGGATTTTGTTTTAAAAAATATGAATGGGAAACTCAAGCCTAGATTTGATTTGCTATCTTGTATTTTAGATTTTTTTTTCACAATTTTTCAACAAAGTGTCTAAATGCAAACCACTGAATGGATTTCAGATTCAGTCACTTGATGAAATAAAGTTCACTGATGTCAGATTTATTTGATGTGTCCTTTTTGAGTGGATTAAAGCTGTTAATTAGTCTCCAGTATTTTTGGTTCGATCGTAATTATTTCTTGGTTCACATTCAAGCTGTCCAGAAATATGTTTAAAAGTATTCATTCATTCATGCACCTTCAAAAATAAAGCCCTAACATAAATGGAGGTTTCCAGGAGCGGCACTCAAAAAGTTTGACTGGTGGGTGTGTGTGTGTGGGGGGGGGGGGGGGGGCTTATAAATAACAACAGTAAGAATTACAGCCATAGATTCTCATATATATATATATATATATATATATATATATATATATATATATATGTAATTTATAAGTGAAATATAATGACATTTTTAATTCTTATTTTAGTTGTGGAAAGACTTCAGAAACTACAGACACATACTGTAGAAACGGAAAATGTCCCTGCAAGAACAAGTGTACCATAATTACATTTTCACTCAAACTTCTACTTCCTTCCTTAATGAAACTCCCATTTCTGTGCATTTATTACAAATATCTGAGATAGCGTGGCTTGTTGTACTGTTATTTGTACTAACAGACCACTTAAGAAGTCTGTGAAATTTTAGTATTTTATCTGAATGTTACTAGCATTAGCACTAATTAGCATGTATCAATAGCCTGGTAACGTTAAGTACACTGATAGCGTACCTAACATATATGGTTATTGAGGGTATGTGTTGGTCAAAGTTTTTAAAACCTGCCCCTTATAAGAGCCACTGCCACCCAGGATGTAATAATTCAATCATTTGAATTCAAGTGACTGAGCCTGTTAGCCTATGCTAACTTGGTAATGTCAAGATGGGGAGGGTCCACTAGTCTTAGAGTCCATTGGTCCCAACCGCTTTATATTATTTGATGGTGTTATTACAACCCCAAACAGATTTTAAAATTCACAAATTAATGTAATACTTTTGAAGAGCTAACAAACCAGATCCAGTTTTGTTTCATTTACAAAAATGAAACATAATTCTGTTGACATACACCATTTTTTACCCGAGGCCATCAAATATGGCCATTGGGTATTGCGAAGGCTTTTCGTCTGTCTCTGCTTAGCAAAGGTCCAGTCCTATTACTGTTAGGAACTTGAAATTGACAGGGAACATTCTTGGGACACAAACCTTGGACAAGTTCAAACATGGGTAACCTTGACCTATTTTAAAAGCTATTTTCAGAGGTTAAGTCATATTCTGTAACTAATTTTATGGTAAGATCTCGGACATTAGCATGTCACTTCCTGGTTTTGCTAGCTGCGAAGTTTGCTTTGCTTTTGGCTACAAATAACACCTTTCTCATATATTATGTAAAAGCTAGCAAGAAATAAACACTTCTAAAACTGAAAATGCTGTTTTTGAAACCTAACAGCTGAAACAAACTGATTTACAAGACAATTCATGGATGTTAGCGTGCACGCTAACTTCCAATAACTGAAAGCTAACTTCCTATGGAATTAAATTTCTCATTAACACCTGCAAATACACAGAGGGTGATTTACAAATATTTGCACAGCTTCCGCTCGTGTCATATGCACACATGCAAGGGCTCCTGCAGACGATGTTAAAAAGTAAATACTGTTTTTGACTGACTGAACGATAGAGGAGCTTCATTGAACATGTGCAAACTGCACGTAAGACAACAGGATTTTAATAATTAAACAACTTCAAATTATAAAGAACACAATGCTCATACCGCCAAGGGTATTTTAGCATTGCGTTATAGTTTTATTTGTCACACTTTTGTAACATTACTTAACATACTTTAGTGCAACATATAGCCTACCATAAATGCAAAAACAACTTCAACATGCTCTCCTTAATACTAGGACTAGGACTCATGGACCCTAGGACTAGTGAGAAGTTCTCCATTGGGATAAGTTGGGGTGTTCGAGCTTCACTCATCATGCTCATGCTATTTCCTAAGCTCCACCTCTTTATCTATTTATTTGTTAGGTGAAAGTTGGGCGGAGTCAGGCACTGCCAAGATGGCAGCAAATGGAGCCACCCAATTTGAGTTTTAAACCGTCTATTCAGATAACTTGTAGGATACATCATAGAGAGTTTTTCCAGTATATATACAGTCTACTGGTCCTCAAACGGACATAAACTCTCTCAGTGGTAAAAGAATCCTTTAACATGGTTGCTTGCGGGAATAAAGCCCATTTGGACCCACCCTCCCTCCCAAATAATGATATTTAAAACGGCACCCACTCCTCCACACAATTTCCCCGTTATAAATCACAATCATCTTCAAGATGAAGGTGCCATTAACACTCCGCTATTAAGCATAATGGGGAATGCAGAGCACTTAAAAGCTGTGAATGGTGAAATATTGAAAATAAACTGACAAATCCAAGTCCCAGGCATCACCAGCCGCATTTGTGTGCGGCTCGTTTGCCTGTCGCACGTGAATGCACCCAAGCGTGGGCATTAATACCGCGCCTCTCTCAGAGATAAATTACAAACCCGAATAATAAACTCACAACCAACTCCAACAGCACCGCTCCACATCCTGTTGAACCACGAGCTGAAATCAGAATATCTCATATAACTCAGGAACAAACAGGTATTTATCGTGACAATATCTGGACTGTAAGCTGCTAAATTTAGAACTAATCATTTCCGATAGAGGAGGGCTGCACAACATAATGAGTCAAATTGCAGTTATTGTGGAAAATACTGCAATTACGATTTGTGTGACCCTTCAAGGAGGACACGAGTGACATAAGTCACCAAGACAGCCAATGACAGCTCTGCAGCAGCTGTACGCATCTGTGGGTATGAGTGGATAAATGGTGAATGGTATAATTACAGATTCAGAAACTGACAAAAACGTCCTGATTCCTTGCTGAGAAAAGTAAAAAAATATTTCTTGAATCTGCGTAAAAGTTTAATCATCTCTGTTTTTGAAGCTTAGGATCTGCCCCAAATGTGATTAATATCAGTACATACGTTTTTGAATAAGTGCAGCAATGACACTGCGCACAGGTGTACCACGTGATCGTGTTTACACTGCACACAGGTGTACCACGTGATCGCGTTTACACTGTGCACAGGTGTAGCACATGATCACGTTTACACTGCGCACAGGTGTACCACGTGATCGTGTTTACACTGCACACAGGTGTACCACGTGATCGTGTTTACACTGCGCACAGGTGTACCACGTGATCGTGTTTACACTGCGCACAGGTGTACCACGTGATCGCGTTTACACTGTGCACAGGTGTAGCACATGATCACGTTTACACTGCGCGCAGGTGTAGTACGTGATTGCATTTACACTGCACGCAGGTGTAGCATGTGATCCTGTTGACACTGCGTGCGGGTGTAGCACGTGATCGCGTTGACACTGTGTGTAAGTGTAGCACGTGATCCTGTTGACACTGAGCGCAGGTGTAGCACGTGATGGCGTTTACACTGTGTGTAAGTGTAGCACGTGATGGCATTTACACTGAGCGTAAGTGTAGCACGTGATGGCATTTACACTGAGCACAGGTGTAGCATGTGATGGCATTTACACTGAGCACAGGTGTAGCATGTGATGGCATTTACACTGAGCACAGGTGTAGCATGTGATCCTGTTGACACTGTGCGCAGGTGTAGCACGTGATCCTGTTGACACTGTGCGCAGGTGTAGCACGTGATGGCATTTACACTGAGCGCAGGTGTAGCACGTGATGGCATTTACACTGAGCACAGGTGTAGCATGTGATCGCTTTGACACTGCGCAAGTGTAGCATGTGATCCTGTTGACACTGTGCACAGGTGTAGCAAGTAATCATGTTGACACTGTGCACAGGTGTAGCAAGTAATCATGTTGACACTGTGCACAGGTGTAGCAAGTAATCATGTTGACACTGTGCACAGGTGTAGCAAGTGATCATGTTGACACTGTGCACAGGTGTTGCACGTGATCCTGTTGACACTGTGCACAGGTGTTGCACGTGATCGCGTTGACACTGCGCGCAGGTGTAGCATGTGATTGCATTGACACTGCGTGCATGTGTAGCATGAAAGTAAGGACAAGGTTTTTGGGGTGCAGATCTGTGAAAGTGAGAACAGGATGGACTAATATCAAACTTGTTTAAATCAATCTATCCAATCAAACAAACAAAAGACATTATGGCTGCGCCATCTTCCTGTCTTTGGTGGTGGAAACTACTCATAAAATCACTGAGTCAATATGTGGCTGTGCTCACCTTCAAAGTGCCTAAAACAGCCAACACTATAATGCTAATGAAGGTAGCATTGTTCGCGAAGCCTGTGCTCTCCTGTGACATCATTACTCTGTCAGCCTATGACAGTCCGGCAATACAAATAGAGCCGCCCTCCACATCTGAGTGAAACTGTAGTGATGTATCCATTTCAGACACCTCTTGGATGGCGCAGGTCTCTATGCTTCGCTCAAGAGGTCACTTGCTATGACGGATAAGTTGGGGGTCAGCTGATCTTGCCGCATGGCAAGTAAGCCAATTTAACCAAGTAATCCAAATCTATATATGGGCGAGTGAGAGCTGTGGAGCATTTGTCCGATTGCACCGTTCACTCACCAATGTCGAGTGGACAAGTGTTACTGTCAAACCCTGTGATGGCAGATAAAAGATGTGAGGCTTCACCACATGAATATTCTTTTAGCAAATCCCGCTTGCCTTCTTTTTAATTCTATCAACCACCTGCATCCTTTACTCCCTTCAGCCCAAATTAACACCTCAAGCCGGGACACGATCCAGTGGAATAGAACTCTAGAGTGACTCATCAGTTGTATCTTAGATCTTGATCTCTATCTCTCCCTGGTGTCTCTCCTCGCACAGGTTATTATGAGGGACCGACCCAAGCAATGGTGGAGAGACCGACTCATCTTCTCTGCAGAGCCAATCAACTTTCTTCTGGCACACAAGCGAAAAGGGCGCTGGATGATGTGGGATGTAATTAATGGATTAAATAGCAAAACTGCACACAATTTAATTTGGGAGGAGGGATTCATTTAGAACATCACGGCAGGTTGATTAGTATGGGAGTGTGGGCTTTGGCCTGTCCGCCCGTTACACACCACTGGGTGTCCAACTCTCTCCTCTCTCACACACAGAGGCAGGAGGGTTGAATGTCTCCGGCAGCACTTTGACATACGGAGCACCTGGAGGGACGCCTTGAGAAAACATACGGCAGTTTAGGATGAAAGAGCAACCCAAGGCGACCCAAGCGCCCCCACCACAGTCGCTGACAAACATGGTGGAACGCACCTTGCGATCCCGCCGTTCCTCAGTGGCTATGCCTGTTTGGCAGTTGCTTCATCATCAATCAGGGATGCGGCTGGGGTCGGTCACAGGCCAAGGATGGGCCTTTGTCTACCCTAAATGCAGCAGCACATCTGGATGGAACACCTCTTTACAGCTGGATAGGCTTTGATGATGGAAGTATCTTATACAAGTACAAGGACACAGATAGGTACTGAACCTCGGTCTAAAGATTGGTAGTCCAATTCCTACCACACCTGCCCTGCATTTAAACAGAGACCATTAACATTATCTAGACATCCCCATAACTGCATAATACTTTTCATGACAATTTCTATGGTCTCCCAACTCAACGTCCCACACATGGTCCACAAGATGTCAGATGGCCATTGAACAAACGTTTACTGTAATGTTCTTGGTCCAAATGTTGGCTTACAGTGTTTCCGCAACATTTCAGCAAGGTTACAGCAACATTAAATTGTCAGCTGGGTGGTGGGAGGATCAGTGGGTATGGGTAACGGTTGGGGGTGAAGCTGGAGGAGCTACCCAGAACTCATCGGGGGAGAGGGGGTGGTCATCTATGTCAAGAGTGTTTGTTGGGATGGGGACAACAGTGCTGTGTTGCAGCCAAAACCTCGAGTCCAAGTCAAGCCTCGAGTCCCTAGTGTTTGAAGCAGAGTCAAACTCCAACTCACTGGAGATGAATCAGAGTTCAAAGTTGAGTCTGCCTCAGTATTAGTGGATCTGCCTCCCATACCGGAGACAAAGTTCCCATCCAGTTAGGGACAAATAACGGTGCAATGACGCAGATGGAAGTGAGGTTTAGGTGAGTGGAGAGAAAACGTATGCAGTGGGTAAATCTCAGTCCCCAACTCCAAAAGACGTTCTGGCGACAGATGCTAAGGCTCTTTCCCTTTTAGCATTTTTATTGGGTAACTACGAGTACCTGTGCTAGTAGTAAAACACAGAGATGTGTCATGAGTCCAGATTCAAATGACTCAGACTTCCACCATCTTATCTCCACTATCAGATTGCTCCATAAAATAGTCAGCATGATCAGGAACAACTCTATAGCCTGCTTGCTTCTTTTTCACCTTTTGGAAACAGAGCAAGCCTGAACCTGTAGCTCTGAGCTGTACACATCCGGTGATGATTTGTGCACTGAAACAAAACTGATACTGACACGCAAAACTGCAACACACTCATCTTGGAAAAAACCTCATAACAGAGGAGAACAAAATACCATCTGGTTCATAAGTCTCATACCAATTAAAGACTACTTCCAGCAACAAACACAAGACGTGAAAGCAGAGACAGAAAAGGGTAGTTTATCTTGAGACGCGTCCGGTAAGCTCCTCCCACTCAAACTCCACTCCCCATTACATAATGCTGAAAATAATTGGTTTGCACTGAAGACTAACAGTATTTCTCATTCTGTGCTCATGTTCCTGATGCCATATTGTCTATTCCAGTCACATGGTCTGCCTGCCTTACTGCTGTCCACAGTGACAGCTGTGTGTGGGTGTGTGTGTAATGCAGAGAAAGGACAAGAAAAAGGTGTGTCCCTCAGCCCTTTAACTACAGCCACGGCACAATCATCACCTTTGATATATTTTCATACTTTTTTGGCCACTTAATCAAGAACAGTGGTCTCAAACTGGCATCCTGAGGGCCACCTGAGGCTCATAAGATTATAGTTATAGTCGCCACCAACAGAGTAATAATAACAACCAATGGAAATATTATCTCAGCCTACCGGAAACTGGAATTCTGATACCAAAACCACACAGCAGTGGAACTGTTAGAACAGTTTGGATCAAGACCAAGGCCAAAGCTTTGACCTCCAAAGCCAGTAGTTCAGTCCTCATAGCCAAGTGTTTGACCCCTCAAGGCCAAGGCTTTGACCTCACAAGGTAAAGTCCAAGGCTTTGAACCCTCAAGGTAAAGGCTTTGACCTCACAAGGTAAAGTCCAAGGCTTTGAACCCTCAAGGTAAAGGCTTTGACCATTCAAGGCCAAGACCAAAGCTTTGACCCCCAAAGGCAATAGTTCAACCCTCAAAGCCAAGGGTTTGACCCCTCAAAGTTAACCCCAAGGCTTTGACCCCTCAAAGTTAATCAATCAATCAATTTTTTTATATAGCGCCAAATCACAACAAACAGTTGCCCCAAGGCGCTTTATATTGTAAGGCAAAAGCCATACAATAATTATGTAAAACCCCAACGGTCAAAAAGAGAAAGAAACAGTGCATCATGGGAACCCCCCAGCAGTCTACGTCTATAGCAGCATAACTAAGGGATGGTTCAGGGTCACCTGATCCAGCCCTAACTATAAGCTTTAGCAAAAAGGAAAGTTTTAAGCCTAATCTTAAAAGTAGAGAGGGTGTCTGTCTCCCTGATCTGAATTGGGAGCTGGTTCCACAGGAGAGGAGCCTGAAAGCTGAAGGCTCTGCCTCCCATTCTACTCTTACAAACCCTAGGAACTACAAGTAAGCCTGCAGTCTGAGAGCGAAGCGCTCTATTGGGGTGATATGGTACTACGAGGTCCCTAAGATAAGATGGGACCTGATTATTCAAAACCTTATAAGTAAGAAGAAGAATTTTAAATTCTATTCTAGAATTAACAGGAAGCCAATGAAGAGAGGCCAATATGGGTGAGATATGCTCTCTCCTTCTAGTCCCCGTCAGTACTCTAGCTGCAGCATTTTGAATTAACTGAAGGCTTTTTAGGGAACTTTTAGGACAACCTGATAATAATGAATTACAATAGTCCAGCCTAGAGGAAATAAATGCATGAATTAGTTTTTCAGCATCACTCTGAGACAAGACCTTTCTGATTTTAGAGATATTGCGTAAATGCAAAAAAGCAGTCCTACATATTTGTTTAATATGCGCTTTGAATGACATATAAGACCAAGGCTTTGAACCTTCAAGGTAAAAACCAAAGCTTTTACCCTGTCAAGGCCAAGGCCAAGGCCAAAGCTTTGACCCCCAAAGGCAATAGTTTAGCCCTCAAAGCCAAGGGTTTGAACCTTCAAGGCCAAGACTTGGCCAAGACCAAGTCACATTAAAAGAAAATTAATTATATAGGCGTTGACCCCTCAAAGTTAAGCCCAAGGCATTGAACCCTGAAGGTAAAGGACAAAGTTTTGACTCCGTCAAGGCCAAGGCTAAAGCTTTGATCCCGCCAAGGCCAAGGCCAAAGCTTTGACCCGCAAAGGTAACAGTTTACCCCTCAAAACCAAGGGTTTGACCCTTCAAGGCCAAGGTTTGGCCAAGACCAAGTCACATTAAAAGAAAATTAATTATATAAGGATGGATGTTGACACACAAAAAGAGACAAAGGTCATAGACTTTTATGTAGCACAAAGTGCAATTAAACAGATTCTATGTGGTCAGGTTCAAATTTTATTTAATATTATTAGTTATTCGTGTAATCATGATATTTTAAGTGTGAAATCTGGTCAGTATGATTTCAAATCCATGTTTAGTAGTGGACTTTTTGGCACTGCAGGTTTGGAAATAAATTTGGAAAACTTGTTTTATTCATATAAATTACACCCACAATGTACAAATCTAAATAAGTGATCAAAGGTTTTTGGTCAGCTACACAGCTACACTTGTTCCGACAGCATACTCAATTTTAATCCCATCATCCCTTGCAATGAAAGAACAGTGATGGCACCACTGAAAGAGCATTTCTGTGCAATCAGCATCTTTTATAGGCCATATTTTAATTGTCTTGGCCCATTATGTTTACTTAGAACTTGTACTCGCTTCATGATATTATCGCATAAATCAACCAGACTATTTTAAAATTTACTTTAAAATGGCAATTCCATAGGCCTTAGAAATGCCTTGAATTTTCTTGCGATGACCCAGTGTTTGAACCTTCAAGGCCAAAGTTTCCAAGACCAAGATGTAGCTCAATGTGTGAGGGAAAAAAGGGGTCTGAAAACAGAGGGATGACAAATTTGATTACACGCTCCGCACTGGGGGTGGGTTGGTGCCCCATGTGAAGAAACTCAGGTATTTTTAAATCATGTTCACAAGTGACAGTACATTTAGGCCTCAAAAGAGCAAGATGAGCCAGAAGGCATAGCTTTTAATGAACAAGTTTATATCTGGGCAATGACAACAAATCTGGCCATATTTTGGTTTACCATTAAAATTTGCTTGGATTATAATTCCATTACCGTAGAATCACCCCTATATTTAAACCCTGGTCTATGGTCCTGAACTTTGGGTAGTTACAGAAAGAATAAGATTATAAATACAAGCAAATGAAAGCCGAGTGTGGAGGATCGCCAAGGTGGTAGGATCACCTGTAGAGACTGAGGTGTTCTTTAAAGTAGAAGGGGCTTAGAACAGATCTACTGTTCTTTTGCACTGACAGGCGCCTCCTGGAGACTTCCCTTTGAAGGGACAAGAACTCACGGTAGGCGCAGAATATAGTGGAGCAATTATATAATTCCATCTGGCCTGAAAATACCTTGGGATGCCCCAGGAGGAGCTTTAGGATGTGGCTAATGAGACAGAGGTTTGTGCTCCCTTGGCTGTATTGGAAAGTGGATAAGTACTATCATGTTTTTAACACTTAATACTTTAATACTTTTTTTTCCTTGCACTGGTAACAGTGTGGTGCTTGTATAGCAAAAATGTAGATTAGTGGGTGGGTGAATGAATGAGTGGGTTAGTTCATTTGGCCAAGTTGCATAAGCAAGAACTCAAAAACAATACATGTGATCATCTTGTCCAGTATCTTAACAAATTAGCCTAGGATGAAGTAACTAGACAGAATCGAAAAAGTAATTCTGTTTTGTCTATGTAATACCCCACAAACATGCCTACCACTAAAATTAAGCTTGCAATTGTGAAGAGACACAGATACAGTCCGAAATATACAACAGAATGGCAAACGAAATCTAGAATTACAGACAGAACATGTGGCTTTTACCAAAACTTTTATTTGACATTGCAAATTACTCATAGAAAACTCTAAACATTTCAAAACCTTTACAACACTCATATTTTAGAGCTTTTTCCAGAGTACTTATCGAAAATACATTATGAAATATACAATAGAAGGGGAAAGTAAGTTTAAAGAATTATGTAAAGAATGGATAGAATGTGCGACTGGGGATGATACTGAAACCTTTGGCTGATACAGCAAATAGGTGAAGGAAAACTCCAAACACTTTTACATAATTCAAAAGCTTTGCATCATCTGTGTTTTCCAGTATTTTCCTGAATTCTCTGTGAAAAAGAAGACACGCTGAACACTGGTTTTCAGTGCTTAGTGTTCAGGTGTTTTAACCATACAGTAAGAGAGGCAGATCCATGACTCTAAAGATATGGACATTCATTATCCTGCAAAGATACTGGCATTGCCAAGTACCTCTGTCCATTGACCTCAAGTCCATCAAGTCTGTCCCAGGCATCTCTTGATCTCGGAGGCAGAAGACCCAGAGACATGAATGTCAGTGCAGCGATAAATCAATGTCCACACAAGTTCAAAGTTTTCACCACATACAGATAGACTTCTGATGGCCAATAACCTGGATATAAACACCAGTTACACACAAATAAGGCTGTCTGTAATTTTGAGTCACCAACCATTTCTGATGCAGTGGTGGACTTTAGACTTAGACTTGTTTTTATTGTCATTCAGTAAAAAAGAAAACATCAGAGATGCTGAAATATGGATGCACTGCACTAATAGATAAAAACAGAATAAAAACACATAGCTATGCACTCTATCATGCAAAGTGAAAGACATACATCAACAACATCCAGAAACGCCGCCACCTTCTCTGGGCCCGAGCTCATTTAAAATGGACAGACACAAAGTGGAAAAGTGTGCTGTGGTCTGATGAGTCCATATTTAGGGCCAGAGTAGGCAACGTCCTACGAGGACCCTATTGTAATTGCGCTGTTTATTATTTATTATTATAATTTATTATTATTATTATTATTATTATTATTATTATTCTCACTTTTGAAATCGAAATTTCAGCCTCTTCCCATGCTCAAAAACTCAAACTTTCCAAAGTTGTCCGGCCGGATCCGAAATTCGATATTAAACTTTGGTGAGCTTTTCGGAGCACGCCATTTCACTTCGAACGGCTGTCACGCCCACATACTTCATCGTAGATCCTTCAAACTAGCTGGACATGATGAGGGCTCCGCCCTGAACGTCTACATATCTTAAGTTCCCACCTGCGCCATAGCATCCCCTGGTGGTGGCGGGAAATGTCCTATTTTTACTTTAAGAGGTCCCGATGTCACATACTTAACCCAATCAACTTCATTCCACTTCTAAAACATGCAGAACAAATTGGTGAATGTAGGCGATGAATGCCGTGAAGTTACGAGTAACGGCGTCCGTGTAGCGGCGTGCCAAATATTGCCCATTCGCCATGAAATTACGTTCTTCCTTTTGACGGCTTTAATTTTGTCACATCATCATGAAAATTGATACACAGGTCGAGCACAGCAACCTCTTACAATTCATAGGGGCGTTGCCCATGGGTGGGGCAAAATGCCTCAATAGCACCCCCTTGAAACTTTCAAAAACCCCTCCCTATAGGGGTTTTTATGGAGTAGGGAGATGAAAATTAGTACACATGTGTGACTTGCATAGATGTACAAAAAAGTCTCTTGCACCATCAGTCTACGCCAAACAGGAAGTCGGCCATTTTGAATTTTGTTCTCGTTTTGCGATGATTTCCGCATGTTGTATTTGAACGAACTCCTCCTAGGGATATTGTCCAATGCACTTCAAATTTCTTTGACAGCATCAAGAGATGACACTGACCAAAAGTTAGTGAAAGCTTTTCTCTATATTGAAGGGTGTGGCCGCTATGGTGCCGCCATTTTGACCATTTGCCATGGAACATCAAGTCATGATAACTCCTTCATACTTTGACTGACTGACTTGAAACTTCACATGTATGATGATGGTTGGCTCCTGAACACACCCAGCCCCTCTGTTTGTACACTGAGTGCCCCCTAGTGGATGAACAATCAACATGTCATAATTCCTTGATGCATTGTTTGATTTGTTTAAAATTTTAACTGTGGGATGACTGGTTTCCCCTGTGCGCACATGCCCACATCTGGTCACAAGGGCATGCCTTAGCCTGGGCAGGCGGTCGCGCGGAACGAGGGCCCGTATATGACTGCTTGCAGTCCTAGTTCAAATTGTTTTTGGAAATCATGGACGTCATGTCCTCCGGACAAAAAAGGAATAAGACCATCCAGATTGTTACCAGCACAAAGTTCAAAAGCCAGCATCTGTGATGGTATGGGGGTGTGTTAGTGCCCATGTCATGGACAACTTACACATCTGTGATGGCACCATCAATGCTGAAAGGTACATCCAGGTTTTGGAGCAACACATGCTGCCATCCAAGCAATGACTTTTTCCAGGGACGTCCCTGCTTATTTCAGCAAGACAATGCCAAGCCACATTCTGCACGTGTTACAACAGCGTGACTTCGTAGTAAAAGAATGCGGGTACTAGACTGGCCTGCTTGCAGTCCAGACCTGTCGCCCATTGAAAATGTGTGGCACATTATGAAGCGCAAAATACGACAATGGAGACCCCGGACTGTTGAACAACTGAAGTCGTACATCAAGCAACAATGGGAAAGAATTCCACCTACAAAGCTTCAACAATTAGTGTCCTCAGTTCTCAAACGCTTATTGTGTGTTGTTACAAAGAAAGGTGATGTAACAGTGGTAAACATACCACTGTCCCAACTTTTTTGAAACGTGTTGCAGGCATTCATTTCAAAATGAACAAATATTTGCACAAAACAATCAAGTATATCAGTTTGAACATTAAATATCTTGTCTTTGTGGTGTATTCAATTGACTATAGGTTGAAGAGGATTTGCAAATCATTATATTCTATTTTTATTTACATTTTACACAACTTCCCAACTTCATTGGAATTGGGGTTGTATTTTGCGGAGGTTAGCATGGTGACGTCACTTCCTGGTGTAACTACTTGTTAACAGCGTTGTTTCTTGCATATTATGTAAAAGCTAGTGAGAAATAAACACTTCTAAAACAAAAAATGCTGTTTTTGTAAACCGATAACATCTCGAGTCATTTACAAGACATTTTGCGGACGTTAGCTTGCACACCAATTTTCGCTAACTCAAAAGTAACGTCCTGTGGAGTTAAATTTGTCTAATTAAAAACTTTAAATGCACAGAGGGTGATCTACAAATATTCTTTGATTTATACATGAACAAATGATTTGATTTGTACATGTACAAATTGTACATAAGACAATAAGCTCTTAAAAATTAATTCAATTATAAAAAACACAATGCTCATACAGCTGAGGGTATTTTTGGATTGCGTTATATGTTATGATTGTGGACCTTTGAGGACTAATGTTAAAATGACACACACGGGTTACGAGAAACACATTTTTGCTCACGTCCAAACTGGATGTTCTGTGGTAAGATATCAAGATGAAACACCATAAAATTAATAATCCTCAACTTTTGATCTCAAACCCAAATATCTTAAATGATTGTTCCATTACTTCAGAGTCATCTGCATGTTATATAGTTTGCATTTACACTACAGGCAACCGTGCTAGAAATTTAGGAGACACTGGGAAGCGAATAGTCCATAACTTGGCAGTCACAGACGTGCCACGCGGCGACAGACAGCGTCTCCTGCTTTGGGTGAACGCACTCTGGCACTCTAGACAGCCCCTCACTGGCTTTACTCCTGTTTCTCTAGTAAGCCTTTTTTGTGCCTGTTCAGGTGATCTTGGGATAAACTCCAGAGATTAAATTATGTGGAAAAGCAGATTAAAAATAGTCATTATCCCATCTGTAACAACAAGTACATGCATTCATGTGCATACACAACACGTGTAGACAAAGCTGGTACATACACAGTGTCAGACAAACAACAGCACAAGTAACCCACACACTATTCTTAATCCCTCTACCCCTTATTACACATTCACATAGTGGATAAAACCGCCGTAAGGTTAGCAGTGGGTCTTCTGAAGATCTGGTTTGAAGCTCGAATGGGGTGGTTCCAAATGTTCTACAAAAAAACGTATTTTCTGTGTTTGCCGTTTTAAACAAAAAGAGCAAGGATGAAGCTTTTCTGGAAAAAGAGTAAAAGGCCTTCAAGGAACTCAACATTCCAGATGACCAGACTCAACCTACTTGGATAACAATGACCTGTATGACAATCTCCACATACGTTGATCGAGAGCAACATCAACGGATGTGTCTCACACGGACAACAAGCAGGGACTGACTGCCTAGCAGAAGCAGAAAAGCTGGTTGGACACTAGGGGTTATGCTATTACACGGTCCAAATTGGAAGCACAAATTTGTAGCTTAAAGTGGTCAACAAAAGGTCATATTTTTGAAATAAGTGTACTTCTCATGTTTACAACCCGTAAACAAACAGCAT
The DNA here is from genome assembly GCF_902500255.1 of Thalassophryne amazonica. NCBI lineage: Eukaryota > Metazoa > Chordata > Actinopteri > Batrachoidiformes > Batrachoididae > Thalassophryne > Thalassophryne amazonica. The sequence continues at coordinate 18,223,654 of NC_047123.1, read as the reverse complement.
ACAACAACAATCCTGCCATTCAGCTGTAGTACGTGGAGGTTATGTGTTTAGGGACTCTTGCTTCCATAGGCCTCCCTGCCAATGGCTATTATTGTTATTATTATTAGCAGTAGTAGTAATAGTAGTAGTAGTAGTCATAGTATATCAAATCAAATCAATTTTATTTATATAGCGCCAAATCACAACAGCAGTTGCCCCAAGGCACTTTATATTGCAAGGCAAAAGCCATACAATAATTACAGAAAAACCCCAACGGTCAAAACGACCCCCTGTGAGCAAGCACTTGGCAACAGTGGGAAGGAAAAACTCCCTTTTAATAGGAAGAAACCTCCAGCAGAACCAGGCTCAGGGAGGGGCAGTCTTCTGCTGGGACTGGTTGGGGCTGAGGGGAGAGAATCAGGAAAAAGACATGCTGTGGAGGGGAGCAGAGATCGATCACTAATGATTAAATGCAGAGTGGTGCATACAGAGCAAAAAGAGAAAGAAACACTCAGTGCATCGTGGGAACCCCCAGCAGTCTACGTCTATAGCAGCATAACTAAGGGATGGTTCAGGGTCACCTGATCCAGCCCTAACTATAAGCTTTAGCAAAAAGGAAAGTTTTAAGCCTAATCTTAAAACTAGAGAGGGTGTCTGTCTCCCTGATCTGAATTGGGAGCTGGTTCCACAGGAGAGGAGCCTGAAAGCTGAAGGCTCTACCTCCCATTCTACTCTTACAAACCCTAGGAACTACAAGTAAGCCTGCAGTCTGAGAGTGAAGCGCTCTATTGGGGTGATATGGTACTAAGAGGTCCCTAAGATAAGATGGGACCTGATTATTCAAAACCTTATAAGTAAGAAGAAGAATTTTAAATTCTATTCTAGAATTAACAGGAAGCCAATGAAGAGAGGCCAATATGGGTGAAATATTGTCAGTACTCTAGCTGCAGCATTTTGAATTAAATGAAGGCTTTTCAGGGAACTTTTAGGACAACCTGATAATAAAGAATTATCAGGCCAGTCCAGCGTAGAGGAAATAAATGCATGAATTAGTTTTTCAGCATCACTCTGAGACAAGACCTTTCTAATTTTAGAGATATTGTGCAAATGTAAAAAAGCAGTCCTACATATTTGCTTAATATGTGCATTGAAGGACATATCCTGATCAAAAATGACTCCAAGATTTCTCACAGTATTACTAGAGGTCAGGGTAATGCCATCCAGAGTAAGGATCTGGTTAGACACCATGTTTCTAAGATTTGTGGGGCCAAGTACAATAACTTCAGTTTTATCTGAATTTAAAAGCAGGAAATTAGAGGTCATCCATGTCTTTATGTCTGTAAGACATTCCTGGAGTTTAACTAATTGGTGTGTGTCCTCTGGCTTCATGGATAGATAAAGCTGGGTATCATCTGCGTAACAATGAAAATTTAAGCAATGCTTTCTAATAATACTGCCTAAGGGAAGCATGTATAAAGTGAATAAAATTGGTCCTAGCACAGAACCTTGTGGAACTCCATAATTAACCTTAGTCTGTCAAGAAGATTCCCCATTTATATGAACAAATTGTAATCTATTAGATAAATATGATTAAAACCACCACAGCACAGTGCCTTTAATACCTATGGCAAGCTCTAATCTTTGTAATAAAATTTTATGGTCAACAGTATCAAAAGCAGCACTGAGGTCTAACAGGACAAGCACAGACATGAGTCCACTGTCTGAGGCCATAAGCAGATCATTTCTAACCTTCACTAATGCTGTTTCTGTACTATGATGAATTCTGAAACCTGACTGAAACTCTTCAAATAAACCATTCCTCTGCAGATGATCACTTAGTTGTTTTACAACTACCCTTTCAAGAATTTTTGAGAGAAAAGGAAGGTTGGAGATTGGCCTATAATTAGCTAAGATAGCTGGGTCAAGTGATGGCTTTTTAAGTAATGGTTTAATTACTGCCACCTTAAAAGCCTGTGGTACATAGCCAACTAATAAAGATAGATTGAAAAACATGTCTTCAAAAGTGGACCTTTAAGCCCCGTTTACACATAGACGGTAAGAGCTCCCGGAAGCGTCCCGGAAGAGTTTTTGGCCGTCTTAAGGATCACACGCCGTTGTTAATGCCGGCACTTGGGGGCGTGGCTTAGTTCCGGGTTTACCGGGAATCGTCTAAAAAATTATTCAACATGTTGAATAATTCCAGGAACGCTCCCGGAGAATTTGCGTGACGACGAAGACAAAGCGAACAACAACGTTTGATACTTTTTAATCACCGTTTGATCCTGCCCATTCCTGTAGTGCCGCAGTTTACACCGCCGTAATTGGCGGCCGGCGTTGTATCCCTAACCAACGGCATGTAAAATGGCGATAGAGCCCACATCGGCGTCCTCAAGGGCGTTTTAACCGGCGACAGAGGCAGACAAAACGGCGGCGCTAGCGGACAGTACGCCGTTCTAAATGCCACCTGCCGGTTTAAACGGCGCTCCAAACGGCCGATAGGCGGCGGTCAGTATAAAAACGCTGGCGCGCTGCATGCAGGCCTCTCACTCGCGGCCAGCTCCAGATATTTTTGCAGAGAAGCTTCAGTATGCCTCCTAAAAGAAAACTGGCAGCGGCAAGGACTTAGGCAAGAAGAAGGAAACCAAGAGGTCTGGTTCAGAAGCAGAGGTGAGGCCTGTGGTGGAGACGGAGCAACATGTTGAGGAGGGGGAAAGGAAGGAGAAGAAAAGGCTGAGGATGATCTCCCTCCCCCTGCAGTGACAGAGGCATGTATTCCTGCTGCTTCAGCCTATTATACTCTGGGGGCGGTGCCTATATGCAAAAGATCCTGGAGTAACGCAGGATTTGCCTGGATAAAAACCTGGGTATTAACCAGCGGTACACAGGGCATTATCGGCGGCAGCAGAACACCACCGTTCTCACACGCATCTTAACCTGCGATTGTAAAGGATAGATAGAGGTGTGTAAAGGATTACACACCTCTCTGCAGCTTCTCTCCCCCTACCATCCCCTCATTACTCCATCCCTGTAGAGACGGTGCCTGCTCCCAGACCACCAATAACCAGCAAAAATCTATTTAAGCATAAAAATTCAAAAAGAAAAAATAATATAGCACCTTCAACTGCACCACAGACTAAAACAGTTAAATGTGGTCTATTAAACATTAGGTCTCTCTCTTCTAAGTCCCTGTTAGTAAATGATATAATAATTGATCAACATATTGATTTATTCTGCCTTACAGAAACCTGGTTGCAGCAGGATGAATATGTTAGTTTAAATGAGTCGACACCCCCGAGTCACACTAACTGCCAGAATGCTCATAGCACGGGCCGAGGTGGAGGATTAGCAGCAATCTTCCATTCCAGCTTATTAATTAATCAAAAACCCAGACAGAGCTTTAATTCATTTGAAAGCTTGACTCTTAGTGTTGTCCATCCAAATTGGAAGTCCCAAAACCAGTTTTATTTGTTATTATCTATCGTCCACCTGGTCGTTACTGTGAGTTTCTCTGTAAATTTTCAGACCTTTTGTCTGACTTAGTGCTTAGCTCAGATAAGATAATTATAGTGGGCGATTTTAACATCCACACAGATGCTGAGAATGACAACCTCAACACTGCATTTAATCTATTATTAGACTCAATTGGCTTTGCTCAAAATGTAAATGAGTCCACCCACCACTTTAATCATATCTTAGATCTTGTTCTGACTTATGGTATGGAAATTGAAGACTTAACAGTATTCCCTGAAAACTCCCTTCTGTCTGATCATTTCTTAATAACATTTACATTTACTCTGATGGACTACCCAGCAGTGGGGAATAAGTTTCATTACACTAGAAGTCTTTCAGAAAGCGCTGTAACTAGGTTTAAGGATATGATTCCTTCTTTATGTTCTCTAATGCCATATACCAACACAGTGCAGAGTAGCTACCTAAACTCTGTAAGTGAGATAGAGTATCTCATCAATAGTTTTACATCCTCATTGAAGACAACTTTGGATGCTGTAGCTCCTCTGAAAAAGAGAGCTTTAAATCAGAAGTACTTGACTCCGTGGTATAACTCACAAACTCGCAGCTTAAAGCAGATAACCCGTACGTTGGAGAGGAAATGGCATCTCACTAATTTAGAAGATCTTCACTTAGCCTGGAAAAAGAGTCTGTTGCGCTATAAAAAAGCCCTCCGTAAAGCTAGGACATCTTACTACTCATCACTAATTGAAGAAAATAAGAACAACCCCAGGTTTCTTTTCAGCACTGTAGCCAGGCTGACAAAGAGTCAGAGCTCTATTGAGCCGAGTATTCCTTTAACTTTAACTAGTAATAACTTCATGATTTTCTTTGCTAATAAAATTTTAACTATTAGAGAAAAAATTACTCATAACCATCCCAAAGACGTATCGTTATCTTTGGCTGCTTTCAGTGATGCCGGTATTTGGTTAGACTCTTTCTCTCAGATTGTTCTGTCTGAGTTATTTTCATTAGTTACTTCATCCAAACCATCAACATGTCTATTAGACCCCATTCCTACCAGGCTGCTCAAGGAAGCCCTACCATTATTTAATGCTTCGATCTTAAATATGATCAATCTATCTTTATTAGTTGGCTATGTACCACATGCTTTTAAGGTGGCAGTAATTAAACCATTACTTAAAAAGCCATCACTTGACCCAGCTATCTTAGCTAATTATAGACCAATCTCCAACCTTCCTTTTCTCTCAAAAGTCTTGAAAGGGTAGTTGTAAAACAGCTAACTGATCATCTGCAGAGGAATGGTCTATTTGAAGAGTTTCAGTCAGGTTTTAGAATTCATCATAGTACAGAAACAGCATTAGTGAAGGTTACAAATGATCTTCTTATGGCCTCAGTGCTGCTTTTGATACTGTTGACCATACAATTTTATTACAGAGATTAGAGCATGCCATAGGTATTAAAGGCACTGCGCTGCGGTTGTTTGAATCATATTTATCTAATAGATTACAATTTGTACAATTTGTTCATGTAAATGGGGAATCTTCTTCACAGACTAAGGTTAATTATGGAGTTCCACAAGGTTCTGTGGTAGGACCAATTTTATTCACTTTATACATGCTTCCCTTAGGCAGTATTATTAGACGGCATTGCTTAAATTTTCATTGTTACGCAGATGATACCCAGCTTTATCTATCCATGAAGCCAGAGGACACACACCAATTAGCTAAACTGCAGGATTGTCTTACAGACATAAAGACATGGATGACCTCTAATTTCCTGCTTTTAAACTCAGATAAAACTGAAGTTATTGTACTTGGCCCCACAAATCTTAGAAACATAGTGTCTAACCAGATCCTTACTCTGGATGGCATTACCCTGACCTCTAGTAATACTGTGAGAAATCTTGGAGTCATTTTTGATCAGGATATGTCATTCAAAGCGCATATTAAACAATATGTAGGACTGCTTTTTGCATTTACGCAAATATCTCTAAAATTAGAAAGGTCTTGTCTCAGAGTGATGCTGAAAAACTAATTCATGCATTTATTTCCTTTAGGCTGGACTATTGTAATTCATTATTATCAGGTTGTCCTAAAAGTTCCCTGAAAAGCCTTCAGTTAATTCAAAATGCTGCAGCTAGAGTACTAATGGGGACTAGAAGGAGAGAGCATATCTCGCCCATATTGGCCTCTCTTCATTGGCTTCCTGTTAATTCTAGAATAGAATTTAAAATTCTTCTTGATTTGGCGCTATATAAATAAAATTGATTGATTGATTGAACTGGGTATTAACCCCCGTTGCCTGACGTGTGCCGGATGCTACGGCGTCAAAACGCAGCTTTATTTGGCGGATTTAGTGGCGTTTTATCCGCGTATTTGTGGATAGTATAGCGGTCAAAACGCTGGCGAAATGCTCCGCCCCTTTCCACCGTGAAAACAGACGGAACTACCGCGAACTTCCGTCTACGTACTACCCGCCGACAAAACCGTCTATGTGTAAACGGGGCTTTACTCTATGGGTGTGTGTTTGTTGCATTCCATCCTCTTTCCTTGCTGGCTACGGCCCTGACCTGCACAGTCTCAGCAGGGAAATATGGAGAACTCATGTACTTATGTGGAAAGCAGTACCTGACTTACAGGGAAGAATGTTTCATCCATGCTTTATCTTGTGCATACTCACAAGAGACTTCCTACGTATTAAAAAAGAGGAAAGTGTTAATAAAGTGTTAACTGGCAACCGGCTCTATGCTAACACAGCCAGATGACATGCACAGAGTTTGTGCATATGTGAAAGAAACTAAAGTGTAAATATGTTACCAAAATGCACCGCAGGTGTGCTGCTCTTGTTTGACACATAGCTATCATGCTGTGAGACAGACCAAGATGCCCCAAAACTTTTAAAAATTTTTTGGTGTGTCAGTTAACGCTTAAAACCTTCAGAATTAGCGCATTACTTTGAAAGATATGTGTGATATTTTCACTTTGTAAAAATAACAGAGTTATCATTAATGTTGATAAACTGTCCAGAATTAGTTCTGTTTATAAATGAAACCATGAATGACAAGTGCCTTGCGTTTGATGTCTCCTGCCACCTTCTGTGTTGATGTGTGTGAAAAGTAAGTGAGATTTCTTTGCAGCAGCAAGCAGGGTACATAAAAGATAAAATCTCTGTCTCATTGTTCGTTTTGGGTTTGTGATCACCTTTGAATTTGCTTAGAAGCCCCTGCGGTGCTTAAACTTGGAACTGGATTATCAGTAGCCAACAGTGTACCGAATCAATATTGAAAGTTAGCGGTTAGCTCTAACGTCTGCCAATTTTTTTGTAGTTTAGCATTACAAAAGTTAACTTTTCAGTTAGCGGATTGGCGGTTATCGAGGCTAACTTTTCAGTTGGCTGTGCCCACCACTGGATTACAGATATACATACTGAACATCTTATACCAGAGGCTTCAATAATATCATGAGCCGTATAGCCCACTTGAAACTACTGACATCTACTGGTCTAATAATGACTCCTGTTTCTCTAAGATATTTCTATCACTCTAAGATAGATCGATAGATAGACAGATAGGTAGATAGATACATAGATATCAATAACAGATTTGTAGGTTTTTTCATATTAACTGAGAGTTTGATCATTTTAATTATAGATAAATCTCAGCATTGGTTCTCATTTATTGACCTGCCATTGTAGTACAAGTCCTTGTTTCTGTAGGTCAAGTAAATATATTGTCAGATGGGTTAAAATGCTAAATGTTGAAGCTTGTCAAGTCTAAAATGAGTAGTTTAAGACCTGGATTTAAAGGAAAAGAAAACTCACTGATAAAATACAGCTGAGAAGATCGACTGTGCTATAAACTAACAACTGATGCATATAAAATGAAAATAAGGAGCCCTTACAACTGAAATATCCACCTCCGAAAGTCAGAATTCAGCCATCAGACGATTTCAGAAATACTGCCATTGACAAACAATTTTAACCAATCAGAAAAAATCTCCCGGATCGCTTGCAGAATGCTGTGACGTAGCATGAGCACAGAAAGGTAAGTACTGTAATTTCCGGACTATAAGCCGCTACTTTTTTCCCCACACGCTTTGAACACTGCAACTTAATTATGGGGCTAATTTATGGATTTTTACGGGCTTTCTGATAAGTCGAAACATGTCAATTGATGCCGTCCATTAATTGGCTGAAAGCGTAATGTGGCGTAAATTCACACACACAATAAATATAAAGTCTTACCTGTTAGTTGTAGTGGATTCATCGACACATCCTGCAGAAAATGACGTCTGAAAACAATTAAATCCTTGTCGTGGAAGAAGAAAAGCCCCTCTGGCACTTTGCACTGCAGTCACGCCTCCCATCAGATCAGTCAGCTGAGTCTCCCCCCCCCTACCGTCTGACTACAAGTTGAAAACGTAATCCACCTTTTACCACAGACAACATGCGATCCTGACTGCAGGATGACATTATCTCATGATGCACAAAGAAAAAAAAAATTAAAATTAGCGGGATTCAGTTCTGCAAGTGGAGATCAGATGCCGCGAGACACCATGCGCGTGCTGGATGACATGCGCATCAGAAAAACAGCATTTATGGTACATATTTAAAAGTTAAAAAAATGTTTCTGTCTAAGACGTCTCAAACTCGTTCCAGAAAGGGCCTAGAGGGTGTTGGCTTTCTTTGCAACCAGCCACTCCACCACGTGATCTCACTGAGTAACTGATTCCACCTGCTCAAAGTGATGTTGGTGGAGTGGGTGGCTGCAAAGAAAACCTGCGCCCTCTCGGCCCTTTCTGGAATGAGTTTGAGACCTCTAATCATCTTTGCCTCTTCTATACTGCAGGGTGACACTGGCGGAGTGTTCAACCTCTGTGCCCATGTGACATAACACATCGCTGTTACAGCAGCCAACATGGCTGCCTGCTGGTGGCTTTAGACCAGCCATACAAGAACGCTCTTAACTTTAACATAACTGATTACACATGCCTACAACTTTTCATATGGGCTCTCAATATCAATATCTACCAACCTAATGGTAAAATTATCAGTGGGCTTTCTTTTCCTTTAAATTATACCAAAGACGTTTCCAGGGATTCTGCCCAAAATGACTCAAAGTGTGGGGGCAACAGAGCAGCTGGCAGAGGCAACCAAGCATGCCGTAGGGGCAACAGAGGGCAGGGAAGATACTGTACATTTAAATCACATTAGTAAAAATATTGACCTTCGCAACTGTTCCTTGCAGAATGGGCCATCCAGATCAGCAGATGTCCTTCACCAACTTCAACAAAAATGGTTTGATCCATAATATTTCCAAGACTAGGGATAGTAAGACCAATAAAGATCCTGATGCCTGAGGTTTATTGGATCAGTGCTTGCTTATGTCTGTATACCTCAGCTAACATGTTAAAGCTGGGTGGACTGGGACAACACCGATGGTAGTGTGAACCTCGGTCTATATAGAGCTCATCCAACACCAAACCCTTAACGTTTGGATGAACAAAGCAAGTGATATTCCTCATCCAAGCCTTCCTAAGGTCATCTGAGACAAAGTCATTCTCAGAGTAACCAAGGATTCTCTGATGAGACCAAGTATGAATGACACCTAGTCACCCCTGTAGGTTGCTGGTTAGTGTACATGTCCCTCAAGCAACAGGAAGCACCAGGACCCAACAAAAAAAACCCTTAAAAAAAACTTCATCTGATGACTCCCCAGTTATACAGCTTAATGGTCAAGTGGTACAAAGAACTTCTTAAAACTTCCTATATTTAGTTTGCCAAATTACTGATAATCATAAGATGTCAATCCAGACGTGGTTGTTTGAGGAACCTGCCTTGTGCCAGTTCATGTCTTTCTGATGGACATGTAGGTTTGGAAAGACACACACATACTCTAAGTGTCAATCAGTTGTTACAACTGTAGCTGACAAAAAAATAAGCAAGAGATAGAGATGAATGGAAACTTGTGTCGTCTGTTGTAGACAAACGCCTTTCTGCCCTTGTCGGTGGTAGCACAGTGGCAAGCGCATTTCCATGTTGTCTTTGAGGACGAGCTGGAGTCAACCCACAGACTGTTAGCAGACGCCATCAACGGGAGTTCTGTGGGATGTGAATGGAGCCACACATGCAAGAACATCCGAGGCCTATGCTTGGAGCGCTGCCATGCAATAATACCACACAGCCCCTTGTATATGCACAGAAGTGGCACACGCGCGAGTCGCGACAGAGTCCCTGCATGTCTCCTACTTGTGTTTGTTTGTTTTAATGTGCACTTTTATACACTGTCATACTGTGGATTAATTAAGCCATAAACCAATAACGTGTTGGCCCTCTCCTTGAACTGAACCAAATAGTTTTCCTGTTCATACCAAATCACTTTGTTGGCCGACTTAACCCAACACACTGCTTGCCAGATAGTTTGGCTCACCTACACCCTGGACTTTTTAAGTATCGGACTCCCTTCATAGCATCCTTGCTTCAAAGACACGTAGCTGTTACCACCCGAATATGTCCGAGGCAAAAACGGCAAAACAAGGAAACATGGGAGGAAAGGCGGAATCCGGGAGTGGATTAAAAGGCAACCCTACAGACAGTCTCTTCCATCTGTCATACTCGGTAATGTCCAAAGCCTATGGAACAACGTGGATGAACTGCCGCCTGCACTGAGTACTTCTCGGACTACTGGCGATCCTGCCTTATCTGCCTGACAGATAAACCTGGCAGACCCTGATTCTGCAGCTGACCTGGAAGGTTTCATGCTGGAAAGGATGGACCGCAACCAAAACTCCGCAAAAAGCAAGGGTGGAAGTGTGTGTATGTATTAATGATAAGTGCTGTTACCCTGCATTGAAGCACCAAGTATGCACGATGGACACTGACTTACTAGCGCTCAGCTTAAGGTCCTATCATCTGCCTAGACAAATACACCAAGTAAGACTTTTTTGTTGTGTATATCCCACCATCTGCTGAAACACAAGATGCTGCTTCCATGACCCATGATCTTGTAGTTCAGGCGGAGTAAAAGGCTCCAGATTCTGCTACCTTTGTGATGGAAGACTTCAATTTATGCAGCCTAAAGGAGCACTTACCCACATACCAGCAATATGTCAATGATCCCACTCGTGACACTATCCAGGACACCTTCTACTCTAAAGCACCGCCCGGGCAAGGGAACTCAGATCACATGTTCAAATTGATGCCCGCCTATGCGTGAGAAAGTCAGAAAGGTGGAGATTAAGCGCTGGACTGCTGCTGCATCCCAGTCACTGCAAGATTGGCTAGAGTGCAGGGATTGGAATGTAGTGACCGACGGGACCGAAAACTATGCGGCACTTGCTATCTCGGGGTGCATAACATTCTGTGAGGACATAATCATTCCCAAAAAGGTTGCTAAGATGTTTCCCAACAACAAGCCCTGGGTAACCCCAGAAATAAAACTTCTTAAAAATAAAAAGCAACTGTTCAAATCAGGAGAAAAGGACTGTGTAGAAAAGCATAGAAAGTATGATTATGGACTGTAAAACAGCATATAAACGCAAATTAGAGAACCATTTCAAAAATGATGCTAGGAGAGCATGGCAGGGAGATCAGGCAATTACAGGCTACAAGCCTAAGAAATATCTCATGGCCGTGGAAAACCTACTTGAAATGGCCAGTGACTTGAATGATTTTAACTGCAGATTTGATATTTATGTTTTTGAGCAGGGATTGGTTTATAAAGAAATCAGTCGTATGAAGTGTGTGGACACTGACATTTCTATAGACGATGTTAAGTCTTAAGCTGCGTTTACACATAACGACGACAAGTCACGAATGCCACGAAGTACACATTCTTGGCCACTGATCACGAATGTGATGATTCGGGGCAGAGGTGTCAGGTGTCCTCAGGAACTGCTGCAACCTGTTACCACACGTTACGATTAATGGCACATGTTGCTGGAGAATGATCAGGAACCATTACGCATGGTCAAGAATAGTGTTCCGCGTTGTTGCCCATAACAGCGTATCGTTAAGTTCTGTCACATTGTGAACGAGGTGAATTGTCTCCACACACACACCCATATTCATCCAGATCGCTCCAGTTTTTCAGAAGAACTTTGTGACTGCATGCGTAGTTGTGCTCTGTGCCATGGAGTGGTGCAGAGAGGAGGAGGAGGAGACGGACAGAGCCAGATGTGGGGCTTCATGTGGCTCGCGGCTCGCGCATTTTCCCAAACATCTGGCACAAGCAGCAGGTGGAACACCTGCAGGAGCGCGCTGAGGAGCTTCAGCAGGAACTGTGGGACGACACTTGGCTGACTTCGCGTCACTGTTCTTCTTCGGCAAGTGACAGAAAACTGATTTGTCGTGCGTGCAGTGAAATGGTGACGCCACGTTACAAGTTGTGTCAAAACTTGACAGTTTTCGTGTCACTTCGTAATAACACGTGACAGTTTGGGCTCCAAGAACCATCACAGGAACCACTACGAACGTTGTCACGCTCTATTAAGGATCACTACTCATCAAGACGGATCAATACGCTCAGTTGCGACCTACACGAAATGTGGATGGTGTGTGACATTCGTGGAAGATTTTGTGACAGGCAAAAACATGCTCCACGAATATCAAGAATTTCACGCACCAACACGCATTATTAAGAAACCTATTCAGATGCGTTAAGTCACGTTAAGAATGTCAGGAATGTGTCACGAATGACAGAAAAATGACATTAGTAACGCGTCTTGCTCATGTGTAAATGCACCATTACCTTAGACATGTGAACCCCTGTAACACCCCCGTCACACTAAAGCACGAATGCCGTCTGAATGGACATTTGAACGACATTTGTGCAGTTTGAGCTGCATTCGAGCACCTCTAACAGCATTCCGGACATTCATGTGGCCAGAGCACATTAACTCTACATTTGTGTTGGGAAACATTCGAACGGAGATCGAGTTGCAGTCATACCACATTCTGACTGCCATACGAATGTGGTATGGCATTCATATGGCAATTCGTATGCAATTTGAACTGCATTTGTGGGGCTGTACGAATTGTTCAAGCATGTTGAATCCTGGCTGAATGTCTGCGACCATCCTCCCATCACACTAGAGCATGAATGCTGTACGACATTCAAACAGCATTCATCATCTACACATGCACTCCAGTGATGCAATGGTCAGCGGACCCTGGTTTACATGTAATCGGCCCATAGGTTGGATGTCATTTGACAACCAACAGTGTGACACAGCAGGTCATCAACAAAGCGGACCACAACGCTCGACTGCCAGGCCCCCCCACCCCCCTATCGACTTGCCTTCCACCTAGACCTCAGGCAGCACTTGCACAGTGGTACGAATGTCTGTCCTGTACAACTGCAGCTCTGTTAGTTTTTCCAATTTGTGTGACTCATATGGCATTCATGCTCTCGTGTGACGGGGCCCTAAAGCTAGTGTGCCTGAAGGTATTTACAACAGGACATCATGAGTGGTGTGTAGATCAGTTGGCACAGCCCTTGCAAAAGCTGTTCCAGCTGTCATAGGCACTGGTGTAGTTTCCTTGTCTATGAAAAAAGTTCTGATGGTGCCCGTACCCATCAGAATGTAAAACAATAAACCTAGGGAACTTAATGACCTGCGCCCTGTTGCTCGAACATCTACACCAATGAAATGTTTGGAAAAAATAATCCTGAAACAGCTTTTATGTGAGGTCACACCATCCTTAGACCCAAACCAATCTGCATATTGCACAGAGAGACGGGATGAAGAGGCACTGCTGGCCTTGACAACAAACATATTTGAGCACCAAGAACAGCCAACTCGTCTTGCCAAGATTGTGTTCATAGACTTCAGCAGTGCCTTTAAAACAATCCAACTTCACCTGATGGTACAAAAACTGGTACAGTTTGCAGTTAACCCAAGATTAATTTTGTGGAGCTTTAACTTTTTGAGGAACCGTAGTCAACAAGTCTATTTTAACTCATGTGTCAACGCTAAAAGCTATAAACACAGGGGCACCACAAGGGTGCCTTCTGTCCCCTATTCTGATCACCTTATAGACCAATAACCAGTGGTGGGCACAGATAACCAAAAAATTAACTTCGATAACAGATAATAAGATAACTGAAAAGTTATCTTTGATAAGATAAACCGATAAACCACCCAAAAATCTATCGAAGTTACAGATAATCGATAACTGATAAATTCCGGTGTTGACTATGGGACATTTGCAGTTACTAAAGAGCTGAAAGTGATTTTTAACACGATTGCTTTTGAAAGCATCAAAAGCAGTAAAAGACCTAAAGAATAAGAAAGAATGTTTGACCATGCTGCCCCTGCAGGAAGCAGCACAGACAAATCCTGAGAGCACCCACGAAATCAACTCTTTACTAATCATAATCATTTTTCTTTCAACATTATGCCCCTGCTTGAAGCTCTTGTTTACAACAGCGCTCTCACCACAGAGGCACAGTGAGAGCAGCCATAAAGCCAGCACCCTATCAATTTCAACACTCCGGTCAGGCGGAGGTCTTGAAAAATAAAGTCATACTAACTTACGAGGTCTGTCCGTAAAGTATAGGTCCTTTTTATTTTTTTCAAAAACTATATGGATTTCATTCATATGTTTTTACGTCAGACATGCTTGAACCCTCGTGCGCATGCGTGAGTTTTTCCACACCTGTCGGTGACGTCATTCGCCTGTGAGCACTCCTTGTGGGAGGAGTCGTCCAGCCCCTCGTCGGAATTCCTTTGTCTGAGAAGTTGCTGAGAGACTGGCGCTTTGTTTGATCAAAATTTTTTTCTAAACCTGTGAGACACATCGAAGTGGACATGGTTCGAAAAATTAAGCTGGTCTTCAGTGAAAATTTTAACAGCTGATGAGAGATTTTGAGGTGATTCTGTCGCTTTAAGGACTTTTCACGGTGCGAGTAGTTGCGCAGCGCTCTCAGGCAGCGTCATCAGCCTGTTTCAAGCTTAAAACCTTCACATTTCAGGCTCTATTGATCCAGGACGTCGTGAGAGAACAGAGAAGTTTCAGAAGAAGTCGGTTTCAGCATTTTATCCGGATATTCCACTATTAAAGGAGATTTTTTTAATGAAAGACGTGCGGGCGGATTGCAGCGTCGGCTCGCAGCCGCCGCGATGCTCCGTCACAGGAAAAACACCTCTGTTGGAAGCCTTGAGGACAAGTTGGAACATCTCCAGCTGATAAACAATTTTTCATATACTCACTCCACTGAAAGCCATCAAAAGCCAACTGGATTTTAACAAATGGTTATCAACACGGAGGTGTTTTTCCTGTGCCGCCGCACCGCGTCGGCTGCGTCCCGACGCGCGGACCCGTCCGCACATCTTTCATTAAAAAAATCTCCTTTAACAGTGGAATATCCGGATAAAATGCTGAAACCGACTTCTTCTGAAACGTCTCTGTTCTCTCACGACGTCCTGGATCAATAGAGCCTGAAATGTGGAGGTTTTAAGCTTGAAACAGGCTGACGACGGCAGCTGAGAGCACTGCACGACGTCTCGCACCGTGAAAAGTCCTTAAAGCGACAGAATCACCTCAAAATCTCTCATCAGCTGTTAAAATTTTCACTGAAAACCAGCTTAATTTTTCGAACCATGTCCACTTCGATGTGTCTCACAGGCTTAGAAAAAATTTTGATCAAACAAAGCGCCAGTCTCTCAGCAACTTCTCAGACAAAGGAATTCCGACGAGGGGCTGGACGACTCCTCCCACAAGGAGTGCTCACAGGCGAATGACGTCACCGACAGGCATGGAAAAACTCACGCATGCGCAGGAGGGTTCAAGCATGTCTGACGTAAAAACATATGAATGAAATCCATATAGTTTTTGAAAAAAATAAAAAGGACCTATATTTTACGGACAGCCCTCGTATGGTTTTTGAAAATACTGATAGAATAACTCCATTAATGTCAATTCTGTCATTTGAACAAAGTTAAAATATAACATATCTTTTAATGTTGAATAAGGCACTAATTCTGAGGTTTTGTAACAAACACAGACCGCAAAGAATTCTGGGTAAAAGTGCTAAACAGTGATTGGTTCAGTAATCCATTATGTAAACCAACACGTTAATGTGACGTGTGTTGGTTTAAAGATAAATGTGCTTTTGTAAAATATTCCATTTTTATTTGTAAAAACAGGCATTTTACGGCGCCCTGGAAGTGTCATCGCAATTGCATGTTTTAAAACTTTTATGATGTTGTAAAACGTGCACTCAATATTAGTAAGTAAGTAAGTAAATTTATTTATATAGTGCCTTTCACAGACATAAGGCCATGTACACGCGTTGTCGGGTATTTGTAAAACCGAATATCTTACCCTTTCAGTTTGGGGAAAAAACTTCATCCACACTACGTCATTTAAAAGAAAAATCCATCCACATCGAACTGTATAAATGTGTTGTAAATAGTCTGCCAAACCTTTGGGTGGCGGTACTGATTGAAATTCTATCCAATCAGGAGCCTTATTCTCTTGTCGTCACTTCCACAAAAACTAAAAACACGGCGCCAACCTCGTTCGTGTGGACCGATAAGGAGTCGGAATTACTTCTAACCGTAGTTTTAGAATACAAAGTTAACAAATATATGCACACAAAAAGCGCCTGGACAATGGACAATCAATCAATCAATCAATCTATTTTATTTATATAGCGCCAAATCAGAACAAACAGTTGCCCCAAGGCACTTTATATTGTAAGGCAAGGCCATACAATAATTACGTAAAAACCCCAACGGTCAAAACGACCCCCTGTGAGCAAGCACTTGGCGACAGTGGGAAGGAAAAACTCCCTTTTAACAGGAAGAAACCTCCAGCAGAACCAGGCTCAGGGAGGGGCAGTCCTCTGCTGGGACTGGTTGGGGCTGAGGGGAGAGAACCAGGAAAAAGACATGCTGTGGAGGGAAGCAGAGATCAATCACTAATGATTAAATGCAGAGTGGTGCATACAGAGCAAAAAGAGAAAGAAACACTCAGTGCATCATGGGAACCCCCCAGCAGTCTAAGTCTATAGCAGCATAACTAAGGGATGGTTCAGGGTCACCTGATCCAGCCCTAACTATAAGCTTTAGCAAAAAGGAAAGTTTTAAGCCTAATCTTAAAAGTAGAGAGGGTGTCTGTCTCCCTGATCTGAATTGGGAGCTGGTTCCACAGGAGAGGAGCCTGAAAGCTGAAGGCTCTGCCTCTCATTCTACTCTTACAAACCCTAGGAACTACAAGTAAGCCTGCAGTCTGAGAGCGAAGCGCTCTATTGGGGTGATATGGTACTATGAGGTCCCTAAGATAAGATGGGACCTGATTATTCAAAACCTTCAGTTATTCAAAAACTTCAGTTTTATCTGAGTTTAAAAGCAGGAAATTAGAGGTCATCCATGTTTTTATGTCTGTAAGACAATCCTGCAATTTAGCTAATTGGTGTGTGTCCTCTGGCTTCATGGATAGATAAAGCTGGGTATCATCTGCATAACAATGAAAATTTAAGCAATGCCGTCAATAATACTGCCTAAGGGAAGCATGTATAAAGTGAATAAAATTGGTCCTAGCATAGAACCTTGTGGAACTCCATAATTAACCTTAGTCTGTGAAGAAGATTACCCATTTATATGAACAAATTGTAATCTATTAGATAAATATGATTCAAACCACCGCAGCGCAGTGCCTTTAATACCTATGGCATGCTCTAATCTCTGTAATAAAGTTTTATGGTCAACAGTATCAAAAGCAGCACTGAGGTCTAACAGAACAAGCACAGAGATGAGTCCACTGTCTGAGGCCATAAGAAGATCATTTGTAACCTTTACTAATGCTGTTTCTGCTAAGATAGCTGGGTCAAGTGATGGCTTTTTAAGTAATGGTTTAATTACTGCCACCTTAAAAGCCTGTGGTACATAGCCAACTAACAAAGATAGATTGATCATATTTAAGATCGAAGCATTAAATAATGGTAGGGCTTCCTTGAGCAGCCTGGTAGGAATGGGGTCTAATAGACATGTTGATGGTTTGGATGAAGTAACTAATGAAAATAACTCAGACAGAACAATCTGAGAGAAAGAGTCTAATCAATCAATCAATCAATCAATCAATCAACTTTTTCTTATATAGCGCCAAATCACAACAAACAGTTGCCCCAAGGCGCTCCATATTGCAAGGCAAGGCCATACAATAACCACGAAAAACCCCAACAGTCAAAACGACCCCCTATGAGCAAGCACTTGGCCACAGTGGGAAGGAAAAACTCCACTTTTAACAGGAAGAAACCTCCAGCAGAACCAGGCTCAGGGAGGGGCAGTCTTCTGCTGAGACTGGTTGGGGCTGAGGGAAAGAACCAGGAAAAAGACATGCCGAGAAGGGGGGCAGAGATCGATCACTAATGATTAAATGCAGAGTGATGCATACGGAGCAAAAAAAGAAAGAAACAGTGCATCATGGGAACCCCCCCACAGTCTACGTCTAAAGCAACATAACCAAGGGATGGTCCAGGGTCACCCGATCCAGCCCTAACTATAAGTCTTAGCGAAAAGGAAAGTTTTAAGCCTAATCTTAAAAGTAGAGAGGGTATCTGTCTCCCTGATCTGAATTGGGAGCTGGTTCCACAGGAGAGGAGCCTGAAAGCTGAAGGCTCTGCCTCCCATTCTACTCTTACAAACCCTAGGAACTACAAGTTTTGGACACCACTCAGACAGCCAGCAATTCAAGGAGAACATGCGGCTAAAACATGTCACTCCCGGTCTGATTGGGGAGGGGGCCCAGAGAAAACTACAGAGTCCGACATTGTTTTTGCAAAGTTACACACCGATTTAATGTTAATTTTAGTGACCTCCGATTGGCGTAACCGAGTGTCATTACTGCCGACGTGAATTACAATCTTACCAAATTTACGCTTAGCCTTAGCCAGCAATTTCAAATGTCCTTCGATGTCGCCTGCTCTGGCCCCCGGAAGACAATTGACAATGGTTGCTGGTGTCGCTAACTTCACATTTCTCAAAACAGAGTCGCCAATAACCAGAGTTTGATCCTCGGCGGGTGTGTCGTCGAGTGGGGAAAAACGGTTAGAGATGTGAACGGGTTGACGGTGTACACGGGCTTCTGTTTAGGGCTACGCTTCCTCCTCACAGTCACCCAGTCGGCCTGCTTTCCCCGACTGCACGGGATCTGCCAGGGGGGAACTAACGGCGGCTAAGCTACCTTGGTCCACACCGACTACAGGGGCCTGGCTAGCTGTAGAATTTTCCACGGTGCGGAGCCGAGCCTCCACTTCGCCCAGCCTGGCCTCCAAAGCTACGAATAAGCTGCACTTATTACAAGTACCGTTACTGCTAAAGGAGGCCGAGGAATAACTAAACATTTCACACCCAGAGCAGAAAAGTGCGGGAGAGACAGGAGAAGCCGCCATGCTAAATCGGCTAAGAGCTAGTAGCTACGCTAAGCTAGCGGATTCCCAAAAACACACAAAGTGAATAATGTGCAAATAATCCAGAGGTGATTCCGCAGAAGGAGTGCCCCAATCAAGGCACCAAACAGGCCATGAAGCAGCACAGGCAACACACGACAACGGTGCTAAAATAAAATAAAAAAAATAAAAAAAATAAAAACGAAAGCGTTAGCAAGCTAGTTAGCCTGCCAACGCTAATGAAGGTTAGCTGATAAAGTGCTCCGTCGCGATGTCTAACCAAATACTGGCATCACTGAAAGCAGCCAAAGATAACGATACGTCTTTGGGATGGTTATGAGTAATTTTTTCTCTAAGAGTAAAATTTTATTAGCAAAGAAAGTCATGAAGTCATTACTAGTTAAAGTTAAAGGAATATTCGGCTCAATAGAGCTCTGACTCTTTGTCAGCCTGGCTACAGTGCTGAAAAGAAACCTGGGGTTGTTCTTATTTTCTTCAATTAGTGATGAGTAGTAAGATGTCCTAGCTTTACGGAGGGCTTTTTTTATAGAGCAACAGACTCTTTTTCCAGGCTAAGTGAAGATCTTCTAAATTAGTGAGACGCCATTTCCTCTCCAACTTACGGGTTATCTGCTTTAAGCTGCACGTTTGTGAGTTATACCATGGAGTCAGGCACTTCTGATTTAAAGCTCTCTTTTCAGAGGAGCTGCAGCATCCAAAGTTGTCTTCAATGAGGATGTAAAACTATTGACGAGATACTCTATGTCACTTACAGAGTTTAGGTAGCTACTCTGCACTGTTTGGTATATGGCATAGAGAACATAAGAAGGAATCTATCCTTAAACCTAGTTACAGCGCTTTCTGAAAGACTTCTAGTGTAATGAAACTTATTCCCCACTGCTGGGTAGTCCATCAGAGTAAATGTAAATGTTATTAAGAAATGATCAGACAGAAGGGAGTTTTCAGGGAATACTGTTAGTCTTCAATTTCCATACCATAAGTCAGAACAAGATCTAAGATATGATTAAAGTGGTGGGTGGACTCATTTACATTTTGAGCAAAGCCAATTGAGTCTAATAATAGATTAAATGCAGTGTTGAGGCTGTCATTCTCAGCATCTGTGTGGATGTTAAAATCGCCCACTATAATTATCTTATCTGAGCTAAGCACTAAGTCAGACAAAAGGTCTGAAAATTCACAGAGAAACTCACAGTAACGACCAGGTGGACGATAGATAATAACAAATAAAACTGGTTTTTGGGACTTCCAATTTGGATGGACAAGACTAAGAGTCAAGCTTTCAAATGAATTAAAGCTCTGTCTGGGTTTTTGATTAATTAATAAGCTGGAATGGAAGATTGCTGCTAATCCTCCGCCTCGGCCCATGCTACGAGCATTCTGGCAGTTAGTGTGACTCGGGGGTGTTGACTCATTTAAACTAACATATTCATCCTGCTGTAACCAGGTTTCTGTAAGGCAGAATAAATCAATATGTTGATCAATTATTATATAATTTACTAACAGGGACTTAGAAGAGAGAGACCTAATGTTTAATAGACCACATTTAACTGTTTTAGGTCTGTGGTGCAGTTGAAGGTGCTATATTATTTTTTCTTTTGAATTTTTATGTTTAAATAGATTTTTGCTGGTTACTGGTGGTCTGGGAGCAGGCACCGTCTCTACGGGGATGGGTAATGAGGGGGATGGCAGGGGGAGAGAAGCTGCAGAGAGGTGTGTAAGACTACAACTCTGCTTCCTGTCCCAACCCTGGATAGTCACGGTTTGGAGGATTTAAGAAAATTGGCCAGATTTCTAGAAATGAGAGCTGCTCCATCCAAAGTGGGATGGATGCCGTCTCTCCTAACAAGACCAGGTTTTCCCCCAGAAGCTTTGCCAATTATCTATGAAGCCCACCTCATTTTTTGGACACCACTCAGACAGCCAGCAATTCAGGGAGAACATGCGGCTAAACATGTTCACTCCCGTCCGACTGGGGAGGGGCCCAGAGAAAACTACAGAGTCCGACATTGTTTTTGCAAAGTTACACACCGATTCAATGTTAATATTAGTGACCTCCGATTGGCGTAACCGGGTGTCATTACTGCCGACGTGAATTACAATCTTACCAAATTTACGCTTAGCCTTAGCCAGCAGTTTCAAATTTCCTTCAATGTCGCCTGCTCTGGCCCCCGGAGACAATTGACTATGGTTGCTGGTGTCGCTAACTTCACATTTCTCAAAACAGAAGCGCCAATGACCAGAGTTTGATCCTCGGCGGGTGTGTCGTCGAGTGGGGAAAAACGGTTAGAAATGTGAACGGGTTGGCGGTGTACATGGGGCAATACCAACACTTTGAGAGCAGCCATGTACCCAGATGTTTAATACTGCCATGAACACTCCTGGCCAGTAGATGGCAGTAGCGGCCTTGAAAATTCCAGATAATCCGTGTCTGCTACATTTAAGATGTGTGGAATTTAACAAACGCAAATACACTAACGTCTATAAACCCAGAGAATATATTCACGACAGTTTTAGGCACTAGAGTTTAATGCTGTTATCTGTGGACCCTGACAGAGTGTCTGAAATGCATTTGTCCTGTCGTGAACGTCTGAGATTACCTTATGCTACCCATAATGCATTGCTGCCTGGCACAGCATGTGCTCACAAAACCTAAAAATTAGCACATTACTTTAAAACGAAAACATATCTGATATTTTCACTTTACAAGCTTCAGACATGACAATAATTTAAAATAACTTTTCTAAAATGAGTGGGTTAAAAATTTGAACCATAAGTAAACATGTATGCCTCTGGATGACTTGGTGACATTGCGATTATATTAGTATGGTGTTAAAGGAAATGATTTTTTTGGTCACCAGTTCTCCTTTGCTTACAGACGATAGAGTGGATTCTGATTGCAGAGGATAGAACAACATGCCTATTAGGAAAACTTTTAACAGGTAGGTCTCAACAGCTTTAACAGTTTTGAAAATGTTTTCCACTGTTCAGCTTAATTTAGTACGTTATCGGTCTAAAAGTTATCGGACGGTAATTCATCGGAAGATAATTAGTCAGATGATGGTTTTTAAATTCATCTAAAAAGATAATCCGATAATGAAAACATTATCTTCGATAATTATCTATTACCGGAAGTGTGCCCACCACTGCCAATAACTACCAAGCAACCTCCTCAGACCACACCTATTTAAAATATGCTGATGATACAGCATTAGTGGGTTGCGTAAACTCTAACATTGTATCCCTAGAGGGTTTTGAGAAGGATTATTAAAGGGTGTACAGAAAATTTTAGGGTTAATGCGAAGAAAACAAAGGAGATCAATCAATCAATCAATCAACTTTTTTCTTATATAGCGCCAAATCACAACAAACAGTTGCCCCAAGGTGCTCCATATTGCAAGGCAAGGCCATACAATAATTATGAAAAACCCCAACGGTCAAAACGACCCCCTAGTGAGCAAGCACTTGGCAACAGTGGGAAGGAAAAAACTCCCTTTTAACAGGAAGAAACCTCCAGCAGAACCAGGCTCAGGGAGGGGCAGTCTTCTGCTGAGACTGGTTGGGGCTGAGGGAAAAAACCAGGAAAAAGACATGCCGTGAAGGGGGGCAGAGATCGATCACTAATGATTAAATGCAGAGTGATGCATACGGAGCAAAAAGAGAAAGAAACAGTGCATCATGGAACCCCCCACAATCTACGTCTAAAGCAGCATAACCAAGGGATGGTCCAGGGTCACCCGATCCAGCCCTAACTATAAGCCTTAGCGAAAAGGAAAGTTTAAGCCTAATCTTAAAAGTAGAGAGGGTATCTGTCTCCCTGATCTGAATTGGGAGCTGGTTCCACAGGAGAGGAGCCTGAAAGCTGAAGGCTCTGCCTCCCATTCTACTCTACAAACCCTAGGAACTACAAGTAAGCCCGCAGTCTGAGAGCGAAGCGATCTAATGGGGTAATATGGTACTACGAGGTCCCTAAGATAAGATGGGACCTGATTATTCAAAACCTTATAAGTAAGAAGAAGAATTTTAAATTCTATTCTAGAATTAACAGGAAGCCAATGAGAGAGGGCCAACACGGGTGAGATATGCTCTCTCCTGCTAGTCCCCGTCAGTACTCTAGCTGCAGCATTCTGAACCAACTGAAGGCTTTTTAGGGAACTTTTAGGACAACCTGATAATAATGAATTACAATAGTCCAGCCTAGAGGAAATAAATGCATGAATTAGTTTTTCAGCATCACTCTGAGACAAGACCTTTCTGATTTAGAGATATTGCGTAAATGCAAAAAAGGCAGTCCTACATATTTGTTTAATATGTGCTTTGAATGACATATCCTGATCAAAAATGACTCCAAGATTTCTCACAGTATTACTAGAGATCAGGGAAATGCCATCCAGAGTAACGATCTGGTTAGACACCATGCTTCTAAGATTTGTGGGGCCAAGTACAATAACTTCAGTTTATCTGAGTTTAAAAGCAGGAAATTAGAGGTCATCCATGTCTTTATGTCTGTAAGACAATCCTGCAGTTTAGCTAATTGGTGTGTATCCTCAGGCTTCATGGATAGATAAAGCTGGGTATCATCTGCGTAACAATGAAAACTTAAGCAATACCGTCTAATATACTGCCTAAGGGAAGCATGATAAAGTGATAAAATTGGTCCTAGCACAGAACCTTGTGGAACTCCATAATCAACTTTAGTCTGTGAAGAAGATTCCCCATTTACATGAACAAACTGTAATCTATTAGACAATATGAATTCAAAAACCACCGCAGCGCAGTGCCTTTAATACCTATGACATGCTCTAATCTCTGTAATAAAATTTATGGTCAACAGTATCAAAAGCAGCACTGAGGTCCAACAGAACAAGCACAGAGATAAGTCCACTGTCCGAAGCCATAAGAAGACATTTGTAACCTTCTTGTTACATGAGATGACCATAGATTTTATTAAAAAGGGAATTATAGTTCCACCTTCAAATATAAATGGTGTAGTGGTTGTACATTTGGTAACATGTACATTAAGGACCAGAAGAAATTGTAACAAATAGTTAAAACAGCCAGTAAGTTTTTAGGGCTCTCTCTCATTGTTACTGTGACAATGTGTGATCATAGGAGGTGTGTATACAACAGCTGCTTCTGGGGCTGCAGGTCAGGAAGATTTGCTAAGCTATGCTTTCCAACAGAGCTCAGCATCTGTGCACAGTAACAAACAGCAGAGCCAGTAAAGCACAAGCAAATGTGACATATGCATGTTTTACATATCCACAGTTAGGTCAACAATATCAGCACAATGGACAGCTTTGATTTTATTTTTATAAAGCCGTCTTAAGGTGGAGTTGAAAGCAAACGATAATTTGGGGTGACAATTGCAGATTTTGAAATATGACAGCAAGTCTGCGTGATCAGCGCAGGAACAAATATAACTATTATTAACACTTTGGGATCCATGGACACGCCGGCTCGTCAAAGTGTGCTTTTCATTGTGTTTCTAATCATAAAACAGTGATAGAATGTCACAGATCCTACATTCAACAATTTCCTGAAACTGTAAATTCTCAGCTGGAATATCCATCTGCTCTCCAGATGATTTTTGACTCACAGCCTATCCTAGAGGCAGGAGAGTTTCACATGGTCATATCTCCCCCAGTCCCCACGAGAGGCTGCACTCTGCCCTGCAGCATCTCTTAGTAAGAGATCTCACAGAAAAATATACCAGTAAACACTCAAACTCTCTCCCATCAACCTGAAAACACTTTTATTATTTAGGCTCACAAAGAAAATCCTCGTGGAAAAACATGAAGGGATTTTGTTTGTTTGTTTTTTAAGGATCTGTGCAGCAATTACCCCACCCCCAAGGCTGTAATGGACATTTTTTGACATTGGTTTTCATCACTAATGCACTTTATTAATTAAAAAGGGAATGAATCCAAAAGAGAAGCCATCCAGTAGATAGATAAATGATATTATTTTACAAATATGCTGTTTAGGAATGCAATTCCGAGTGGGTGGTACTGCTGCACTGCATGGGACATATTCATTTATTTTAATTTATTATAGATTGTTTTAAAATATTTTTCATATATTACATTACTTTTGTGACCTAAATACTTTGGTATACCCATTTCTAGCACCAAAACAGTGCATCCACATCAATATTTGAAGAATTTCCAAAAACACATTTCATATTTTCAGGTTTTGAGCCAAATTATTTCTCTATACAGGGCTCTACAGAAATATGTGACACATTTTCAGAATGCTGAGATTGCTGTGAACATTTTGATATGCACCATATGGGCATTATACTGAAGGAAAGTACCATCAAATGGGAATTAATGGGAAAAAAAAATAAAATACCCTTGGACCCCAGAGGAATGAAGGATAAAAAGTATGTTAGCCCATGAGGCCGCAATCAAATTTGATTTAATCAGTGCCACATGGGGTCATTTATGCCCATTTACACATATTTAAATCCATTCACAGATTTCAAACAGAGGAACGTTGGCACAGATGTTACGGAAAATATCCATTAGGTGGCACTGCAGAATGCCTTGAAAGTTTTTGACAACAAGGCTGTGGTTAGAGAGAGTAATAAATGACACTTTCACTGCCACTGTCCTTTTAACAAATCAGAGAATGACTCAAGGAACACTTCCAGGGCACCAAGTATATCTTGGACTCCATTTACACCAGGTCAGGTTGGGGATCACACACACTGGTGTTGCACACTCCCGTATGCATCCATGCTACGGCCTTGGGTGTTAGATGTAAACCATCCACGTAGACAATCGTCCATCCCCACCTCCACAAATCAGCCATCTACTGACGGCAATCAGGGGAAATATAAATGTTCTCATGATCTTTTGCAGTTGTTGAGGTCCTCAACACTGAGGCACCTCCATGCTAGATCATACACATAAATGCACCACATGACCAAAATGTCATACCTGGTGCTCCCTCACAATGCAAGAGATATGCCTCATCAGCGTTCTCCATATGAACAGTTGTTCATTTGAAACAAAGTCTTTCCAGTGGTACCCAAGGATTCTCAGAAGAGACCTAGTACAAAAACATCCACCTTAAATCACTGGTTAGCCTCCAAGCCTCACAACCACACAGTACAATGGAAGCACCAGGATCCTGAAGGCTTGGACCTTTGTTATCCTGCAAAGGCATGGCACTGCCAAACACCTCTGTCCAGTGTCCTCATGACTCCATAGGCTCTTGCCAGGTGTCTCCTGATGTCAAAAGCCCAAGGACATGAATGTCACTACCAAGATAAGTCAATCCTCCTACAAGTTCAACACTTTCATTGCATACAGACAGACGGCTGATGGTCAAGTCTTGAAATCACTGAAAGCCTAGATCATCTTCATCTAGAACCACTGCAAACTCAGAAACTCTGATTTCTCACTCAGCTTCTCAAGTGCCTCAATCAGGGTATCCATTGATTTCTAGAACATCTCAGCATCGTCCACAAAGTAAAGCTCACTAACCCTTTCCACACTGTTAAAAGCACCAAAGCTGCCGATTTCCACAATCCAACACCCAGTCCGTGCAAACATTGAACAATGCAGGAGCCAGAACACACCCCTGAGGAACGCCAGTTTTCACTCTCAAAAATGCTGAGGTTCTGCCTGTGATACTTAAATACTTACTGACAATTAATTGTTGCCAATTGATCTCCGAAAAGAGATGGGTACACCCCTAAACTGCACACAAGCAGCAGATAAATAAAGATAATATTCAAATTCTGTAGCAACTGAAACTTTGTCCAAACTGTGGAAAACATCCATACGTTCCTTCACGTAGTTCTGCACATCTGGCTTTCATGTCTAATGAGCGGACATCAGCGCCAGAATTTAACAAACAGGAGGTTGTTGGCTGCTGCCACATTAAGTCGCCTGCTTTATCAACGTTTTCACAAATATCCAATTTCGAATATGCAGCATCGCCAAATGACTTTCCAGCGCTGCCTCTGCTTGCCTTTTTCAACCACTGGGGGCAGCACCACATACAGCAGCAGAAGGCACAGCATAGAAGCCCAGAAATAAAAGCCAGGTGTTATTAATAATACATAACGTTCTCATTCTGCACCCATATGACAGTATTAACAAACTGTGCACACACTGATAAGTTCAAAGGGTACATTTATCTGTTATACTGCGTACCACTGTCAGATATGCTGACTTTGTTTTGACCTCACAGGCAAAGCTAACGATTCTGTAACCAGTCTTGTGCCGGAAGTAGCTGCAATCACAGAAATAATCCTGTAACTCGCTCAAGAGTTGTCATGGCTGTCTTGGTGGCTTCCCTCACTAGTGCCCTTCTTGCACTGTCCAAGCCCAAGGATTCACAATTTATTATTCCTAATTATTTTGGTATCTATCCAATCACAGCCACAGAATCCTTCAAAAACCCTCAGAGTTGTCATGGCTGTCTTGGCGTCTTCCCTCACTACTCTATTTTTTATGCTGTCCAAGCTCAAGCATTCATATTATCCCCATTATTTTGGCTTCTCTCCGAAAAACACCCACAGAAACATATAACTTCTTCAAAGTTGTCATAGCTGTCTTGATAGCTTCCCTCAATTATTGCCTTCTGGCACGGGCCAAGCCCATGGGCTCATATACTTTATTAGCCTCATTGTTTTGGTAAGTAAGTCCCTTCGGCTGCTCACTTGTTTTGTACTCGGGGTCGCCACAGCAAATCCAAGGTGGATCTGCATGTTGAATTGGCACAGGTTTTACACCGGATGCCCTTCCTGATGCAATTCCACATAACATGGAGAAATGTTGCAGGGGTGGGATTGAACCCGGAACCTTCTGCACTGAAACCAAGTGCATTAACCAATTGGCCACCACCCCTGCTATCCTCATTGTTTTGGCATCTTGTCAATAATAGACAAAAAAGCCAATAACACCTTCCGCGTTGTCATATCTGCCTTGGTGGCTTCCCTCACAAGTCTGCTCCTGTCACACTTCAAGCCCAAGAGTTCATATACTTTCTAGCACCACTATAGTCAGATGAGTGAGGGTGTATTCGTGCACATCGGACCCTGGGGGAGTCTTCAAACTTGTGCTAAATAGGAAGAAACACTGACAGCTAGAAAGTCAGCACAGAGCTTCTATACAGCGTGCGCACAGGAGCACACAGATAGAAAAACAACCCAAAAACCACAGACTGAGCAGTGTGAGAGGCTTTCATTCCGCTCGTAACAAAGCACACATTTCCATCTGACATATTTGACAACTGACAGTGCGTTCACCCCAATTATCCTATTTCAAGTTTCCTGCACGTATCTCCTCACAATAACCCTCTTTTCCAAACATTACACAAAATACATGTGTACATTACTTGACGCGTCATCTCAGCTTCGCGTGCTTCAAGTTCAAATAGGAGATGCCAAAATGTCCCAAAGGGCTCCATCACCTGTTGGAAGGGATGTGGAAAGCCAAGGTCAAGGTCATGCCCCGTCCCCACCCTCCCACCTTCAGAGGAGAGGGGAGGGCGGCAGTGTGCAGGAAACACTACTGACCTTGACCCTCCCAGTAAGGAGATCAAGTTTAGCATTCAGCTCACACCAGACCCGATCTCACGGCGAGGATGCTGCGGTGACTGCACGGTTGTACGAGTGATGCAGCCTACCTGAAAATTCACAGCTGCAGAGATCACATCCAAAAAAAAAAAAAAAAAAAAAGGCCTTAAGGCGATTTTTCTCTCCATCACACCTGTATCTCAGCAGCGCGATACAGATGCAGGAAGTGTGAACGCGGCACTGCGAGATCAACCTGGAAATCTGTCACAATGAGTGATGACACACAGGGAAACAGGGAAAGGAACCTCAGCTGATGAGGAGACAAAAAGGACAGAGTTGGTAACCCGGCACAAAGCAAACAACGCGGTGAGAGGAGTAGAGGAGGGAAAAAAAAGGGGGCTCTGCGCCTCCGTGCTGCTATCTGATGCAGTATTTACCGGAGAGGGTCACAGCACCGCACTGATTGGTGAGCGATGCTGAGTTTCAGCACCATGGACAGCGGCTCTCCATCTCAGCGCTCCGGTGCAGGCAGGAGGAGGAGGAGGGATGAAGGAGGAGAGGGGCGGCTGTGGTGATGGAGGTGGGGGTTTCCCTGACAGATTTCAGGAGGGTCCACAGTCCCCACATCACCTCCGAAGAGGCCCGATCAAGGCGCTCATGAAATATTGATAGATCCAGCCTCACTCAGGATGGACACGGGAGGGGCGGGGTCCTGTGATTCCATCCACACGAAAATACTGATTAACAAAAAAAATCCTGATACCTTTGAATCCCTGTTGTGATGGTGATCAGAAAACAATGACAAAGCAGAAGCTGCAGAGGAGAAGACGCGCTGGAAAAAAAAAGAAGCAAAACACATCACATCCAAGCGCAGGTTTCCGCTGAGCTCCAGACACGCCGTCATCACCGCGGGAACGTCAGGAGAATTTACCCGAACCGAACTGGACCGACCGAGCCGAGCCGGCGCTGCGTCGGTGCCGCTCAAAAACAATAGTCACACAAACGCACCATCGGATTTCTGTTCAGATCAGCCGATGCTTTTAAAGGCCAAAGATGCATCACCATCATTATCATCATCAACATCATCATCAGCAAGTGTCGTGAGCGACACGAAAGAGGATTTAAAAACCCCACTGTGATCAACTGTGTGTGTGTGTGTGTGTGTGTGTGTGTGTGTGTGTGTGTGTGTGTGTGTGTGTGTGTGTGTGCTTGCGTAATGTGTTTTTATTCTGCTGTCATTTTCGGCTCGGACATGAATTATTCAGCGCACATCAACACCTCGGCACGAGCGCACACGCACCAGCGCAGAGCGCACGTTCCCATGTTCCCGGCGTTGACTGCATGCGGACGATAAAGAAGAAAAAAAAAAAGGGTGAAACGAAAATAAATAATTAAATCACTCACACAGATAAAAAAAAACAAAAAAAATCAGCGTGGCCGACAGCCGCCGCGAGAACCAGCCGCCGCGCACGAAGCTCCAGACGGCACCGGAGGATCGGCGGGGTGCTGACGGGAGGCGGCGGCGCGTTTTACCTGTCAGGACTCCAACCCGGATTTGGTGGTCGTGGTTGGTTAAAATCATCCCGTCCGACGCCATGTTCAGCAGCGCTGTCGCCCGCACCGACAACTCACGGCAGGGCCCAGAGCCGAGCGCATCGAACTTAGAGAGGAGAGGGAGCCGGAGCACCAGTAGGAGGAAGAGGAGGAGGAGGATGAAGAGGTGGAGGGCCGGGATTACGGCAGCCGCGCCAGGCCAGAGGAGTCGAGCGCAGAGCGATCGCGGGGACACCCACGGAGGCGCGCGCGCGCACTCGCTCGCTCTCCGCTGGTCGCGTGCAGCACTGTGTGTGTGGGAACCACCCCCCCCCCGCGTGAAATATGATGGAGAACAGTGGCGGCGCCAAGGGGGGAGGGAGCTTGGGAGGGGGAGGGAGCTTGGGGGGGGGCTTAAGCCCACCCAATAATGAGCCAAACCCCCCCTCAGCTCCCCCAATAATTCTGCCAATAATGTGAATAGCGACTGACTATTTGTGGATCTCAACTGCAGTTTGCACTGAGAATGTCTCAATATTGCATAACTGAGCAAAGTGATGAATGTGTGTGTTCGGTGATCCACCAATGCAAAACAGAATTTTCAGTTTTGCAAATGAACATTTATTTGTAAAAACCCACACACGTTACAAATCAGAAATTTGTGTTTGTGGATCACAACACACGTGTACAAATCAAAGGATATTTGTACATCACCCTCTCTGCATTTGAAAGTATTAATGAGACAAATTTAACTCCACACTCCAAAAATTTAGGTTTCCTAAATATTTATTCCAGCCACTCTTAAAACTTCACTTATCTTTATTTATACCTATGTGCAAGTTTACTGAACTTGCAATCATTCTAAGTGATGTGTGTGTGCATTGATACCACATTTTAGAGGAGCCGGGTGACTAAAACATATACCTTGGTAGTTATAAAGCGATTACTATATATTGTTAATTTCGACGACATTTTGTGGAGCCCCTCCAACTTTTACCCCAGCCCCCTTCAGCTCCCCCAACAAACATTTCCTGGCGCTGCCACTGACAGAGAGAGAGAGAGAGAGAGAGAGAGAGAGAGAGAGAGGAGAGAGAGAGACCACCGCTGACTTTATACTTTAAGGAGACAAACACAGGCAGCAAATATGACAACTTGAAACATTAAATTAATCTATTTGGATCATAGGCGGGTCCAAGTTTGGGCTTGATGGGGCTGTGCCCCCTCCCTTGGTGCACCCCCACAAACACTACCATAACCTCACCAGATAACTAAACACTTGTCCATTCCAGATCCTGTTTCACATTTCTGCGCCCGCCATGTTCCGGAAGTGATGACATCACAGCTTCTTTGACAACCTTTTGTAGTTCTTCACAAACAGTTGCTTTGGGGGGGGGTGAAGGACATCACAATTTTGAACATTTCAAATTTTTTTTCTGCGCAGCAGCACGCACCCTCGCAGGTTATGCACTTTACAACCGTTTACGACAAGTTTACTCATTGGCACGCAAGACTGCGTGCTAGTACAGGGATCAAATTCGTGCAAGTGTCAAGGTGGCTTAAGCATCTCATGATCTCATAGTGCCGCAGTTTCCATATGGCTAAAAGCGTATGTAGAAATGCTCTCTGTCCGTTTGAGCATTTCTACGTTAATCACACTTTCTTGTGCCTGTGATAACTTTGACAAAGTTTGGCAGATTTTCAATCAAATTTGAACCTAACATCCCAAATGACAGTATCTTTCACGAGTTCAAATTTAAACCTGATCGAGTTTTAATAAGACTGAGCAGAGCATGTTTGGAATATTAACCACAAAACCTGGACAAAAGTGGAATGTGGAGAGGTACAGTTGTGGTCGGACGTTGACATACACTCATGTGCATGAAACGTTGTGGTAATTTAGAGCTTTTAATGATGTCTTTGAACTATTCTTTTTCCAGGGTAGAATGATTGTACAACATACACCATTAATGAATTAAAAAAAACCCAAACACAACAAGAATTGGGCCCACAGGTTTGAATTTATGTTGGATCTTCTCTAATCCACATAGGGTCAAAATTCCAGCCTAAAAAGGACGTATTTGACAGAACTCAATGGATTGACCAACACTCAGAACAATGGGAAAGTCCCAAGAACTCAGTGAAGATCTAAGAAGGGGAATTGTAGATTTACACAAGTTGGGAAGGTCTCTTAGAGCCATTTCTAAACAACTGCAGATTCCAACATCATTAAATCAAGCAACTGTATGCAAGTACAAGTTAGTCAGATGTGACTTTGTCAAGATCTGGAAGAAGACCTAAAATGTCACCCACAGATAAGAGGGGAATTGGTTAGGATGTTCAGGAACAACCCAGGAACCACCAAGGAAATGTTGGAACACCAGCATCACTACAGTACACTACATTCGTCAACAGTGATGCTAGTTTACATCACCATGGAGTTATTGAGATATTTTGGCCACAATGGAAAGAGGTGTGTTTGGAGGAGTAAAGGTGAAGATTTTGAACCTAAGATCACTGGACCAACTGTCAAGCGTGGTGGTGATGGTACAGTCATGCTGTGGTACTGGTGCATTGCTCCAAGTAGATAGAATGGTGGAGGACTACCTCCAAATACATCAACGCCACCTTAAGTCAACAGCTAGATGGTTGAAACTTGGCCACAACTGGGTGTTCCAACAGGACAATGATCTCAAACACACATCAAAACAGGTTCTGGGTTGGAGAAAACAGGCTAACATTAAGCTTCTGGACTGGTCTTCCCAAAGCCCCAACCTCAACCCTACTGAACATTTGTGGCCTACACTTAAAAGCTAGGTCTGTGCCAAAAACCAACCAGTTTAAATGAACTTTACCAATTCTGCCAAGAAGAGTGGTCAAATATCCAGCCAGAATTATTTTCAGCTTGTTGATGGACGGTTAACCAAATTTTAGTGGGGGCATATTTATATATTTGATCCTGTATGTGTAATTTTGCCCATGTGTGAATTAGAGAAGATCCACCATAGATTAAACTTGTCGACCCAATTCTTGTTTTTAAAAGTAAATGATGTTTGCTGTACAATGTTCCACCCTGACAGAAGAACAGTTCAATACATCATAAAGCTCAAAATTACCATGATGAGTGTAGGTCAATGCCCAATCACAACTGGGTATAAATGTGAAGTCGGAGCTTTTCTTTTTTATTTTATTTTATTTATTTTGTTCAGTTGTTCCAGTTTTACCTTGTGTCGCCACAGTCAATCCCCACGTCTTGCACAGGTTTTACACCGGATACCCTTTATGATGCAACTCTAGATGTACACGTTTAATGTCTTTACATAAATTTCTGAAGATTCTTTTTAATTTTGTTGTTGCACATTACTAAGAAATGCTCAAAGTTACATAAAATAATACAAAATTTATATTTCTAGAAAAAAATGGCTGCCAAGAAATTCTAACTTTTAATACTGACTAAAAATTTTAGTGACAAAGTCGTGTGTGTGTGTGTGTGTGTTGTGTGGGGGGGGGGGGGGGGGGGGGGGGGGGGTCAAGATAAATGAAGAAATAGGCACTCTCAAAAAGTCATGATTAATTAATTACAATAAAAAATGATTGATAATTAAATGATTTACCATTTGTGTGGAATTCTATTTTGTTCAAATTGGCAGAAATTCACTGGATGAAATTTAATTATGCAGCACATTTTTGATTCAATATATTTCATAAACACATTCTGTGCTGATAGCTCCACTAAATACATTACGCTAATTTCTCATGTCATTATTTCATACAAACTCTTCAGGTTTTTTTGTTCCCCATGCTCAAATCCTAGGCCATGTCTTTTCTGGATTTGAATCTCATTTGTGGCCTCCCCAAGTCCAACAAGGAATTTCTCCTCCATGAGTCGGGGCCCTTTCGAGAGGGTTCAGCGCATGCTGGAGGGTGTGAGTGACGGCGGCCTCAAGCATTTGTCTGCTGTGTCTGAACGTGAGAATACCACAAGCTGACCTGTAAAAACGTAACTGCTGTCCCCAAGTTAAACAGTACAGCTGCTATTTATAAACGAGCTGCACACTTCCATGCTGTATAATTTCACCTTTTTATTGTCTCTCCACACACACACACACACACACACACACACACACACACACACACACACACACACACACACACGATCTTCCAGCTTTTGTTCGACTGATACACATGATTCATAAATGCACCTACATGAACACTAACTGTAAATATAACGCAATGCTAAAATACCCTCGGCCATATGAGCATTGTGGTTTTTATAATTTGCAGTTGTTTATTAAAAGCCTATTGTCTTACGTACAATTTATACATGTACAAATCAAATCATTTGTTCATGTTGTGCAAATCAAGGAATATTTGCAGATCACCCTCTGTGCATTTGCAGTTATTAATGAGACAAATTTAACTCCATAGGATTTCAGCTTTGAGTTAGCAAAAAATAGTGTGCAAGTTAACGTCCACAAAATGTGTTGTAAATCACTTGAAAGGTGTTATCCAGGTTACAAAAACTGCGTTTTTAGTTTTAGAAGTGTTTATTTCTCACTAGCTTTTACATAATATACCAGAAATGAAGCTGTTAGCAAGTAGCTACACCAGGAAGTGATGTCACCATGCTAACATTGGCGAAATGTCTTGTAAATAGTTCAGAGGTGTTATTAGGTTCCAAAAACAGTGTTTCGGTTTTAGAAGTGTTTATCTCTCACTAGCTTTTACATAATATACCAGAAAATGAAGCTGTTAGCAAGTAGCTACACCAGGAAGTGACCATCACCATGCTAACCTCTGCAAATGTCTTGTAAATAAGTTCAGAGGTGTTATTAGGTTCCAAAAACAGCGCTTGCAGGTTAGAAGTGTTTATTTCTCACTAGCTTTTATATAAAATACCAGAAATAACGCTGTTAGCAAGTAGCTACACCAGGAAGTGGACGTCACCATGCTAACCTCTGCAAAATGTCTTGTAAATAAGTTCAGAGGCGTTATTAGGTTCCAAAAACAGCGTTTGCAGGTTAGAAGTGTTTATTTCTTGCTAGCTTTTACATAACATATGAGAAAGATGTATATAAACACACAAAACAAAGCGGTTTGAAGAGACCTGCGACTGACGTTGCGGTGCAGCTCTACTCTGATTGGCTGTCACCTGTGTTACTGAAACAGGAAACAGCTCAGATTTAAAAGAATATGACTTTTTTACCTCTCAGAACACATCATGGTTAGTCATCTTTGAACTTGTCCAAGGTCCTATGTCCCAAGAATGTTCCCTGAGAATTTCAAGAATTTGGGAATAATAGGACGGACTTATACTGAGCAAAGACAGACAGACAGAAGGACGAATGGACAGACAGCTTTTTCGCAATACCCGATGGCCATATTTGATGGACTCGGGTAAAAATGCCATTGCGAGGTGGGGATAGACCGGATGTCTGCCTGAGTGGGTTCCATCCAGGATCCAAGTGGGTCCATAGAGGAGTGGATGAGGTGATGTGCGGCACTTGCAAATGCAACCCGAGTATATCCACAGTACTTTGCTGTAACAATTGGTTAAATTCAATTTTACAGAATTAACCTCTTAAACTCTGGGCTGGAAAATGTTATATGCAGGGAAGAATCCCCCTAGACTGATTTTTTTTAAGTGTACAAAAGCCACAGGATGTGTACATGCACCCACACAAACATTGGGTTGACATCAAAGGGTTGACGCATACCCTGCATGCTCCACTCACAACAATATAAATGTACAAATAAATATACATTGACTGATAGCGTTTTTGACTATGTATGCACGTATCAAATTAGTTCATTTTGAAGTCACACATATCAATTGATCACATATTTGCTGATCAATATATGGCTTTAGATCATCCATCCAGCCTTCTTTGTTATTGAGCTACACAAGGTCAAAGCAAAAAAGTGTTTATCGTACCATATTTTCCTTGACCTTTGACCAAGCAACTCCAAACTCTGATCACCTCTAGGTATCTATCAAAGTAATATTTCCACCAAGTTTGGTCTCGCTAGACTTCTTGGTGAGGAGATATAACAACAAAACTAAAACAAACAAAAACATTTTTCCTGAATTTTTTTTCTTAACCTAGACATTTGACCTTTGACCAAACTACTACAAAATCTAATCACTGATAGATATCCATCCAGGTAACATTTCCAGCATGTTTGAACCATCTTGGGTTCTTTGATGTTGGGACTATACAAAAAAAAAAAAAAAAAAAGGTTTTTCTTGAC
Source organism: Thalassophryne amazonica (assembly GCF_902500255.1). Classification (NCBI taxonomy): domain Eukaryota; kingdom Metazoa; phylum Chordata; class Actinopteri; order Batrachoidiformes; family Batrachoididae; genus Thalassophryne; species Thalassophryne amazonica. Next base: position 18,187,478 of record NC_047123.1, on the reverse strand, counting down.
CTTGACTTTTGACCAAACAACTCTAAAAATGCAATCATCTCTAAATATCTATCCAAGTCACATTCCCACCAAATTTGAAGGAAATCCATCAAGCCATTTTGAGACTTCTTGCAAACACCCCTCTCCCGCTTTGCCGTGGTGCAAGATTAAAAAAAAAACTGCAATTATGACAGCACAAGCATATAGATCCAAAAATATCAGTAGCCATCAGACTGCGCATGAGAGCATTATTTACCTCAACAGGAAATGATACGGCTCTTCTGTTTCATGACATTGTGAAATCCCCAAAAGTGCGAAGAGGCAGGAAACGGTGCACATCCACAGTTGTCACAAGGCATCGATGGACACCGAGCCAAAGAGCCATAAAGCTTTTATTTCTACCCCAGTGAGCTTCTATGCCTGAAAAAGAAAACACCTGGCAAAAGTAGTCAAACGCACAATAAAGTGTGCAGCTGCACATTTCATAGTTCCGCTAAGTAAAACTCCGCTTTATGATACATAAAGAGGAGAAGACGGCTTTACCTCGTCGCTTTGGACCCGATCAAACGTTTCATTGAATATTAATGAGGGTTGTGACAATACAGTACATTCAGTACATGACACGTGGGCTCATGAGGTCAATGTTTTCAAGAAAATGGTGGTGATTATAACTCATTTTCAGAACGGGAGGGTAGAGCAGGTCGCTAACATGTGCAAACTATTACTACGGTTGTACATTTATGGTAAAAGCACCAAATTTTGTGCAGACATTGTATATATTTCTTAGCTATGCCATGCTTAATTTCCCCCTGAGGGTAATAAATAGCAAAATCCAAGATGGCCGCCATGGTGTTCCTGAAATGTATCCAAAATGCTCTCTTTATTACTATGGCATACAAACAACAATGGGTTCATTTTCTATTATTTTATGCACTGAATCTGTTCCAAACACAATTACAGTTCTCAAAAAAGCTTGGCATGCTATCATTTTTAAAAATTATATATAAAACATGGACTATGCTAAATTTGGTGCTTTAACCATAAGCCGTATTGTTTTGACGTATCTGCTGTGCTAATATGTAGACCTGGGTATGATTCCTGTTTACGCTACCCATCTGGATATTTGGACAAGACATTATCTGCCTGTTCCAGTCCACCCAGGTTTAAATGGATACCCAGCTTTGGACGATGGAAGTCCATGGAGAAGTCATAGGTGCTCAACCCTTTCTCGCTTCAGGATCCAGGGATAAGCACCAACACCAACGAGCCTCAGGGCCAATATCAGTCAAAGCATCCTTAAGCAAGACAGTTAATGCCAAAAGTACCAAAACACAACACATCAACCACATTGAATTTGGCAAAAGGATGCAGAGAAAGAAAATAACATCTCTCATGTTTGTATTTTGGTGAATTTTCTGGATCTAGCCACCTTGGTTCCATTCATGCTTGGCTCAGGATGGCGCAGAGCAGGTCAAGAGCAAGTCAGTGGAACTCTTGATGAACTCTGTCCTCAACTCTTCCTGGTGGTGTAAAGGGTTTAGTAGCAGAGAGTATTTTTGCTTTAAAGTCAGCCATGACCTTTGGATGAACACTAGTCCTCACTACTTACCTATGTGGGTCCAAGTAGTTGCTTGTGCACTGCAATGGTCACACCCCAGTAAACAGCATTGGCTTGTGGGCTAAACTCAGTGGTGAGCACAGTTCTGCTAGCCGCTAATTAGCGAAATTGAAGTTTTTATTAGCGGATAAGCTTTTCAGCTAACTTTGAAAACCATCAGCGGACAAATTAGCTAAATTTAGTTCCGCTAACATTTGTTGTTTTTGCTGGTAAAGTGAGTAAATTTAACAGTCAAAAATGTTTGTAAACCCTAAAATCATACATGTTAGTTCCTGTTTATGAATTGCACAGCGCTAGCTAACACTTCCGTTAGCTAGCGCTGTGCATTTGACCTGTGAACCGCTAGTGGTTCACAGGTCAAAGCACACAAGCGCTGGTAAGAAGACAAGAAGTTACACTGTGGATAAAAACGGTATGTAGGTAGCTCAAAAGTTATTCATTTTATGCCCCGCGCGGCACTTGCGCCGCAAGGCGGGGCATATATCATCCGGGTTGCCCGTCCACCTGTCCTTCCGTCAGTTCGTGTGTCCGGCCGCAATTCGTTCGTCGCAACGTAGCTCGGCACCTATTGCTCGCAGAAACTTCATATTTGGTGTGTACATGCCTTGGAGGAGTACTTCGCATGGGTTCGAAGGCCAGTGTCCTTGACCTGCTTTTCAAGGTCACCAATGGTCACAACTGTCAAATCATTTGCCACAATGTAGCTCGGCACCTACTGCTTGCAGAAACTTCATATTTGGTGTGTACATGCTTTGGAGGAGTACTTCGCATGGGTTCGAAGGCTGGTGACCTTGACCTAATTTTCAAGGTCACCAATGGTCACAACTGTCAAATCTTTTGCCGCAAAGTAGCCCCGCACCTATAGCTCACAGAAACTTCACATTTGGTGGGTACATGCCTTGGAGGAGTACTTCGCATGGGTTCGAAGGCCAGTGACCTTGACCTACTTTTCAAGGTCACCAATGGTCACAACTGTCCAATCCTTTGCCACAACGTAGCTCAGCACCTTTTGCTCACAGAAACTTCATACTTGGTGGGCACATGCCTTGGGAGGAGTACTTCACATGGGTTCGAAGGCCGGTGACCTTGATCTCCGTTTCAAGGTCACCAGTGGTTGCATTTGTTTTGAAGGCTGCCGACCATGACCGGCTTTTTATGCTCACTGTTTGTCACATCCTCTAAATAAATATTATGCCAATCTCCAATTTTTTCATTGTACATCCCAGTTTACATCAAATACATAAGACTTCAACCAAATACCCACCCCATACAAGTACATATTACTGCACTTTGCATGGAAAATAGTACTGCCCGCGGGGCATTTCGTGATGAATGTCTCTAGTTATTTATTTATTTTTTGTGCATTTGTTTTGTGTTTGTGAATGCAATACGGGCGAGCCGTAGCTCCGTTAATGGCTTATAAATATATAGAGATAAACTGTGACTTTAATACGGCAATTTACTGCTTTTCATAAAGATGATGACAGCTTTAGGGGTTTTATTTTTATTTCTTATTTTTGTGCGTTTGTGATTGCCTTTGAATTTACCCAGGAGCCCCTGCGGCACTTAAACTCAAAATTGGCTTATTGGTAACCGACAGTGACCGAGTCAATGCTAAAAGTTAGCGATTAGCGGTAACTTCCACTAAATTTTTTAGCAGTTTATCAGTTTAGCGTTATAAAAGTTTACTTAATTTTTAATGGGTATCGAAGCTAACTTTTTGTTTAGCTGTGCCCACTGCTGGCTAAACTAGGTGAAGGTAGCACAAAGAGAGATTCTCTGTGATTGACTTTGCTTAGACTGGGACCTTCCAGAATGGACTGCTGAACAGATGAAACAATCGCTTCAACGTTATACCCGTCCCCTGAAAAAGTGAGTGTCCAGCACAACCAGGGCACACTGATGGCCATGATGGACCTCTGCCACCTACAGAATGATTGCTTGGATCTGTTCAGACAATCCAACTGGTTGCTTGCTGAACAAATCATATGCAGTTTTGAAGAGGCGCCCCGCTGTCGGTGGGAGGCTCGACTTTAATTAAAACAATGAGGAAATGCAAAACGAGAGAGGGGAAAGTCAGCCCGAGGCTTGCGCCTTCACGGGAATACCTCAGTGCTGTTATATGGCTGGGGGGGCCTGGCTGCCGGTTTGTTTCTGTTTTTGGTTTTCCTCCCAGGTGGCGTGCGTTTGGGACTGAGTGGCTGTGTTGCTGAGGCTGTCAGGACCTCACCCTGATCACCTGCGACTCGTCAGGACTCACAGCTGTGGTGCATCTGGATGGATTGGAACATGGTGGCATTTAAGACTGGAGTGCACGGTGTGTATTTGCCAGAGACTCGACCTTGTGACCAGACGGGTGAGATCGTCGTCTCGGGAGCCATCTCATCAACAGCGGATGCTGAGAACGTCCAGGTTTGATGCACAGTCTGTGAAAGAGGAGGGGGTGAGGTCTCACGCTCGTCAGCACACTTCCTGAGGTACGTTAGATTTTGTGACTAACAGTTATACAGTCAGTAAATGTGGTGTCCCTCACACCTTATTGTATTGAGCTGTTTGTTAGTCATGTATCAGCTTCCACTGCAGTGGAGTTTTGTGAACGGGATGTTCCATGCCTGCAGGTTGGGAAGCTGATCAGTAATCAAGCCAGGAAGTGTTTGCTGTTTGTACACCTTTAAGTGTTCTGTGTGTAGAGTGTGGACTCACATAATGGTTCCTTCTTTCACAGACTCGGTTGTTGCGGCCACCTGGGGGGTGTCGGCGGGGTCCTTGGGTCCGAAACAGCTTCTGGCTCCGGACCGTTAGCGCTGCTGGGAGCGCACCACGCCAGGCCGCACCTTTTTGTTATATTATCACTGTTATGTATTAAATTTAGTTAGCCTTTGTACCGTGCTCTGCTTATTTCATACTGGGTCCTTCAAACGCTGGTCGGTTCTCCGAGCTGCGTCCGACACATAACAAGTGCACTCAGAGTAAACCTGCCGTCAGCTGACGAGGCGGTGCCAGATGTGCTAAAAGAAACAATTATCCATCAGAGAACGAACAGCTGACATGTGATTTAGGTAGGCTGGGACCTCTCAGATTGTATATGGACCACTAGGTTTGGGGGGTGTGGGTGAAATAGAAGGCCTGTGTAGATTATTTGCATAATTAACAGAATGGTATTTGAAAATCAGAATGTCAGCACAAATAAATGAGCACCATAATAGCAAATAAATACATAAATATATAGTATATACATTTTAAAAAGTACTTTGTTAATGGGGTCAGGATTCGGCAGGTGTCATCCCTTTCGGTTTTCCACCACACTGGCAAAAATTTGCTTTAATTTTGTTGCTGGTGAAGTTTTTTGGGGGGGTGGGGGGGAAAAATTCAATAACAAATCCAGAAAGGTACTAATCTGGATCTGTAAACCATTGTTTTTGGATTGTTTAGCACTGGTACAGTGTTAAATTCAGATAGCAGGTTTGTACGAGTATCTCCATACAAGCCAGCTCTCACGGGCCACAAAGAGTGTGGCCTGTGAGAGAGAGAGTGTGTTTTTGCTCAGAAATGTGCTATATCAGAGAAATAAGTCATTATTTTTATATTTTTTTTTAGAGAGAGGTTACTGAGGTGTGCAGGACAAATGGTTTATCAGGTACACCAGTATGAATGTGCTGTACAGGATGGATTTTGACTAAACCGTGATAAGTGACAGAATCAACCTCATTGCCATCAACCTGTATCAGCGAATCCTTTATAATACTTAGGACTAGTGCGTAGGGCTTCAGACTCACCACCTGTCACCATGGGAGCAAGTTTCACTGCCTTGCTGAAACCTCCAATGACTCTACATCAAAAGTGGAAATAATAAATTTGAGAAAGAAAGGTGGATGAGAGAGAGAGAGAGAGAGAGAGAGAGGTCAAATTCCACAAAAATCAGAGGAATTAAAGGTTATCTTGAGATAATCTCACACAATTAAATGTGGTCACATCTCAGTGTGTTCTTCTTCCTGCTGTCGTTCTTTAGCCATAAGCGTGCATGTGTAGTGCTGCCCAATTTGGGGCTTGTGGACCACATTTGACCCACCTTCCCTTGTTGTTACCCGCATCAGCAACTGACAAGATCTGTGGGAGTTAAGAAATCACTGGTAAGCATATTAAGAAGTTGTGTTTTTTATTATGTAGAAATTGTTTTATATTTAGAATGTAATAAAAAAAAACAAATATCTAATTGTAATGCAGTTTTAATTAATTCACATGATAACTCAAAACAAATAAATGCTATCATCTTCTAAGTCTCCACTGTAAACAGACATATAATGAGGATAAACTATTAGAAATTTGGTTAACTTTAATGCACCAGATCAATTAAAAAAGCAAATTTGTATTGGAGACCTATATTAGTTTGCTGGAAAAGTATATAATGTGGCCTTTTTAACGCCATTTAAAACCACATTTTGTGGATATGATGGGTGTACAGTTTGTTTTTGTCCGTACTACAGTGAAGGTAACATCTATCCATCTCTGCGGCTCTGCATGTGACTTGTCTGATGAAATGCTTGCATCAGTGCGCATACTCTCGGCATCATGCACACACATCTTGTTTGACAGCGACACACATCATGAAATTGGTAGAACATAAGGTAAAAAATTGAGTGGATGTTGTGCATCAGTGGAGATACATTTGTTCACTTGATGTTGCTGCACATTTTAGAGTGTTACTTACCAAGCCAAAAGTAAGAGGTTGTGCAGTTCTGTCATTCTGAGAATTTGCGGGATCCCCAAGAACATGCTGGACCTACAAAAGTGAACAGCCAAAAAACAAGCGTTTTCCAATCTGGGCTTTTTTTTTATTTTTTTTTTTAAGTTTTTTGTTCATCTTTTCACTCAGAACAAAATAAATTTTAACTGGTGTAGTATTGATTTAGAATACAAACACTGTCATGGGCTAAACAGCTGCCTAATGTAATGTATAGAGCAAGCTAAAAACAATAAACCGCTTACTACTGAATAGGCGAAAATGCAAGTAGTACCTCGTTACATGGACAGGATTCAAACAGAGGCTGCATATTTTTACCCCACAAAATGGAAAAAAACCTTTAAAAAAATTGCACAGTTACTTGCTTACTTTCCATAGTGCTACTCTCTATTGAGCCTTTACAAGTTGATTGTCAATGAGTGACTCAGACTTCTGCTTACAACACAAGGTGTGACAATTACATTTTCATCTGCGTCTGTGTGCTGTTTTCTTTGCTTATTTGATGGCAACATTACAGTAAATCTCGAAAACCAATATAATAACAGGGCATCTGTTTTTTTTTTTTTTATTATGCTTAATCGAGAAGTGAGAATGGGATTATGCATTTCTATTTATTCATAATATTATCAGCCATCTTTCATGAAAATTAACTGAATTATCCTCCTTTTCCAAGAAGCAAGTCCTTTGTAGGCCTTGAGACCCATTGGTGCCAGTCCTTATCCAAGCACTCTGCATTGTGAAGCAGATTCTATGACTCCCAGTGGATGGGATGCCAGTCCGACACAGGTTATTTCCCAGCCAAGTCCAGTAACCATTTGCAGCCGGGTGTAATGGGACAATGCAGATGAAGTGTCTTGTCCAAGGACATGGACAGGTAGTGTGACTGGGAATTAAGTCCAGGTCAACATACTGGTAGTCCAACACCCTACTGAGCCACCTGTTCTGCAAGGAAAACGTAAATGTTGACATTTATCAAGAGGTCACTGTATATTCCATATAATTTTTTTTTTTTTGGTGTTCTTTCCATAGTTAGAGAATTCAAAGCCAAACCGGAATGATCTCTCAAAACAAACAAACCTTTAAATTGTTTAGGTTGGGAACTGGATACAGATTCAGGAGCTTTACTTTCTTCTCATGAAGTCAGATTGAGCCTTTAAATAAAATACTTTTCCCAAGAAAGTAATGCACAGATCTTGGTAAAACTGGACAAAATTAAGACGGTACAAGCAGCAGTTCCTAAAACTGTATATGGAATAATGTCCGTGAATGCATGCATGTGCAGATTCCCAAGTGCAATACTGTTATTGTTGCTTTTTCGTGTTTTGTGTTCATCCTTTCATTAGTTGGGTCGTCTTCGTTGGGTCGGTATGCGATTCGTGCAATCACAGGTATGTGTGCAGGTGTATAGCCATGACTCTTACACACATCAAAGAAAGGACTGACGGACTTAGTTTGAAGTACATGCATGCTTTCCGTAGCTAGGATTTTTTTTTGCATGAAAATGCGCGTAGTAGCCGGGCTTTCCGTAAAGAATTCTCTGTAGGACAATGTCCAATCCAGTAAGGCAGTCCCACTAATTCCATTCCACTGATTCTGCTCCCAGACCCTTTCAGGTTCACTTTTCTCCCTCTTTGTCTTCATCACTCTCCACTCCCCACCCCCCTCATCCCAAACCACAGAGCTGACAGCTCGGCCCCAACAGCACTCTAACCACATTACCTGAACGCACCACAGTCATTATCCTGCACTGCACCCACTGGAGCCTGAAAGTCATTCCAACTTCTCCGCTCATAGAGGTTAATAGGTGTGCGGATATGAGATTACATCCTGAAGGCCGCGTGATGTCCGGCATAGCGCGGTACTCATTTCTTTCCTGGGAGCATCTTGGAAGGACGTGTACCTTTGGTGGTGTTGCTGTTCACAGTTTATATGTGTCAGATTGGATGACAAGCGACAGCAACAAGTTTTTGGAAGGTCTGAAGGCAAAAATGCATCAAATCAACAGTCATTTCAATTTAAACACAATACTTTGGCTACTAAAACTTGCCAAACATTTCCATGTATTCAAAGACTTTCAATAACAATAAAGACAGAAAACCTGAGCTGTAATAATTTATGGAGGAGGGATAAAGTGGCCTTAAAGTTAATGTTAGTCTGTTTTGATGGCAAGTTTCTACTTTCACAAACTGAACAATTTCCCAAAAAAACTGATAACTGGACTGGGTGTTGTGTAGAGTTGTGGAAACCAGCGGTTTTGCTGCCTTTGTTGGTGAGAAAAGGTACCCTGACCCTGAAGGATGCTGAGATCTTTATGGAATCAATGGATACCATCATTGAAGCACTCAAGAAGCTGAGTGAGAAACCAATCTCTAGATGAGAGATGGTCCTAGATCAAGATTAACATCTAGGCTTTCAATGACTTCCTAGACTTGGCCATCACAACTTAATCTGTACGCAGTGAAAGTTCAATTTGGGATTCTGCTCCACTGAGACCAAGAGCCGCCTTAGAAGTGCTTATGGAGTCATAACATTGTTGGACAGAGGAGTCTGGCAACATAGATATCTTTGAAGGAGAACAAATGTCCAAGTCCTGAGGGTCCTGGTGCTTCCTGTCTTACTGTGTGGTTGTGAGACTTGGACGTTAACCAGTGACCAAAGTGACAACAGATCTCTTAAGCGGAACCTTGGGTACTGACTGAGTTTGTGTCAAACAAAGGGAGACTTAGATGAGGCGTCTCACTTGTATTGTGAGGAAGCGTCAGCTTCAATATTTTGGCAACAGGGCACATTTTTCTGGCCAGGATCCATCCCGAAGGTGCCTCAGTGTTGAGGACTCCAGTGGTCGGAGAAGGCCAAGGGGACACCACGCATCACCTAGCTGTGGCAGATGGATGTTTGAGATGCGGAATGGACCAGTTGTCTGCCTGGGCAGTTGCTATCTAGGACCCAAGGCTGTTGGACAGTGTAGTGGATGTGGTGACGCCGGACACCGGCGCGTGTGCCCAAACTTGACTTGACTATTAAATTGCAATGGGCAAAAAATGCTGAACTACAATAATCTTTTTTTTTTTTTAGAAGACAGGCAATAATAAAGTAAGAAGAGTAATTATCTGTTTTCTCTTTGTATCTTAAATCCTGAACTGACGTCTGTGGGACCCGTTTGTGTCATCGCCGGGCCAGGGGATTTAAGATAATCCGCAGCAGCTGAAAAGGACTCTTCTGAGAAAACACTCTGGGCTGGGAGGTGGTAAATACATTTCTGCAATGCATTTGCATTAGATGGGGCGCACGGTGTTCAAACAGGAGGCAGAAGAACGGAGCTTTGGCTCCTCAAGGGCCGGATGCGCATGTTGTGCTTCAGCGCAGACATGTTTTCAACAAGTACACCCTCCATTCAACCTTGAGCTGCAGCGAAGGAACATCAGCAGCTCGCTAAGATCTAAAGTGTGTCTATTATAAGAAGCGTGTTTTTTTTTTCCCCGAACCCACATCTGCAAAGCTGCAAGTTTTGAAGAAAGATCACAACGCCATAATGTGCGCATGCCCCAACGCATAAATGCACAAGCAAGACACGATCATGCAACAGTGGACTGTGCATGTGCACAACAATGCGCAAATGAGAAAACGGTACAACTAGTTCCTACGGTGCAACAATAAATAGATTTTTGGACTGGCTTCATAGTGCTGATTTGAGTAACCTCCCTTCTGTATTACATCACCAGTTCAGTAAACAGAAAGGGTGTTCTGATCCGCCACAGAAATACAGCGGGGGTCGCGTCACATCAATCAATCAATCAATAAATTTTTTTATATAGCGCCAAATCACAACAAACAGTTGCCCCAAGGTGCTTTATATTGTAAGGCAAGGCCATACAATAATTATGTAAAACCCCAACGGTCAAAACGACCTCCTGTGAGCAAGCACTTGGCTACAGTGGGAAGGAAAAACTCCCTTTTAACAGGAAGAAACCTCCAGCAGAACCAGGCTCAGGGAGGGGCAGTCTTCTGCTGGGACTGGTTGGGGCTGAGGGAGAGAACCAGGAAAAAGACATGCTGTGGAGGGGAGCAGAGATCGATCACTAATGATTAAATACAGAGTGGTGCATACAGAGCAAAGAGAGAAAGAAACAGTGCATCATGGGAACCCCCCAGCAGTCTACGTCTATAGCAGCATAACTAAGGGATGATTCAGGGTCACCTGATCCAGCCCTAACTATAAGCTTTAGCAAAAAGGAAAGTTTTAAGCCTAATCTTAAAAGTAGAGAGGGTGTCTGTCTCCCTGATCTGAATTGGGAGCTGGTTCCACAGGAGAGGAGCCTGAAAGCTGAAGGCTCTGCCTCCCATTCTACTCTTACAAACCCTAGGAACTACAAGTAAGCCTGCAGTCTGAGAGCGAAGCGCTCTATTGGGGTGATATGGTACTACGAGGTCCCTAAGATAAGATGGGACCTGATTATTCAAAACCTTATAAGTTAGAAGAAGAATTTTAAATTCTATTCTAGAATTAACAGGAAGCCAATGAAGAGAGGCCAATATGGGTGAGATATGCTCTCTCCTTCTAGTCCCTGTCAGTACTCTAGCTGCAGCATTTTGAATTAACTGAAGGCTTTTTAGGGAACTTTTAGGACAACCTGATAATAATGAATTACAATAGTCCAGCCTAGAGGAAATAAATGCATGAATTAGTTTTTCAGCATCACTCTGGGACAAGACCTTTCTGATTTTAGAGATATTGCGTAAATGCAAAAAAGCAGTCCTACATATTTGTTTAATATGCGCTTTGAATGACATATCCTGATCAAAAATGACTCCAAGATTTCTCACAGTATTACTAGAGGTCAGGGTAATGCCATCCAGAGTAAGGATCTGGTTAGACACCATGTTTCTAAGATTTGTGGGGCCAAGTACAATAACTTCAGTTTTATCTGAGTTTAAAAGCAGGAAATTAGAGGTCATCCATGTCTTTATGTCTGTAAGACAATCCTGCAGTTTAGCTAATTGGTGTGTGTCCTCTGGCTTCATGGATAGATAAAGCTGGGTATCATCTGCGTAACAATGAAAATTTAAGCAATACCGTCTAATAATACTGCCTAAGGGAAGCATGTATAAAGTGAATAAAATTGGTCCTAGCACAGAACCTTGTGGAACTCCATAATTAACTTTAGTCTGTGAAGAAGATTCCCCATTTACATGAACAAATTGTAATCTATTAGACAAATATGATTCAAACCACCGCAGCGCAGTGCCTTTAATACCTATGGCATGCTCTAATCTCTGTAATAAAATTTTATGGTCAACAGGATCAAAAGCAGCACTGAGGTCTAACAGAACAAGCACAGAGATGAGTCCACTGTCCGAGGCCATAAGAAGATCATTTGTAACCTTCACTAATGCTGTTTCTGTACTATGATGAATTCTAAAACCTGACTGAAACTCTTCAAATAGACCATTCCTCTGCAGATGATCAGTTAGCTGTTTTACAACTACCCTTTCAAGAATTTTTGAGAGAAAAGGAAGGTTGGAGATTGGCCTATAATTAGCTAAGATAGCTGGGTCAAGTGATGGCTTTTTAAGTAATGGTTTAATTACTGCCACCTTAAAAGCCTGTGGTACATAGCCAACTAACAAAGATAGATTGATCATATTTAAGATCGAAGCATTAAATAATGGTAGGGCTTCCTTGAGCAGCCTGGTAGGAATGGGGTCTAATAAACATGTTGATGGTTTGGTTGAAGTAACTAATGAAAATAACTCAGACAGAACAATCTGAGAGAAAGAGTCTAACCAAATACCGGCATCACTGAAAGCAGCCAAAGATAACGATACGTCTTTGGGATGGTTATGAGTAATTTTTTCTCTAATAGTTAAAATTTTGTTAGCAAAGAAAGTCATGAAGTCATTACTAGTTAAAGTTAATGGAATACTCAGCTCAATAGAGCTCTGACTCTTTGTCAGCCTGGCTACAGTGCTGAAAAGAAACCTGGGGTTGTTCTTATTTTCTTCAATTAGTGATGAGTAGAAAGATGTCCTAGCTTTACGGAGGGCTTTTCTTTATAGAGCAACAGACTCTTTTTCCAGGCTAAGTGAAGATCTTCTAAATTAGTGAGACGCCATTTCCTCTCCAACTTACGGGTTATCTGCTTTAAGCTACGAGTTTGTGAGTTATACCACAGAGTCAGACACTTCTGATTTAAAGCTCTCTTTTTCAGAGGAGCTACAGCATCCAAAGTTGTCTTCAATGAGGATGTAAAACTATTGACGAGATACTCTATCTCCCTTACAGAGTTTAGGTAGCTACTCTGCACTGTGTTGGTATATGGCATTAGAGAACATAAAGAAGGAATCATATCCTTAAACCTAGTTACAGCGCTTTCTGAAAGACTTCTAGTGTAATGAAACTTGTTCCCCACTGCTGGGTAGTCCATCAGAGTAAATGTAAATGTTATTAAGAAATGATCAGACAGAAGGGAGTTTTCAGGGAATACTGTTAAGTCTTCTATTTCCATACCATAAGTCAGAACAAGCCTTAGCCAGCAGTTTCACATGGCTTCAAAGGTCCACACAGACATTGCACTTTAATATTCCACTGGGTCAAATAGAAACTTTGGGTTATTGAGTAATTTACGCCCCAAATCTGCTCTCTAGAGTCAATGCTTAAGATGTGAAAATTGGGTTTATTATGTTTCTCACTTTTGTCATGGTAACGCAAAATGCGCCAATGGAAAGTTGTATGTGGCAAATAATTTGACAGCACAAATGGATTTAAAATACATCCTTGACTGACACACAGCCCTTTCACCAAGTCTTATTCAGAACTGGCTCTAGACTGTTTGTGTTAAACGGGGTTGACCTCACGTTTGACCTTTCAAGGTCAGTCATACGACCAATAGAAAGGTGATACATGACTTCATAATACCTTTTCATGGTATCCACAAGTGTATCTTTTAACCCGTTCCTCCAAATACCAATTCAAAATGATTCTGACCTTGCAAGGTCTCCCAAGGTCTAAGGTAGTGGTGCGCGCAGAACACTGTGCGCACTAATAGAAAGGTGATACATGGCTTCATGACAGTGTTTCATAGCATTTCATTGGAGGATCTAGGACCAGTTCCTCAAAATGGCCATTCTGAGTTTGATCTTTCAAGGTCATCTGGGTCCAAAGGTCATGTGATGAAATTAAAGGTGATCTATGATTACATATATAGCGTTTCATCAAAATCTAGGTAGTTCCTTGAAATAGCCATTCTAAATTCATTTTGACCTTTCATGGTCACTGAAGGTCAAACGTCATGTCATCAACATGATGGTGATATGGCTTCATGATTTGTGCTTAACAGTACCCATGGGTGAACTTTACAGCAAATACTCAAAATAACCATTTTACCAGTAGTGACACTGACTCCATCCAAATGCAAAACTCGAGAAACATCTGTCAGAAAAGATGACGAGAGAAAAAATAAAATAAAAATAAAAACGATTTCTGTTTTGGGTGTCATGTCATTGTTGCCCCTCTAGTGCACCTGTTGTTAATTTAATTCACACCAAAGTAGTTGAAACTAATTCACACCCCCTGCTACTTAACTAACCAGATCAATATCTCCGAAGTAGAATTCACTTGATGATACACTCTGATTAAAAAGTGTTTGTTTAATTTTTGTGAGCAGTATATACACAGTGGGACAAAATTTGACCTTGACCTGTGATCTTGAGATTTAATCTTTTTTTTTTCCTCAGTAAACTTACTTTGTCCTTAGCAGACCATTAATCATTCCAGCAAATTTAGTCCAAATTGGATTAAAATTCTTCAGGCCTGATTTTTTAAGATCCATTGTGTGGGAAATCCACATACGTGCGTGTTGGGGAGGAAACTATTTTGTGGGTGATTGACTAAGACTAATTGCACAATTGATCATCTACAGTAATGGGATATAGACAGCAGTATGTAAGTGAGGATTTTGCATGTTAATAACCATCAGCACATATGAAATCCAATCATCCACTTGTATGTACCTTGTGTGAATTCTACCACATAACTGAGCGTGTTCAAGCACGGGCAATTTTTTTTTTAATAAATCTATTTCAGAGAATCAGTTATTATGTTTATTAAATATGCTGGTGGAACACACACACAGACAACTGTGTACACAGTTATGTGTGTTCCACTGGCAGAACTCAGCAGTTTTATTTGAAATAAGAGCAATATTTGAAGCAATATTTGAAATAAGAGATTTTTGTTTGTTTGTTTTAATAGCCAGCACATGACCTAGTTCAGGTGTTGTACATCCTGTGCACACAGCTGTGATGTCCCACACAGACTCATAAGTGCATCTGTGTGTTTCATGGACAAAGTGACATCAATGATCAGGTGTCGCACAAATATTGCAGAACTATGGTCCATCTATTATGTATGGAGATATTTATACTTGAAGAAACAAGCACAGACAGACTGGCGTCCTGTCCTGGGTGTACACCGTCTGGCGCTCTATGAGTGGTGGTACAGGCTCCAGCCCCCCGCAACCCTTAATTGGACTAAGCAGTTGAAGATGAGTGTGTGTAAACTATCAAACAAAGTAAACAATCAAATCTTTAAATATGGCAGACATATATAATGACTTTTTTTTTTAAATTCTCTGTAGTAATTGGCAGCGTCCTCACTGCTAGAACGGCACTCTGTCGACCATAATAAAATAATGTCAAGATTTCAAATGTGCATCAGCACCCACTAAATGTCCTTTGTAACTTGGTAAATCTTGTTGCATGTGCAAACCTCACCTATTTGTATGTCCCCCTCCTACATTTTTGTGGACTCAGGTGGGCAAAGCTGCTCAATGGACTATATGCACTATTATGCACATCTGAAAGATTCAGTCCTCAGTGCAATCAACGTGCACTTTTTATTTTGCAAGTTCTATGGTGTCTGAGCAGGTTTTAACACACGCAAACCTTTAGTAAATCAGGCCGTCAGAGTTACGTTGGTCAAAAACATGCACATGGACAAACAGAACTGAAAACAGTATTCCCACATGTGCTACTATGTACACTCAACAAAAATATAAACGCAACACTTTTGGTTTTGCTCCCATTTTGTATGAGATGAAAACTTTTAAAAAACTTTTTCCACATACACAATATCACCATTACCCTCAAATATTGTTCACAAACCAGTCTAAATCTGTGATAGTGAGCACTTCTCCTTTGCTGAGATAATCCATCCCACCTCACAGGTGTACCATATCAAGATGCTGATTAGACACCATGATTAGTGCACAGGTGTGCCTTAGACTGCCCACAATAAAAGGCCACTCTGAAAGGTGCAGTTTTATCACACAGCACAATGCCACAAATGTCGCGAGATTTGAGGGAGCGTGGAATTGGCATGCTGACAGCAGGAATGTCAACCAGAGCTGTTGCTCGTGTATTGAATGTTCATTTCTCTACCATAAGCCGTCTCCAAAGGTGTTTCAGAGAATTTGGCAGTACATCCAACCAGCCTCACAACCGCAGACCACGTGTAACCACACCAGCCCAGGACCTCCACATCCAGCATGTTCACCTCCAAGATCGTCTGAGACCAGCCACTCGGACAGCTGCTGAAACAATCAGTTTGCATAACCAAAGAATTTCTGCACAAACTGTCAGAAACCGTCTCAGGGAAGCTCATCTGCATGCTCGTCGTCCTCATCGGGGTCTCGACCTGACTCCAGTTCGTCGTCATAACCGACTTGAGTGGGCAAATGCTCACATTCGCTGGCATTTGGCACGTTGGAGAGGTGTTCTCTTCACAGATGAATCCCGGTTCACACTGTTCAGGGCAGATGGCAGACAGCGTGTGTGGCGTCGTGTGGGTGAGTGGTTTTCTGACGTCAATGTTGTGGATCGAGTGGCCCATGGTGGTGGTGGGGTTATGGTATGGGCAGGCGTCTGTTATGGACGAAGAACACAGGTGCATTTTATTGATGGCATTTTGAATGCACAGAGATACTGTGACGAGATCCTGAGGCCCATTGTTGTGCCATACATCCAAGAACATCACCTCATGTTGCAGCAGGATAATGCACGGCCCCATGTTGCAAGGATCTGTACACAATTCTTGGAAGCTGAAAATGTCCCAGTTCTTGCATGGCCGGCATACTCACCGGACATGTCACCCATTGAGCATGTTTGGGATGCTCTGGACCGGCGTATACGACAGCGTGTACCAGTTCCTGCCAATATCCAGCAACTTCGCACAGCCATTGAAGAGGAGTGGACCAACATTCCACAGGCCACAATTGACAACCTGATCAACTCTATGCGAAGGACATGTGTTGCACTGCATGAGGCAAATGGTGGTCACACCAGATACTGACTGCTATCCCCCCTCCAATAAAACAAAACTGCACCTTTCAGAGTGGCCTTTTATTGTGGGCAGTCTAAGGCACACCTGTACACTAATCATGGTGTCTAATCAGCATCTTGATATGGCACACCTGTGAGGTGGGATGGATTATCTCAGCAAAGGAGAAGTGCTCACTATCACAGATTTAGACTGGTTTGTGAACAATATTTGAGGGAAATGGTGATATTGTGTATGTGGAAAAAGTTTTAGATCTTTGAGTTCATCTCATACAAAATGGGAGCAAAACCAAAAGTGTTGCGTTTATATTTTTGTTGAGCACAAGCATCTTAAACTCTGACCTCTGCAGGGAGCTGGATTATTGGATCATGACAACCACAACTGTCTCTGCAACTCGGTGGCTAAAGAAGACTATGGAGACTTTTGCAGAAAAGGCAGGTGAGTGCGGAAATCCTACACAGTGAATCCCGACTTTTCTAAGAAAAATACGGGCTGGAATCCTGAATCAACATCAGACAAGTAGGGACTAGGGAGGGCCAGCGGCGGCACAGAACCGTCCCCCTGGCTGGAACACCTCACGGCCTACAGTGCACGCTTTAATCTGTCTGACTTTAGCGGCCCACCTGATCGTCGAGCCAGCTGGGGAGCAGAGTGTGAAGCTGCTGGCTGTTGTTATGTCACGTTTGAGTGTCAACAGGAGGCCCGAGCGCCACGGCTGCTGCTGCTGCTGCTGTATCCGAGGGGTTCTGCAAGATGTGTGTTGCAGTTTGATGAGTGCTTCTTGCTGCAGTGCGAGAAAGACAGGGAGGGAGGGAGGGAGAGAAAAATGAGAGAAGGAAAGCGAAAAGGGAAGGGAAAAGCCAAACCCATCCCCTTCTTGCATTTCCTGCTATCGCCAGCATGGTTGCACACACGAATGCACATATTTACACACAGGCCGTGCACAAATGTTGGTTATGTCGCTCAGGCAGCAGTGCTCATGTGCATGCACAAGCGTGCACAACAAAAAGGGAGGTGCTTTAGTGACCCAGCACAGAAAGATAAGGCTGTTCTTCAATTCAGAAATATGCAACCTGCATGTTAACAACCCCTGGAGCCTCCTCGGGGTGCGCCGCTTCCCCGCTCATCCTCCCTGCCCGTTCCACACCCCCACCCATCACCTGCAAATGGAAAATAGAGGCACAGCCTGTGTTTTGAGACAAAACAGGGACAAAAAGAAGCAGAAGTACTGAAAAGAGGGAGCAAAGGGTGAGTATTTGTTTCTTGTGTGCGTGTCTAGTGTCCCTGGAAGCTGCGGAGGTGCCATGGGTGCAGGAAGGATTGAAAAAGGTTTGGGTCTGAGCCATCAATAATATGTATGTACATGTATTCCAATGCAAACCAGAATACAACACCACCAATAATGAGCAAAAAGTGGCCGAGTGTTAACATCAGCTCAGTGCTGCAACACAGTCTGACATAAAGAACATTAAAGGTGCACTCCCTTTCCATTTGACCATGTCAGTCATAAAAAGGATTTTCTTTGGCATTGCTATAAATTTCTGTACTAGTGTTCCAATAAAAGATTCATGAACTTGTTTGTTTAAAAAAAAAAAAGGCTCATCGGGAAACAATTGTTGGATTTTAACCCACATGGGTTAAAATACAGTGGCCGGATGCTGCTGCACACGTTAGATGATTTTGGGGGGTAGCTTTTCTGATACATGAAGAACAAAGGTCACTTGGACTCTTCTGAAATTGTGTGGAAAAAAAATTCTGTTTTGCAGTTTGAGCTTGTTTTAAATAATATAGTTTGACAGTGACTTTTTTAATGTTGATGATGATATTTCCCCCCCACATGCGTTGATTGACATTTTCTCACAGCCTCACTTTAATAATATCAATATAAGACTAAGATGAAGTGTATATATATATATATATATATATATATATATATATATATATATATATATATGCTGAGGAGACTGAGGTCCTTTGCTGTGTGTAGGCCACTGTTGAAAACATTTTATGACTGTGGTGGCATCAACCATACTTTAGGCTGTGGTCTGCTGAGGAAGTTCTGAGAGGGACAGGAAGAGACTCAATAGATTAGTCAAAAGGGTTGGCTGGACCCCATAGAGGTGGTGGGTGAGAGGAGGATAATAGCTAAGCTAAAATCAATTATAGACAACCTCCCTCACCCCTTACATGAGACTATGGGAGCATAAAGCAGCTCCTTCGAGAATAGATTGCTGCACCCTCAGTGCAAAACAGAAGACTTCCGCAGGTCAGTTATTCCAACTGCAGTTACACTGTATAATGCCTCAAAATGTTCCACTATTAACTACGTCTACTGTCACCTTTTGTGATTTATTACATGCACATCTGTGCAATTTATCTTGTGCAATAATTTGACCATATCTGTACATACTTATACTCACTATATTCTATTTTTCATGTAATCTGTTCACATCAGTATTTATGCACCCACCAGCAAACATCACAACACATTTTAGTCACCTTTGTTTAATGTAAATATTTTTCTTACTATTGTATGACTCTTGCTGCTGCAACGAGTGATTTTCCCCATTGTGGGATCAATAAAGTTTATCTCATATATAAGCCACATAATTTAAATCCAGTTTTATTTGATCACATTTTAAAAGTAGTCAAATATTTTATGTCATTTCAAACTTTATTACAAAATAGAAGATGACCTCTCATGACCCAACTACAGTACCTTCACAACCCATGAGGGCCACGGCCCACCTGCACTACCTTTGGGGCCACACTTTGGAAATCACTGCAAAATGTTATTAGTATGTGAATATTGAGGCTGCAATGGGCTAAAATAATATTCGACTTGTTTGCACTTGTTTTTGAAGCTCACGAGACTTGGCAACACTGGCATTGTGGAAGAAAACCAGTAGATCTGCAATTGTGTCTGAAAGTTAAAGAAAAAAGTATAAAACGGAAGGACAAAGAAAGCAACAGGCAACTAGGAAACACTGGAAACTAGTAACTCAAATGAAAAGAACTTAGGATAAACTCTTGACAAATTTCACATAAAGGTTTTGCTGGATACCTGCTGGACAGGTAAGACAACATTCACACAAGACGACTGTATCAGCTGTCAATACTAACAGAAGTTATAATAAATAAAAGTTTTTAACTTGTTTGACAAAACGAGACAGTTCCTAAGTTCTGTTATTCACACAGTGTGACTGAAATAAAACCTTTGACAATGGTTTATGTTCTTAAAGTTTTTGAAGAGCATGGAGAAACTTTACACATAGCAGAATAGCCAGATAATTGAAAATAGACCATACTTTGTTACATTCAAGGGGTGGGGGGGTTATTTTCAAGATATAGGATTAATTTTGATGCCAAAATGCTGCTATTAATATTGTGAATCATTTCCCAAGTGGATGTATTGAAATTCTGACTTGTGATTTTACCACCTCCTGCTAACAGTGGGTTGACTGTAGATGCTGGATGGACAGAAAATTAGGCGCATGTGTGGTTGAATTTACATGGAGCTCATTTGCCACTTACTGAACACAAACACAATGCTACACGTTCTCAATTCACAGATGGATGGCTTTCAAGTGAATTGTTTCTTTGTCACAGCCCATTTGATTTTTACCATCAGTGTTTTCCATGCAAATACTTTACTGGGAGTGGGACAATGCAGAAGAAGTGGTGTGACTGGGAATCAAACACAGGTCTATAAAGTGACTCTCCAACTCCTAACCCACTGAGCTACCTGAATTTGGTTTTTATTTCAAATCTGGCCAAAGTAAAGGAAGTAGTTAAATGAGATAGGAGTTCAACTACCATTCCGTTTAGACAAAATGCCTACTTTACATGTGCCTGCCTGAACAAACCCAGACATGTCTCACTACGCCTAACTCCACTGTGATATGTGAGTGAATATATAAAAGAATACCAGCAACATTTCACGTTAAAAGATATCAACATGGCTCAAAACAGGGGGTTTTCTGGTCTTCATCTGTATCAATCAGAATCCAAAAGTTCAAAGCTGAGTAAGCAGTATTTTTCATGCCATTACTGGTGGAAATTTTGCAGACCTGCTCATTCACTCTCTCCACCGCTGACTCCATTCTGCTCATGCATGTCTTACTTATTGTAGGGAATAAATCAGACAAATCATTATGCGCTGATTGTTTCACAGTGGTTACATTATAAAACTCAAATAATACCTCCACTCAATCATGTATGACTCCAGCCACAAAAGAAAAACAAAGCGAGACATGGCCGAGCAAGAGTAAATGGATCTGAGAGAGAGAGAGATTTTCTGACAAGAAATCATACTATAATTTGACTAATATTTGTCTGTTTGTTCCCCTACTCCTCACGGGTCCTTTGGCCAATTTCTAAACTTGATATGTGATGGGAAAAATCAGAATTTAAGCTTTCTCTCCAATTTGTACCAAATGTGGCACACCTGCATATTGTTGGGCTCTAGAATTGCACAGGCAAAGTCAAATTTGTAAAATGTCAATCATTGCGGCCAAGGTCAGATCTGGTTGTCTGTTTATTGACCTACACGTCCCACAGCCTTTTACTTATTCCTACGAAACTTTGCCAATTGAGGTTGCGCCAGAAATTGCCCTTAAAGAATTCATTTTTTGGCAAAGGTCAAGTCAAGGAATTTTCAACCCCATTTGGACTAAATATGGCACACACTTGTGTATTTCAGGATTGCTTCTCCAAGGTTGTAGCCATGGGTACCATTACAGAGTTTGTTAAATCAAACAAGCAAAACCTTTATTTTCTGAGTCTTTGTATGAATGTACCCAAAGCTGACACTTCTTCATTCTCTCTGTCTCTAAACACATATGTGACTTTGAAGATCCATGTAGCTTGAAATGAGTTAGTTTGTCAATTTTTTTCATTTCCAAAGACCAGGTCTGATAGACACCAAGAACATCTCTGTGTCTTCAGCAGTATGCAGGGAAAAGGAATTCCAACATGAAGCAATTCACCAAAGAGCGCAAACATGGCTGATTGGGAACAATGTTGTCAAGACTAAAGTGAACTTTAAAGCCAAGAAGAAAGAGATGCTGGTGAGGGAGGACAAGAAGCACAAACAGAGAGAAGAAAGAGAGAAAGAACCGAGAGATCCATTCTCATCCGTGAAGCGAGATTGGCAGGTTTCCGTGCTGGAGAGGCTATTGAGAGTGACACATCCGCGCGACACGGCTGCCGCATGTTGGCTTTGACACTAATATCAGTCTTTTTAGTGGGAGGTTGATGAAATTTGCATTTAGATTGAAATGACTTGGGGATGGCCAGGAGACCAGAGAGGGCCGCAAAAAAAAAAAAGCATGAGAGGAGACCAAGGAGGGGGCGGGGCTTTGCTTCACTCACAGCTACAAGAAGATCCGCCTCTGCCTGTGCCACCCCGCCAGCTGGTTAAAACCTCCTCACAGCCTCTACATGCCAACCTGTCTTGCTGCACCTTCTGCAAGTCAGATCTGATTTTCCCAAGTTCCGTCCTGAAGGGGTCACGGAATGTCCGGCTACACTGGCGCTTGTATCATCCACAAACAGAGAAAGTACAAGGAGGAGAAAGTCAGCAGTGTGCTCAATTTGTGCCTTAATCACATTAAGGCAGCTCTGTGCAATTTTCTAAACGATTTAACGAGGGCCGAGCCTGATTGGATAACTCGCTGTGCCCACACGCCTGTTTTGTTTCCACCCATTTTGCTGAAAAACACTTTGGTTCAGTTTCACATACAGCTGCAGATTCAAGGTATTTTCAACATTGTGAAATCGGTAAAGGTAACGTGGGTGATCCCACCAAACCTTAAATTTGGAGACTGGGAATATTCACTCATTCATCTTCTACCGCTTAGTCCAATTAAGGGTCGCGGGGGGTTGGAGCCTATCCCAGCAGTCAGAGTGCGAGGTGGGGTATACCCAAGACAGGACGCCAGTCTGTCGCAGGGCCACAAATAGACAAACAAACACAGACACACCCACACAATTTTTTTTTAAAGATTCCAATCCACCTAACCCGCATGTCTTTGGATGTGGGAGGAAACCCACGCAAACACGGGGAGAACATGCAAACTCCACACAGAAAGGCCACGGGAATTGAACCCACGACCTTCTAGCTGTGAGGCAACAGTGCTAACCACTAATCCACTGTGCTGCCCGATTGGGAATATTCTTATTCTTATTATATATTATATTATTCTTATTCCCAATATCACAACATTTAAATTGTTATGGAGCCATGAGGTCACTGGGCAGAGATGTTTGAGATGGTGCTTCCTGTCTTACTGTGCGGTTGTGAGACTTGGATGTTACCTAGTGACTTAAAGCACAGCTAGAATGGTGTGTCAAACCAAGGGAGACTCAGATGAGGTGTATGTATCACTTGCGTTGTAGTAATCCTGCCAGTAAGGGAGCGTCAGATTTGGCATTTTGGTCATCATGTGGTGCATTTCTCTGGGCATGATCCAACCTGCAAATGTGGAGGATTCCAATAGCTGGAGAATGCTAAAAAGGACGCCCGTACTTCCTGTTGCTGTGGCAGCTAGATGGTTAGTTTTGAGAGGGGGAAATGGACCGGTTGTCTGCCTGGGTGGTTGCAATCAAGGACCCAAAGCAGTTCGATAGCGTAGGGGATGCTGCGATGCTTAACACCAGCGCATGCTCCCAACTGTAATGGCCAAAAAAGGTTGAAATACAATCAACAACTGGGTGTCTTTGGAAGTCTCTTTGGAAGGTCCTTGGGTAACGCTGGAATGACTTTGTGTCAAACTAGCGGTTATTTAAGATGAGGGGTATCACTAGCATTGTGTGAGTTAGCATCAGCTTTGACATTTTGGCCATCTGTACATGATCTAACAGGCACTGTAGCTAGAGAAGGGTATTATAGAGATGTGGACATCAAGAAATTTGGGATAGGAGAGATGTTTGGTTTAAGAGTGGAGTTTGGGGCCTGTGTGGGCTGAGAGGCTTCACATTTACCAACTAGCATCAGCGCGTGCTGCCAGACGACGATAAATTCTTCTGGTTTCTTCCCAACCTTTCACTGGTTTAAATAAGTAACAATGTGGCCCATTTGAACTGGGTTTGTAAAACTATACAAACCTGATGTTTCCCATCTTTCTGTTGTTGCTAAGACTGAAACCAAACTGGAGCTAATGCTAAGCTAAGTTTCCCTTAAAGCATACACGTATATTCCCTCCACTCTCTTGGTGACTTTGTCTCAAAATGCTTGTGGCCTTACAAAATATAAAGGTGAATAATGAACAAGAAAAACCCAGTGCCTCAATTTGATCCTTAAATCACTGAAACTAGCTCTTGATCCAGTTTATCTGGTGGTGTTTCCAGAGTCCAACAGCACCACCTTGTGTTATATTTTATAAAGACAACAGTGTTTGCCTTTTAATTTGCATTCTGATCAGATACTGTCCCACTTTAGACAGGTGTCGTTGCCGCCTCTTAATTTACATAAGTATTTGGACAGTGACAATTTCACTCCACCACAATGGAGATTAACCATAAAATACATATAGCCAATGATAGGCCAAACAAAAATAAACAAATTAATTTGAAATATAAGGATTAAACTGTGACATGTGAACATTTCCTAGATACTGATTATGTCTTGGACTTCATTTTTGTCAATCATTAAAAAAAATACAAACAGCATGGTATTGTATGGTAGATCTGTCTGGAATCAGCAGTTGTGAAAAACTGAGTGACGTTGCAAGAAAGACATGTGAGGGAAGCCACCAAGACAGCCTTGAAATTCTGAAATAGGTTTCTGTGGCTCTCACTGGAATAACTGTACATAGAGCATCTGTTGTCATACCAAAGTTTCACGGTGGAGTAAGACAGAGGAGGACATTTTTAAAAAGATGTGAATTTTCTGTTACTGCATTATTTGCCAGAAGGCACATGGGAGGCTAAAGCCTACATTTTAATTGTTTTCTTGTCTGAAAAGCCTTCTCTGCTGGTTATGTGCTTCTTTACTATATGGAACATGTTGCTGTAAATCTTACATCTTTGCCAAAAGATCCTAGTTACATTTGCGTATGATGGGAATTGAACAGAGGATCATGTGGTCACAAATTCTTCGCTCTAATTTGATAGGTATTGCTGGACAAATGAGTCCATCCTCTCCAGTTGATAGCATGATAACTCAAAGACAATAATTAGCAACATCTTTCAGGTGTCAATATTAAAAGGGCATATAATAAGGACAAACTGGTTAAAATTTGATGAATGTCGATGCACTAGATCAAAACAAAAAGCAACTTTGTATTGCTTGTATAATATCCCATATACCTGTTTGCCACCTGCTAGACATGTATGGGCTTGTTGCATGGAATAATCTAATTATCATATGTGATGGAAATTTCAAGCAGGTGCAGTCAAATTTACATAGTTGGGAAGGAAACGTGACTGTAAAAAATTGGTTCATTTGTATTTATTTCTGAAAATACTTTTTTAAATTCTGAAATTAAAATATAGGGGTACCATTCATTATCACCAGGACTGTAAAATCAAGAACCCATAGTTTAACAGAGTCAGTATGGAGCAAAAGTGAAGCCCCAACACTCTTGTAGTTCCTTGAATGTCCACTTGAGGCTTGCTCCAAAAACAAGTCAACCTCCATCGAACTCCATGTTAAAATGTCCAATTTTACAGCAGAAATAACGTGTTTACAATCTGGTACAAAATATAGTTTTAGTCTCCTTACCCAGTTTCCTCATTCATAACAAATCTACAAGGATGAATTTTTAAATATATTTTCAGGAGTATAAGTCACAATTTTTTTTTTTTTTTTTACTAGCTTGGGAGGTCCTGTGACTTAAACTCCAGTGGGGCTTATATACCAAAGGGGGGGATCACACACATTGTTAATAATAATAATTATACAGACTATTTATATAGGAGTTTCAAATCAAATCACTAAATAAAAACTAACAATAAGCTAATAATAAAATAATAAATGGCAATAATAAAAAGTACAACG
Source organism: Thalassophryne amazonica (assembly GCF_902500255.1). Classification (NCBI taxonomy): domain Eukaryota; kingdom Metazoa; phylum Chordata; class Actinopteri; order Batrachoidiformes; family Batrachoididae; genus Thalassophryne; species Thalassophryne amazonica. The sequence goes on along the minus strand of NC_047123.1, from coordinate 18,161,803 downwards.
ATTCACAAAAGTCCCCAAATTATAGAACTGATAATATAAAAAAAGGTGTGATTTATGCTCCAGTGTGACATATAGATGGGATTTTTTCTCATCAAGAGGCATTTTTTTAACTGGTGCAATTCCAGAAAATACAATAACTCATAAATCTAAGATATTTTAAGCCATTTTGAGTGACAGCTAATGTGTGCCAGTCAGGTCCGCAGTAGCTAGCATCCACTGCTAGCGGGGCCCTTGACCACGTTTGTCCTTTCCGAGTACTTTATTTAAAAATATCTGCGATGAAGTAGTCTGTGCTCCATTATTTCTGTTGAGTGAAACATTTGATCTTATTTCTGTATTAACTAGAGCCCGACCGATACGGATTTTTGAGGCTGATGCCGATAACGATATTTGGATGAAAAAATGCTGATAATCGATAAATTGGCTGATTTGCCAATAGCCGATAAATCAGCCGATCAGCTGAATGTTTCAACCTCTTAGCAGTAAACGAAAGTTTTTCATGCTAGAAATAAGGTCTACACAATGTGGGCTTAATAAAAAGTGTGACCTATGCAATGAAGCACATTTGACACATTACTACATAAACTGAGTTAATTAAACTGAGTTGAACTGAAACGGGAGAAATGTGGGGTGAATGTAATCGCAAAGTTATTACAAACAACATCCTTATAAACTGTAAGCTGTAAGCAGCTCTCAGCTGAATGGAGTCAGAGCTCCATCTACTGGACAAACGGTGCAAGGACATTTTACATTTCCGACAAACATTATTTCAATAACTGTTCTGTTTATGAGAAATTATCGGTGTTCTATTGGCAAAATTTCGGCCGATAGTGAGTACTTTGAGAAGGGCTTATATTGGTTGGGCTCTAATATTAACACATATAACACTAATTATCAGCGCTCAATATCTTGGTCACGTTAGCGCCACCATTAGTCCAGAATGTTGCCTTAGTGTTTACTAAGGCAACATTCTGATCATAGTTTTTAATATTCACACCCAAGCTACCCGTTGTGAAACACACTGCCCACTGGGGGAAAAAAAAGCTTTAATGAAACACTGAACCAAGATTACCCTGTTAGCTTTAGCTTGTTTGGTAAGTACATGATGGGGTGAGGTGGGGGGCGGGGTTGTGCTACATTTTCCCCACTCTGGTCACGCCTCTCTTGCATATACTCAACCTCTTTACCCATTTATGGTTTGGCGAGAGTTGGGTGTAGTCAGTCTTTGGTAATGTGGCAAAATTTGGATCTACCCAATTTATGTATCAAACTCGCTCTTTAGTAACCCATCTTTGTCTTTGTTACATCACCCATAGGCTTCTATGGGTGATGTAACAAAGGGTTTGTCGACTATATGCAGTGCATAGGAAAAATAAGGCGAGTAAACCTAAATATACATGAACTGTACGTGTGCATTATAGCTCGAAGAAACAAAAGTCAGATCACCAAAACTACAAAGTGGGTGGGACTCTGGTCTGACAGATGGATCAATGCGATGCTGATTAAATGCAATTGCGCAGATGTTTGTGGCTTTAGCCGTCTCCAAGCACCAACCATCACAGCCAGTCAGACGCATTAAGCAGCAGGCGGAATTGCAGTGAGGGTTAATAGCAACCTGCAACGCTCCGCCGACTCAGAGGACTTGTAATCTTCAGCGTAAAAGCAATTTAATCCTCTCTGTCAATATAATCCTGCTGATATTATTAAAAACACCTGTGATGACATGTTGATATGACTATTTTGCCTCAGAGCCAATAACTTTAATTTACCTGGTGGGAGGGAAGGCATGAGAGAGAAGTGTGGAAAGAGATGACGGGGGGTGCGTGAAAGACATTTTGGTGATGAAGTGGCCCCAGCAGGCAAATTGCTCTGAACTACCTGGGTACATATATTATAAGTTAGGAATCGAACAGATATTACATGCACAGAGACAGCTTACGTATGAGTGTCGATCATAATGGTACTGCGCCTTCCGAGCGATTAGGTTTAATATACCTACTGGGGCTGCAGTCAGCTTGGATGGGTTTTGTTAGTGGGGAAGAGACAGGCGGAGAGAATAAAGATTATTCTGCTCATCTGTGTCTCTCTTAACGTGGACATACAAAGCAACTCGAGCCTCGGCGTGTCTCGCTGCAATCAAATGGCCGGAATGGTTGTCTGCCTGGGCGGTTGCCCTCCAGTACCCTAGGCGGCTGCGTAGTGTGGTGGATGAGGCAAAGTGCGACATCGGCCCACGACAACAGAGACAGATGTGTGGCCAGAGAGGACACCACCCTGTGGACCGTCTATCTGTAATTCATTAAAAACGACGACAAAGCCAACACTGAAGTGCCAAAACCTACAATACTTCAAATGACCACCAAGTCAGACTTTACAACAGAAATAAACATGTTTACAGCCTGCTACCAAAAAGCTTTTATCAGAATAGCAAGCTAGCTATGTAGCTAGCTTCCCCGTTCATGTCAAATGTACACGGGTGGATTTGTTTGTGTTTTTTTTTTTTTTTTGGGGGGGGGGGGGGCAGGTATAATCCATCCATTTATATTTTATCAGTCCATAACATTATGCATAATTAGGGGTTTGGCTGCTTTGAGTGGCAGCTGCTGTCCAGCATACTGCTAGCAAACATGAGATAATATGGCTTGTTGTGCTGTTAAACTGTACTTATTGTCCAGTATTTTCAGTGAGTGAATTTTTAGTATTATTTAATTTGTATGTTAGCACGGTTTGCACCAATTAGCAGGTACTGATAGCCGCCTAACATTAGCTACACTGATAATGCCATCGCTACTGAGACTATGGGTGTCAAAAGCCAACACCTTGTCCGTGTCATGACACCTGGGTAAAGTATCACGTAAGGGATTCCCTGTTGTGGTGAAATATGTGGGGACCTTGTGTGCCCCATAGCCGTTATGGTAACCATGAAGGCCCAATAGGAACCCTGAACAGGAGATGGCTAATGGGGCTCTGCTGAAACAAGGAGTCCTCAGTGGCGAATCAAGTATTGGAGGTGATGGCTTAGCAGCCCAGGGGCGCCCCAAGTTCGGCCCTCGAGATCTACCTTCCTGACACTCTTAGTTGTCTCCCTGCTCCAACACACCTGAATCCAATGAAAGACATTAAAACCCTGCTAATGAGTCTTTCACTGGATTCAGCAGGTCCTCAGACCCTGATCGTCTGGGATTTCAGCCATCGGACCAGGCTAAGAATCTGTCAAGGACCGCGTTTGTCAGTGTGCAACCACATTCCCACATTAAACAAACCCATGCAGAGGTGTTTCTGGATGTAGAAACCCTTTCTGGGGACTGATCAAGAGACAATCCTTCTTACCACCTAGGGATTGCCACAGTTGATGCTATGTCCTGGTCAAACTTTCAAACCTATGCCGAGGTCATCCATTATTAGAGGCAACAAACACCCAGTCTGAAAAACCCAGTTTACCTAGCTTGTTAGCCTTCGCTAGATTGGTAATGTCAAGGTAGATTGGTGTACCAGGTCACATCGGTCTTGCCCACACTCCACCCATATGCTGGTTGGCGGAGTCGTGTCCTGTCAAGATGGCGATATGGAGAGCTGCCCCACTTAAAGCTACAGTCTGTTAGATTTAATATCACATAATGGTGATGTTGCAGATTCCACTTTACCTCTGCTGGACAGGATTTTGCTTCACCTCATGTTGTCACTCCGTTGGTAAAGAGGATTGATGTCTTCTCTTGAAATAAGCAATACGTATATGCCTCGATTTCCCAAAAAATGAGGGTTCGTAAAGTTGTTAGCTTGCACTAGCAACCAGTAGACAGTCATCACTGATTCATATAATTATTATAATTAGTTTTCTGGATGTACTGCAAAATGTGGAAGAGAGTAAGTATGTCCCTTGTGGGCTACTGCATCAACATGGTGGGCTCCATGAGGGGACGCGCTCCCATGTAAATATGAAGGACTCATGAAAACATGAATTCACTGTTTCAGGTAATTATGTATGAATGAACAGATGATCATTTATAATATACTAGTGTGTTTCCCGTGGGGATCCACGGGCTCTAGAATGGGTAGCGTTTATAAAATAGGTAGCTGACATTTTTCAAGGGTGGTAATAAATTATGCAAAGTTTCTACAATGATGTTTACTGAAAGTGCAGGAAATTAAAAAAACGTTTTGTGAATAATTGTATTTATTATTTGGCACATTTAGTTGGTGTCACGTTTTACAACTAGTAAGGCTGAGATATTTCGTTTGTTGCCAGAGACTGATTAATGGTGATATCAACATCCATTGTTCACTTCTTTTTTTTTTTTTTATCCTTAATTTCTCCAAAAATGTTCATCCTATCAAGTGTCTGTTTTCGCGGCGTTCATCCTTGACACAAAATACATAAGCATACCAAATGACAAATGTCAGGTCTCCCCATTTTATCCGTGCACGCACGAGCCTATGCACGCACGAGCCACTTCGCTTTCAATATATAGATGTCATTTTTCCTAATAGACGCCTAAAATTCTACACAATGTAGCTTTAAGCTTTAAACCTACTGTTCAGAAATCCTTTGGGTGACGTCACAGAGGGTTTGTCCATTATTTTTACAGCCTGGATCGACCCCACCACAAAAAACAAGTAAATAACCCGAAAGTAGGACACAATTTACTGCCATATTGAACTTTATAAGCTACTTTTACACACTTAGTAAAAGGTTCCTATTTGTCAAAACTAATATATTCTCATGTGAAGCTGCTGAGGTTTGTGCCTTTATGCATTTTTTTTAAATCATCTCTCAATGATGGGAATAATGGCTCCAGAGCTGTCGCACCAAAGGCGGGCAGCAGGTGTCAGCGTTGCCCTCGACCCTGTGTTTGTGGATTGGATGAGTACAGAAGGGAGCGGCCTGCAGTACACTGCCCAGAGCCGCACTGCATCAAACACAAGAAGGCTAAATGCTATTAATAAGTGAGAGCACACTTGGCCGGATTGTGTGACACAGCCCGGGTTGGGATTTATAGACCCTTTGGCCGTAGGCCGCTTATAATTCACTCAGTGTAACTCGTTCTTGACCATTAGCAAGTGTCGGAGAGTCGGAACGTAAATTTGCCTCATGCTGTAGTGAGCGAGGAACACTGCGGATTTATGTGTGAGACAGAAATAATAAAAATAATTATAAAACAAATACTCATTCTGCAGTCTGCAAAAGCTCCAGCTACACATTTAGTCATGATGATCAAAAAACTTCATGCTATTACCTTACTTTTTAGATACAGTGTTGCCTGAAAGGTTATGAACCCCTTGAACTTTACATGTTTGGAAAAGTTTTAGGATATAAAAAAAATAAACTAATTCAGGCTTTTTACTTAAAATATCAAATTATGCCCTTTAAAAGTCAAAGTGAAATGTAATCTCTCCATCATGTCATGAATTAAAAGAAATAAAAATATAAAAGCCAAAATGATGGTGTGAATAAGTAAGTAGTACAACACATATAAACCATCACTTTTACATCCAGTCTTCTTCAGACTAGTCAGGGGATGGATACATGAACATTTCCAAGACTCTGATTATGTCTTGGGCTTCATTTTCATCAATTATGAAGAAATACAAACAGTATGGTTCTCTATGGTAAATCTGTGTGGAGTTGATAGTTCTCAAAACTAAAGGGGCCGCACAAGAAGTAGACGAGTGAGGGAAGCCACCAAGAAAACTCTGGAGATACAAGCACTCATAGCTTCATTCTAGGTTTGCATCTCCCGTTTGCCTTCTAGCAAATTGTACCTGAACTTTCAAGATTTCTTAAAAAAAAAAAAAAATCTTTCTCTATACCACTCCACCATGAAGCTCTATAACTCGTGATACAAAATTCAAAATTACACATTCAGATACCAGACCATGGTTCACTTTTTTTTTTTTTTTTTAAATCAACAGGCATTTCAAATGTACTCTGTTACTTTTCATCATAACGTCATAGTATCACACTCAAGATTGTACAACACAAGTTAAAATTAATCATTTTTAATAACAGGTTTTGAAGATCTTATCTCTATGGTTGTATTTTGTGTTGAAATATTAACCAAAATGTAGGAAATGGCACCAATAGGGCAGCGCAGTATCGTTTGAACCCTGCGTGATATCGCAGGATTTATACCGGGATAGATACCGTTGTGCAACATATACACACAGCATAACTTCACTCAGACGAATGGTGTACTGTTTTGTTTTCGACTACAATCACAGAAGCAGTCGCGAAAAGTGTTTTTTTTTTTTGGTTACCAGTGGAGAAGGGAAGATGGGCCGAATGGACGACGTGTCAGTGTTAGCCTACACAGCTAACTAGAGTAGCTGCGTTCTCTCGCCTGCAAAGCCACTTTGACATGTTTGTGCTGATAAACAACCTTTTTCTTTGTATTTTCAATCTGTTTGCGTGCCAGTTGCACAAAAAACCCAGAGAAAATGCCATGTTTTTTCCCTGAAAGTACGTCATATGTGTCATATTTTACCCCTTTAGCACCCGCCCTCAAACGAGACTGCAGTTCCCAATAAATTTAATATTTTCTGAAGGGTATGCCCTGAGACCCCCCTACATAAATGCGACCTCTTGGTTGTGCCAAACGTGTTCACAAATCCCCTCCCCCTTTCACAAAATTCTGGATCTTTCCCGTTCCAGAACACCTAAGAAGTCTGTGCTCCAGTATTTCTGCAAAGTAAAATTTTCATGTTGTTTAATTTGTTATATTAGCGCCTTTCGTGGGCAGCTGTAGCTTTGTGATGTTAGCTCTATTGTTACTGAGACACTAAGATGGTCATATTTTTTTAATTTCTGCACGCAAGCCACCAGTGATGAAAACCACTGCTCAGTGTGCAAAAAAAAAAAAAATGCTTTAATAGCACACCTGAACTACGGTTACTCTGTTACCTTCAGTTCATTCAGTAACTCCGAGATGGGAGCGTGTTTTGGCTTCATTTGTCCCTTCAAGTTAATGTAGCGTCTACTAATTGTGCCAACTCTTCATCCATTGCTGAGTTGGCCGGGACTTATGCATAAGCGCTGCCAAGATAGTGATGCTAACAGCCGCACTATTGGAGCCTCTAAACCATTGTTCAGAAAATATTTCATGGTACTGCACCAGATAATAAAATATTTACAGAGGAATCTTTCAAATAGGGGTCAATTGAAGAATTACACAGGGGTCAAAATATAAAAATGCTCCAATCACATTGAAAGTTATACCACATTATTTGTCTGATCATAAATATTCCTAAAAGGTATAGTTTGGACTATCTGTGACTGAATGTTCTGGAGTTATGTGACAAAAAACAGCAAGAATGGCGACAAAAGTCAGTTTCAGTTTGTACAGGGGTCAAAAAGTACAGTTGCTCCAGTTTTGGTAAAACATGGTGCATATTATTGTTTGAGCTAATAGGATTAATAAATGGAATAGTTTTGACTGTGTTGAATGCTTGGTCTCCGAAGTAAAGGTCAAACAACGTTAACGTCCATTGGCTTTTATGGCATGCTACCCAAACGGTCCAAACTATTCCTTTTTAAAACCTTATTAACTCAAACCAACAATTTGCATCACTTTTCACCAAAATCAGAGCAGCTTTATGTTTGACCCCTGTACAAACTGAAACTGACCAAATTTGTCACCATTCTTCCATTTTTTATCCCATAACATTCAGTCAAAGATGGTTCAAACTATACCTTTTGGGAATCATTATGATCAGACAAATAATGTGGTTGAGTTTTCAGTATAAATGGAGTATCTTTTAATTTTGACTCCTGCGTAATTCGTCAATTGACCCCTACCTGGCTGCCTATCGAAAACTCAAGTGGCCAATCGATTTTTTTTTTTCAAAAGAGTGATGTCTAAGGAATATTTGTGCCAATTCTGGTGCTTGTTTCCAGAACTGAGCAATTGTTACAGTCATCTGCTCCACCATGGAGGGATTGTAGAGTATAAATACAGTCTGTGGCTGTTGATAAGTGCAGGATTTTAGTGGCCACCAGAGGCCACTCTTGGTTGTGTCACAGTATACTGTGAGTCAGCAACAGTGGGCCACTCCATTAATCCTTTGCTTGCTCACAGGAACGATTAAATATCCTTGCAGATACCATAAGAAAGGAGTGGATATTTACTTCTTCCTTGATTTGTTGATGTGCCAATTTGAAGAATGGGTGTTTGTTTGTCAGCAGTTTTATTCAACAGCAAACACTCATTTTCATGCCAGAACCCAGTACAGTACATTTTGGTGCAGGAACAAATTGAAGTGCAAATCCAAGTGATTTACTTTTCAATTCTTCCATATGGAGTTGTGTCAAAAAAGGCATCCGGTGTGAAACTTGTGCCAAATCAACATGGAACTCCACCTCAGATCTGCTCAAGTGAAAACAAGGGAGCAGCCGAAGGGTCTTACTTACGATCTCTTAACATGGATACTTTAATCACACCATGAAGAAAACCTAATGCTGCGTTTACACATAACGACAACAAGTCACGAAGTACACATTCTTGGCCGCTGATCACGAATGTGATGATTCGGGGCAGAGGCGTCAGGTGTCCTTAGGAACTGCTGCAAACTGTTACCACACGTTACGATTAATGGCACGTGTTGCTGGAGAATTATCAGGAACCATTACGCACGGTCAAGAATAGTGTTCCGCGTTGTTGCGCGCTATTGCGCCTAACAGCGCATCGTTAAGTTCTGTCACGCTGTGAACGAGGTGAATTGTCTCCACACACACACCATATTCATCCAACCGAATTCAGATCGCTCCAGTTTTTCAGAAGAACTTTGCGACTGCATGTGTAGTTGGGTTCTGTGCCATGGAGTGGTGCAGAGAGGAGGAGGAGGACAGAGCCAGATGTGTGGCTTCATGCGGCTCTCGTCTCGCGCATTTTCCCAAACATCAGGCACATGCAGCACGTGGAACACCTGCAGGAGCGCACTGAAATTAGACTTTTAGCCGAGTTGGTGTCAGCAATCAATCAATCAATCAATTTTTTTATATAGCGCCAAATCACAACAAACAGTTGCCCCAAGGCGCTCTATATTGTAAGGCAAGGCCATACAATAATTATGTAAAACCCCAACGGTCAAAACGACCCCCTGTGAGCAAGCACTTGGCTACAGTGGGAAGGAAAAACTCCCTTTTAACAGGAAGAAACCTCCAGCAGAACCAGGCTCAGGGAGGGGCAGTCTTCTGCTGGGACTGGTTGGGGCTGAGGGAGAGAACCAGGAAAAAGACATGCTGTGGAGGGGAGCAGAGATCGATCACTAATGATTAAATGCAGAGTGGTGCATACAGAGCAAAAAGAGAAAGAAACAGTGCATCATGGGAACCCCCCAGCAGTCTACGTCTATAGCAGCATAACTAAGGGATGGTTCAGGGTCACCTGATCCAGCCCTAACTATAAGCTTTAGCAAAAAGGAAAGTTTTAAGCCTAATCTTAAAAGTAGAGAGGGTGTCTGTCTCCCTGATCTGAATTGGGAGCTGGTTCCACAGGAGAGGAGCCTGAAAGCTGAAGGCTCTGCCTCCCATTCTACTCTTACAAACCCTAGGAACTACAAGTAAGCCTGCAGTCTGAGAGCGAAGCGCTCTATTGGGGTGATATGGTACTACGAGGTCCCTAAGATAAGATGGGACCTGATTATTCAAAACCTTATAAGTAAGAAGAAGAATTTTAAATTCTATTCTAGAATTAACAGGAAGCCAATGAAGAGAGGCCAATATGGGTGAGATATGCTCTCTCCTTCTAGTCCCCGTCAGTACTCTAGCTGCAGCATTTTGAATTAACTGAAGGCTTTTTAGGGAACTTTTAGGACAACCTGATAATAATGAATTACAATAGTCCAGCCTAGAGGAAATAAATGCATGAATTAGTTTTTCAGCATCACTCTGAGACAAGACCTTTCTGATTTTAGAGATATTGCGTAAATGCAAAAAAGCAGTCCTACATATTTGTTTAATATGCGCTTTGAATGACATATCCTGATCAAAAATGACTCCAAGATTTCTCACAGTATTACTAGAGGTCAGGGTAATGCCATCCAGAGTAAGGATCTGGTTAGACACCATGTTTCTAAGATTTGTGGGGCCAAGTACAATAACTTCAGTTTTATCTGAGTTTAAAGCAGGAAATTAGAGGTCATCCATGTCTTTATGTCTGTAAGACAATCCTGCAGTTTAGCTAATTGGTGTGTGTCCTCTGGCTTCATGGATAGATAAAGCTGGGTATCATCTGCGTAACAATGAAAATTTAAGCAATACCGTCTAATAATACTGCCTAAGGGAAGCATATATAAAGTGAATAAAATTGGTCCTAGCACAGAACCTTGTGGAACTCCATAATTAACTTTAGTCTGTGAAGAAGATTCCCCATTTACATGAACAATTGTAATCTATTAGACAAATATGATTCAAACCACCGCAGCGCAGTGCCTTTAATACCTATGGCATGCTCTAATCTCTGTAATAAAATTTTATGGTCAACAGTATCAAAAGCAGCACTGAGGTCTAACAGAACAAGCACAGAGATGAGTCCACTGTCCGAGGCCATAAGAAGATCATTTGTAACCTTCACTAATGCTGTTTCTGTACTATGATGAATTATAAAACCTGACTGAAACTCTTCAAACAGACCATTCCTCTGCAGATGATCAGTTAGCTGTTTTACAACTACCCTTTCAAGAATTTTTGAGAGAAAAGGAAGGTTGGAGATTGGCCTATAATTAGCTAAGATAGCTGGGTCAAGTGATGGCTTTTTAAGTAATGGTTTAATTACTGCCACCTTAAAAGCCTGTGGCACATAGCCAACTAACAAAGATAGATTGATCATATTTAAGATCGAAGCATTAAATAATGGTAGGGCTTCCTTGAGCAGCCTGGTAGGAATGGGGTCTAATAAACATGTTGATGGTTTGGATGAAGTAACTAATGACAATAACTCAGACAGAACAATCGGAGAGAAAGAGTCTAACCAAATACCGGCATCACTGAAAGCAGCCAAAGATAACGATACGTCTTTGGGATGGTTATGAGTAATTTTTTCTCTAATAGTTAAAATTTTGTTAGCAAAGAAAGTCATGAAGTCATTACTAGTTAAAGTTAATGGAATACTCAGCTCAATAGAGCTCTGACTCTTTGTCAGCCTGGCTACAGTGCTGAAAAGAAACCTGGGGTTGTTCTTATTTTCTTCAATTAGTGATGAGTAGAAAGATGTCCTAGCTTTACGGAGGGCTTTTTTATAGAGCAACAAACTCTTTTTCCAGGCTAAGTGAAGATCTTCTAAATTAGTGAGACGCCATTTCCTCTCCAACTTACGGGTTATCTGCTTTAAGCTACGAGTTTGAGAGTTATACCACGGAGTCAGACACTTCTGATTTAAAGCTCTCTTTTTCAGAGGAGCTACAGCATCCAAAGTTGTGTTCAATGAGGATGTAAAACTATTGACGAGATACTCTATCTCCCTTACAGAGTTTAGGTAGCTACTCTGCACTGTGTTGTTATATGGCATTAGAGAACATAAAGAAGGAATCATATCCTTAAACCTAGTTACAGCGCTTTCTGAAAGACATCTAGTGTAATGAAACTTATTCCCCACTGCTGGGTAGTCCATCAGAGTAAATGTAAATGTTATTAAGAAATGATCAGACAGAAGGGAGTTTTCAGGGAATACTGTTAAGTCTTCTATTTCCATACCATAAGTCAGAACAAGATCTAAGATATGATTAAAGTGGTGGGTGGACTCATTTACTTTTTGAGCAAAGCCAATAGAGTCTAATAATAGATTAAATGCAGTGTTGAGGCTGTCATTCTCAGCATCTGTGTGGATGTTAAAATCGCCCACTATAATTATCTTATCTGAGCTAAGCACTAAGTCAGACAAAAGGTCTGAAAATTCACAGAGAAACTCACAGTAACGACCAGGTGGACGATAGATAATAACAAATAAAACTGGTTTTTGGGACTTCCAATTTGGATGGACAAGACTAAGAGACAAGCTTTCAAATGAATTAAAGCTCTGTCTGGGTTTTTGATTAATTAATAAGCTGGAATGGAAGATTGCTGCTAATCCTCCGCCCCGGCCCGTGCTACGAGCATTCTGACAGTTAGTGTGACTCGGGGGTGTTGACTCATTTAAACTAACATATTCATCCTGCTGTAACCAGGTTTCTGTTAGGCAGAATAATCAATATGTTGATCAATTATTATATCATTTACCAACAGGGACTTAGAAGAGAGAGACCTAATGTTTAATAGACCACATTTAACTGTTTTAGTCTGTGGTGCAGTTGAAGGTGCTATATTATTTTTTCTTTTTGAATTTTTATGCTTAAATAGATTTTTGCTGGTTATTGGTAGTCTGGGAGCAGGCACCGTCTCTACGGGGATGGGGTAATGAGGGGATGGCAGGGGGAGAGAAGCTGCAGAGAGGTGTGTAAGACTACAACTCTGCTTCCTGGTCCCAACCCTGGATAGTCACGGTTTGGAGGATTTAAGAAAATTGGCCAGATTTCTAGAAATGAGAGCTGCTCCATCCAAAGTGGGATGGATGCCGTCTCTCCTAACAAGACCAGGTTTTCCCCAGAAGCTTTGCCAATTATCTATGAAGCCCACCTCATTTTTTGGACACCACTCAGACAGCCAACAATTCAAGGAGAACATGCGGCTAAACATGTCACTCCCGGTCTGATTGGGGAGGGGCCCAGAGAAAACAGAGTCCGACATTGTTTTTGCAAAGTTACACACCGATTTAATGTTAATTTTAGTGACCTCCGATTGGCGTAACCGGGTGTCATTACTGCCGACGTGAATTACAATCTTACCAAATTTACGCTTAGCCTTAGCCAGCAGTTTCAAATTTCCTTCAATGTCGCCTGCTCTGGCCCCCGGAAGACAATTGACTATGGTTGCTGGTGTCGCTAACTTCACATTTCTCAAAACAGAGTCGCCAATAACCAGAGTTTGATCCTCGGCGGGTGTGTCGTCGAGTGGGGAAAAACAGTTAGAAATGTGAACGGGTTGGCGGTGTACACGGGGCTTCTGTTTAGGGCTACGCTTCCTCCTCACAGTCACCCAGTCAGCCTGCTTTCCCGGCTGCTCGGGATCTGCCGGGGGGAACTAACGGCGGCTAAGCTACCTTGGTCCGCACCGACTACAGGGGCCTGGCTAGCTGTAGAATTTTCCACGGTGCGGAGCCGAGTCTCCAATTCGCCCAGCCTGGCCTCCAAAGCTACGAATAAGCTACACTTATTACAAGTACCGTTACTGCTAAAGGAGGCCGAGGAATAACTAAACATTTCACACCCAGAGCAGAAAAGTGCGGGAGAGACAGGAGAAGCCGCCATGCTAAATCGGCTAAGAGCTAGTAGCTACGCTAAGCTAGCGGATTCCTAAAAACACGCAAAGTGAATAATGTGTAAATAATTTAGAGGTGATTCAGCAGAAGGAGTGCTTTAGTTAAGGCACGTAAAGATTACACTGGGAAACAAATCGTAATCTAGATAACTAGATCAATCTAACTGCGCAGATTAAACAGCTAACAGATACAGAAAAACACCGCTGTGCTCCGGAACAGGAAGTGATACAATACCGCAGTGAGAGCCAACCACCAGTAGAGGCAAGCAAGAGGATTGAGCATTCAGCAATCAAACTGAATGCGGTGCAGCAGGGTTTAATTGTGCGCGCGCTTCTTCCTCCGCCGGACTGGAGGAGGTGCAGAGATGTCTGGCTGCATCTGAGGCTCCTCTCGCTCCTCTGGTTGCTCAGACTCGTTCTCCCGCTCATCGGTTACAACAGCAGGTGGAACACCTGCAGGAGCATCCTGAGGAGCTTCAGCAGGAACTGTGGAACGACACTTGGAGCTGAGTTTAATTGTGCGCACATGACAGAAAACTGATTCGTCGTAGTGCGCAGTGAAATGTGACGCCGCGTTACAAGTCGTGTCAAAACTTGACAGTTTCCGTGTCACTCTGTAATAACGTGTGACAGTTTGGGCTCCAAGAACCGTCACAGGAACCACTATGAACGTTGTCACGTTCTATTAAGGATCAATACTAATCAAGACGGATCAATACGCTCAGTTACGACCTCCACGACGTGAGACGAAATGAGGGTGGTGTGTGACATTCGTGGAAGATTTTTTTGACAGGCAAAAACATGCTCCACAAATATCAAGAATATCACGCACCAACACGCACTATTAAGAAACCTATTCAGATGCGTTAAGCCACATTAAGAATGTCAGGAATGTGTCATGAATGACAGAAAAATGACATTCGTAACGCGTCTTGGTTATGTGTAAACGCACCTTTGCATTCGTGCTTTATGGCATCATAAAAGAACCCCCCAACCCCACACACATTATATACTGTACACACAAAAATATTTCAGCCTCATGACATCACTGTGAAAACACTAATTTATTTTCTTTTACAGAGTGAAAGATTTAAAAACCTATCCTTCCTGCCTTAAAACACACACACACCTCCCAGCCTTGTAATATCACAAGGGAACAGAAAAGGTGCAATCTTTTAAGGTCTATCATTCCATCATTATGTCATCATAAAGGAAAAATTGTCCCTTTCAGTCTCATGGCATCACAAGGACGCATATATTTGTTAGATATGTTTATGGTATCAAAACAAAACTCCCTAACCTTCATGCATTATGACATCATAAACAAAAACCTAAGATGCTTCATTTATGGTGTCATAAAGACAATATTATTGCTTTGTAACATAAAAATTTGTACCATTCTGCCTTATGACAAAAGAAAACTTAAGGTGTTAAATTTATGGCGTCAAATACGACCTTCCTGATTTGAGACCAACAAACAAAACAAAACAAAAAACCATCACTGATGTATTATGACATCATAAAGGAAAACCTAGTTATGGCTTCATAAAGCGATCAAATCAAAATTGTAGGAAAGCTGCATAGAAGCTACTGTAGATGGGAAAAGTCAACCTGTCTCTGCTGGTTGATAAAAGACGGTGCGCCAAGTGCTGGTGTAGTTTGTCTTATAGTTGGACCCTGCAAGGGAAACTCCATATGGGATGCACAGCAAGTTCCCTGACTGGTGCTGATCCTTTAAGATCAGGTTCAGATACGGGTCTGACCTACGTCAGTCTGAAATGAGTATTACCGACTTCTCTCACCTCCAAATACTCAGAGATACTCAACAGGCTCAATCGGTCCTTTGAGGGACTCGAGCCACCCTTGTTGACAGGTTTCACTCAGCCACACCTGAGAACTTCATCCATGTCGGGGGTTAAGAAGCAGCTGCTGGTTTTAGAAATGCTGCTATTCCTTGCACGTTATCTGGCCTGTGTCACCGCACTCTGTTCCCTTCCATTTGTCATTTATCATCCAGGAATTTTAACTGCTGTCTACCCAACAAATTGCCTCCTGAGGACCATAAAGATTGACGAGTCGAGAATACCCAGGGTCATCTTGTATAAGAACAATGATGAAACCTGTTAAGATTACCGTCTTTCTCCACTGCTTCAATTACTGCTTATTTTTATTGGACGAGTAAACTGAATAAAGGTGCTTTAAGATGCACAATTATTGTTGTGGATCTGTTACAGCAATTACTTTCATTGTGGTGACACAGATCCACAATCCTGGCCATCAACTGTACATCAAAGTATTTACACAAATAGATATGTACTCAGAGCGTGCGTTCCTTTGTCATGTTCAAGGATGGCATTTTCCTTTTATTCCTTTCTTTTTATTGTGAGAGGGTTATTCCTTTGATGACATTCTTTGATTCTAATCACTGACAATTGATCCTGATCTTTGATCCTTCAATGGCCAAGGCATTACCACTAGACATGGAGTTGGTCCTCGAGCACTGGACCGTGGCTGCTAATTCTTTCGATTGCATCTAACTGTAATTAGGATGGAAAATGAGATTTTGTTGAATGTAATGTAGAGCTGATCACTGATCTTTGATCCTCGTCACTCATTTCTTATCCTGATCACTCAGTTTTGGTCCTGATCTTTGACTGCAACTGGTGACCTGTGATTCTGATCTTTGTTCATTTCAGATTTGGATGGCTGCTATTTGATCCCAATTATTGAGATTTGATACTGATCTTTGATCCTCAGTCATTTTTTTTTATCTGGATCACTGGGCTGTGATCCTGATCTTTGTTCCTAATCACTTATTTTGATCCTGGTCACAGTTTTGATCCTAATCATCAGGTTTTGATATTGTTCTTTAATCCTCAATGAGTTTTACTCCCGACTGCTCATATTTGAACATGATCCAACTGAGCTTTGATCCTAATTGCTGGTCTGTAACCCTGATCTTTGTTCATCACTCACTTTTATCCTCATCATGGATATGTGATCAGAAATACTGGGTCCTGATACTGATTTCTGACCTTCAGCCACTTTTGATACTGATATTGCAGTCTGATCATTGGGCTTTGATCTTGATCTTTGATTCTAAATGGTAAATGGACTGCATTTATATAGCGCTTTTCCATCTGCAACTGATGCTCAAAGTGCTTTGCACATCAATGGCTCACATTCACCCCGATGCAAGGCACCCACTACACACCGGGAGCAACTAGGGGATTAAGGACCTTGCCCAAAGGCCCTTAGTGATTTTTCCAGTCAGCCTGGGATTTGAACCGAGGATCCTTTGGTCTCAAGCCCAATGCTTAACCACTAGACCATCCCCTCCCCTAATTTGTAGTTGCTGATCTATGATCCTGATCTTTGTTCCCCATCACTCATTTTGATCCTGTTTTCTGACATTTGATTCATAGCATTGGGCTTTGATCCTGATCTTTGATCCTTTGCCACTGACCAAGACATTGGCTCTAGTCTGTGGAATGTGACAAACTGTGATTAAGGTTGGTTAAATGCAGAAAACATATTGCAAAGGAGGTACTTCAGTGGGACAAGGAGTTCGGCTACTAAAATGGAGACCTGGGTTTGATTCCCGGCCGTGGTACCCGTCTGTGTCCTTGGACAAAACACTCCATCGACACTGTCTCAGTCCACCCAATTGTGAATGGGTACCATGAATGTGAATGTAACCTATATCAGAATGGTTTCAGATCCAGGGCCAATCATAGAGCCATCCACTTGAAATTACAGATCTGGGGGATTCTACATTACAAGTATAATACCTGAGACATCAGGGGGATTCAGGGCCTATCAAATCATTGATTGTACATTTAAAAAATTCTGACCACTGATCGTTGAGGTTTGAACCTCGACAAGCAGGTTATTTTGATCTTGTAATCAGAGGGCAGATCTTTCTTTGATCCTGACATGTGATTCCAATGATCATTGATCCTGATTACAGTGTTAATACAATCAGGAATGATGCTCAGAAAAAAGGATGAAAGATCAGGTTCAGATCAAAGACGTTACTCAGCTACAGTGCCTTGCAAAAGTATTTGCCCCACATTTTAATTTTTTTAAGCCATTTCAAACACAAAAATTAATTCAGGCTTTTTCTACATTAAAATTTCCAAATTCATCCTCCTTAAACTCAAACTGAAAAAAAAATAAAGCAGTGCATAAGTAAAGGAACCATTTAGTATGACACACAAATCAGTTTTATTGCCAGTTTCCTTTAGATGAGTCAGGGGATGGATACATGAACATTGTCAAGTCACTGAATATGTCTTGAACTTTATCTATCAGTCTTTAAGAAATACAAACAGTGTGATACTGTAAAGGAAATCTGTGACAAGCAGGTAATTCTCAAAATCTGAGTGATCATGCAAAAAGGATTTGTAACCATTTTTGGAAAAATTATGCATCTTCTGACAGATGTACATGTATACAGCAATATGTAACCAAAGAAAATAGATTGACACCTTTATCTCGTCTCACATTTCTTCAGTTCATTCACATTACAGGTCTATTTGTTACGGTGATCTGAAATACAATCCTGCAGCCACTGAGCAAAAAACAAAGTGTTTATAACCAAAGTAAATTCTTATTTGAAAAGAATCCATAAATCTATTCACATTAGTGTTTTAGAGGCTTCTTTTTGACAGCGCACAGCCATTACATCTCTGTATTTACATGTTATGTCAAACATAAAATGCGTTGAAAAGACGTCTATTTGTAAAACAGATTTCACTGTCCAGTGAAAATGATTTTGAAGACATTTTACCACAATAATCCGTAACACCTCTATTTAACCCTCAAGTGACCAAGCTATCTTAGCGATTAATAAGGTAGGATAATTATAGCATCAAATATAGAAGAACTGGTGACGAACAAATATAGAAATACTTGAAAACAAATCTCAAGGAAGACATCAGTCATCCTTTGTGACAATCATGAGCTATTTTCATCCTCACTCTGGGCATCAAGAATCAGTCTCATTGCTTCTGCAGCTGTAACTCTTGCTATTCTAGGTCTGTTGGCCAGGCTTCCCTGCAAAAGGGGGAGGTGATGGTCTAGTGGTTAAGGTGTTGGACTTGAGTCCAGAAGATCATGGGTTCAAATCCCTGCCTGACTGGAAAATCACTTATCCCCTATTGCTGCTGTGTAGTGAGCTGTCAGCACCCTGACATCGGGGTGAAGCTTCAAGCGCTTTGAGCGTCTGATGCCGATGGAAAAGCACTATATAAATGCAGTCCATTTAAACCAGTAAAATATAATGACAAGAGTTGGCAAACTACAATACCATCAGAAGCTATGATGTCAAAATACCATAATGTCCTTAGCAGACTGGCAGGAGCCACCATAGCAGGAGCAGACTGCAGCGTATCATCCACACAGCATAGAAGGTAATCGATTGCAATCTGCCATCCCTACAGGACCTGTACACCTCCAGGGCCTGAGGTGAGCAGAGAAGATAGTGGCCGATTCCTCTCACCGAGGACCCAAACTTTTTGTCACCCTCCCCTCTGGCAGATGGCTGAGATCCATCAGGACTAAAACGTGAAGACACAAAAACAGCTTCTTTCCATCCACAGCTAGACTTATAAATAATGACATTTACTCTGCCCCCTTACCCCAACTTCCACAAATACAGATTGGTTGTCCCTGCACTGAAAGGTATTGTACATGTGCGCACCAATCACATGCTTTTGCACAGCCCCATTCCACTGTTATATTTATTTAACAATGAACATAGTTTTGCCTAGTTAACTCTTTTTACTTCTTACAGAAGCATTTTTTTTCCTTTTTTTTTTAAATTGCCGTTTATGCACCAGTAACACCAACAACATCAAACTCCTATGTGAGAACATACTTGGCAATAAATTAGAATTCTGAAAATCTCAGATCTTACCGGGGTCATAAGTGACCCCGAACAAGCTTGGATTATACCTGCCACACAGATCAGCTGATTATTGCAAAATTCTATGAACAAATACAGGACAAATAGATTGACAAATTCATGGTGGGAAACTTTTTTCGTGGTGCACAAAAATATATGCTTTGGGCTATAAATGACCCTACTTGGTTGCATGAGGGTTAAAGCTGTGACATGTGACATGCTGAGCGGCATTTTCGCTGGTTTAAAAGTGGGTGAAAAGACATTCAGACAGATATCACCCAGGTTTCAACCAAAAATCAACATTGAAATTACGTCTGCCTGATCACCATATTCCATTGAAATGCTTTCATGTGCTTTTGTGATATCCTGCTGAAATATCTGACAGACAGACGGCAACAAAAACAACCTCCTCGGGGGCAGAATGTGGTCGACAGCGAGGACTGTGAAAATGCATTCAGAAGAAAGAAAATGGTCCTGTCAAACACTGATTCACTCATCCCTACACTCACCATGGCAACGCATTTTCCCCATCGCGATGACCAGTATAAGGGTTTGCATTGTGCTGGCTGGCAAGCATCTGTGTCAAACTGAACATAGAGATGCACGTTCAGGTATGGGAGGTTAATTTGTCTGCTTTATCTCATGGTATTGTGAACATTTCATATGAGTGCTGACTGAACCCGGCAAAAAAACAAAACATGAAGCCAGATAAGTGGGGCTTTAAATACCAGCTTTTTCTTCCACCTGAGAGCGACCATTTGTTCAACAGAACGGGATGTCAGAATTTATAAAAGGAATGACGAGCGACAGGCGTAAATGTTGAGTGGAGTTCGAGAGAGCGATGAGAGGCGGGGAAAGATAGAGCAATTAGAGAGAGATAAAAGGCATGATGGAACGGGTAAGAAAACCTCCCATTACACCAATTAAACCAATTTCAACAAATAAAATAAATAAATAACTTGCACAGCAGAGCCATTTCTCCAACAACAGAGAATGTCAGAGGGTCATGTGTGGGCAGGCCACCTGGCACGCAGTGCACGACACAGCACGCAGGCACGTCAGCCACGCTCGCTGGCATGAACGTTAATGCTAATTTAAGGTGACGTATTGATATATTTCCGTGGCGGTAACAATGATAATGGTGGCGCTTTAATGCCCTTTGCACATGAAAATCAGAAGAAATATTAATGGAGTCGGCTGCTGATGGAGCAGAGGGCGAAGCGCATTAATAGGCACCGTGCGCGAGAACGATCACTACAGTTTAGTGTTTGCTTGTCTGGCACTAAATTAAATAGGTTTTCAATTAAATTCCCATCATTTGTCTTGCTGATTGTTTCATTTGACCACTGATGGCATAGTGTGCAGACGGGCGCACAAGTATCTGGACAGTGTCATGTTAACATGCAGCTTTAATTCAAGGGGTTTCAAAAAAATATTGCATTAACCTTTTAGGAGTTATGACGATTTGCATACGGTCCCTTTTTTTCAGAACCCATAAGTAATTGGACAAATTAAATATAAGGATTAGTTTGAATTTTCTTTAAAAGCCAGTCTTCTTTAGGCAGCTCCTGCTATCGTCAGCGATTCTCGTCTGATTGGGAGAGTGATGTCTAGGGTGCAAGGCTCAAACTGACTGGCTCCTCAACCTCTTCATCACTTACTCCACATGCTGTGGAATGGAGTCCCTTTAACATAAGTTTGGAGCTTTTCAATCTCCAACTGCAGCAGCAACAGATGCTCATGATGTCTCATGATGTTTGAACATAAAACAACCAGTTGCTTCTTCGGGTGCACTCACAGCAGGCCCTCTGCATCACGCCCCAGCATGTTAAACCCTGTTTGTTTGACTAATGTGAGTCCTCTGGGCAGAGTGCTGGAACAATGCACTTTACGATGTCTGGCCTGACTTGCAGAGGTGGTGAGGACCACAGTCCAGGTGGACTTGGGCGCGGTCTGTATGTAGTGTGATCGCTAGCAGCGCTGGAGCATGGATTTCAGATTTTACTTCAATGACAAACTTCTTCATTTAAATAATTACTATTAATATTACTGTTACTACTTGGATAATACAATCTTCATCTTCAAGAGCATTTTCAGTTGTTTTTGTGGACTGTGCAGACCAGTGTTCATAAGGATTTTATCCTCTGCTAAAAATGACCAAGTTATATTAACCCCATGTGAACACAAAGTAAAATTAAACTTCAGCGATATAACTGATTAATTTTGGTGACTATGCAAGATCAGGTTGCAAATCCCGTCTTTGATTACAATTTCTTTGGCTCTCATTAAGGGGTAGATTCTGCATTTGTAGTCACTTTGATTGTAACTGGATTCTTAGTAACTGAGTAAACACTAACTGGCTAACCAGATAGTAACTACTTGGAATTGCATAACTTCAGAGTAATTTAAGCCTAAATAATTTAAGATAATTATAAACAACAGAAAAACTGTAACCTAGAGAAATAAATGACTAGTTGCAGGTAAACGCAAATAATGCAAATTAATATTAAGAAACATAATGAAATACCCATTCAAATTACTGCATAACATGACAATAACCTGAAGTGAGTGGCACAGAGTAAAATAAGGGTCCATTCACACGTGACGTGACATGAAGTACCTGATGTTGGCTGAGGTAACAGGTTGTCAAAAATCTCTGAAACACTGGAGAAGGCTCGCTCTAGGCATCCAAATTTCAGCATACATCAATGTTCAGTGGAGGGCAACATTGTGCGGTAGAAGCTCAACGTTTGACGATGGCCAACTTACTATGGGATGTAGTTCAACTTTCACCATGGGAGGGCAGGCGCATTGGTAGCACACTCCGCAGAGCAGCAGCGTAACTGATAGTTGACTCAACGATTGAGATACAAAACTCGATGTCACTCTGTGACTGTGTAACTTGCTATATGATGGAATTTTTCAATAAGAAAAGCGATGTGCTAAAAACAAACATATTATAAAGAATTGCAGATGCTAAATGATTATGTTGGATGAAATGATGTATTAGTGACAATATTTAGTATATGCTTAGAAGAATGAGTATATTCTGTTATTGCCTGAACTAGCTAATAGTACTTAGAAACACACCTGATGTATTCAATGCACTGTATGCGAATCATATGTTTGTGTGAAGGAAATGCATTACTTTTTTTAAAAAATACCACAAGACAGAGTTCAGAAATAAAGGTAAAAGATTTAAGGAACTTTTTAAAAAAAAGAGAAGTGCGATATCCCTGAACATACTGGTGGAAAAAGAAAAAAAAAACAAACAAACAAAGGTCATTTAGTTTTTTTTTGTTTGTTTGTTTTGTTTTTAAATTGAAACACAGAAACCCTGAAACCTAATGGTGAAAAAAGTAAAACCAGAGTGAAAAAAATAAAAAGGCTTGCACCTGTGTACCCCGAATTGGAAAGTCACCAAAACCTAGGGATATTCCGAAAAACACACTGACAGATGTTTTGAATGGTGTAATGTTGGTGTATTTAGAACGTAGGTGTGGAAAAGTTGCCCTCAGAACAGTGATGTGCTTCCCAGGACAACTCCCATCAGTTACCATCTTGAACATCTACTTGTGGATGCTCAAAGGTTGCTTATAGAAGCAAGATCTTCCATTCTGAAGTGACTGACCCCTCTTTTGTCTAAATTTTCTCAAGACACATCTATAATTTCTTCCCTGGTCGTGTATTCTCTTGTTACGAGCTGTGGTTATGATGAACCCACAACGCGGACAGAGGTGAAACGAGGAGTACGTGTCAAAAAACCCCAAGTGGTTTATTGGCTGAGCCAGGTGTAAACAGACCAGTTTGTGAAGTGAAAAAAAAAATGGCAAACAATAGTAATTCCAAAAATGACTGTGGCAAAACAGGCTAACAGCTGAGCAAATTAACAAAAGCAGAACGGACTAGAAGACTACAGGTAACACACAAAGGTAAATACATTACTCACAGGGAGCAGACAAAGGTGACTGAATCTGCAAAGACTGACAAACAGGTGAGAACTTAAATACCAGACAAACTAAATGATGACAGGTGCGTGAAATCGGAGCATGAACATAAGATACACGTGGAAAGGAACAAGGTGACTAAACACTAATCAGACAATAACTGCAAAACAACGCAACTGACATCTAAGGATGAGGGGACAAAATAAAACATAACCAACCAAAACTGAAGAAGAGAAATCATAAAACCACAAACCAACATAGAACTCAGAACTTAATGAAGTGCAAGAGCGTAAGAACTAACATAATGAGATAAAAAAAAAAAAGTGATCACAACACAAAGACTATAAGAACTAACAATGAAGAAAAAAAAATACAAAATACAAAACTACAACAAAACCAATGTGGAACTCAAACAACAGGAAGAACAACAAGACTGACAGGTGAGGAAGCAGGAGGGGAACACGGGGGACACAGACAGACCACCAGGACACAGATAGGGATCAGAACAAATAACATGTACAGAAAACATCACTAAATGACAACAGCAACAAATGTACGTGTATACATTAAAGATGCACTGACAGGGAGGGGGCAAACCACAACATATCTAAGGCGAAAATACACATCAGACTTCAGAAAAGTAATCAGGAATATAGTTTGAAAGTTGCACCATCATTGTTTAACACTGCCAAGGTTATGTTGGGCTGAATTTAGTGATATATTGTACAAAATTCTTAATGATGGGTTGGGGGTGGGAGGGGGAGGATACCCAGGTTACGATATCTTACTCCCTACCCTATCACGGACAGATGTTCTTGAATATTTCAGGGTGCCAATCAGGTCCATATATTTGTAGAGTATATTTGGAAGGGGGATAAGATACTTCAGAATAGGAAATACTCCTACTGTAGACAGCTATAGATGGATGCAGAAAGAATACCAATATCGTTCACTGTCAATCAAACTGTGCTTCATCTGGGACCATAAGATATCTGCGAGAAATAGAGTTTAAAGGTTGCTCTATCCTGATTGGGTCTTGTCAAAGTTTGGGTAAGTTTTAATCAGTGCTGCCCTGTAGGAATGTTGCCTTGGGGGGAATCCAGGAGGAAGATATGTTACACTGGCAATAAAGAATTGATGCCTTGGACTCTGACTTCTGCTGTATGTTTTTGAACACCTTTAAGAAGATGTTTTTTGAACAACTGAACACAGCTCAATACTTAAGACTTACCAAGGACACCTGTCCGAAAGTCTCTGTGACTTCGCCAAACACCAGGCTAAATGTCAAATGACGACACGGAGCAACAAAATTTTAGTCTGGTTTAACTTTACTGATTGCTGATGTTTGGTGGCTAACGGCGGCTATAATAGCTATTCTTTGATACTGCATCTGACTGTATAAAATTAAAGTTTAAACTGTCCTACAAAAGGACAGATATAATTGGCAATCAATAACACGAGTAATAGATATTACAAATACACCCTGTTCAAGGAATTGTTAATTCATCATCTGGTGGTCATGCTATTAGCAGTGTCCTCTGTAATGACCCCTTTAAGCATGCTTGAGCAAATGATGTCTTCTGTTAATGTGTTCACGGGGAAACATCCAGCTGTTATTGTGATTTTAATAAAAATAACCTTCATTTGGCTCTTCCCTTTTTTAAATCAGGATTACAGAATCAAAGCAAGAAAGATGGTGACAAAACATAATATTCTTGCTAATGTTTCAAGATCAAAGAGTTGCAATTTGGAAGAAAGTTGAGTGACTGGTATCAGAATTAAGTAAACATTCTCTTGGTCAGTATATTAAAAAAAAGACTGATCAGGATCAAAATTTGGCTTTCAATTTCTAAGTCAGGAACAAAGTTAAGCTTTTGGGATCAAAGCTCGGTGTTCTGGAGCAAAGATCAGGATCAAAGCTCAGTAATCTTGATATAATAATGCGAGAAAAGACATTAAAGAAATTACATCACAATTGCAAAAAAGGCAGAAAAAAGACAAGAAGGGGCACTCAAGAGTGCAACACACACTTTATGTGATTGACACTTATTCACACAAAATTATTTGTGATTCAGAGCTGTGTGGCCTTATTTTGACAATTCTGTCCAAAATTGAATGACTAATTTTTCCATTATGCTTAATTCATGTTGACTCCCAATTGTTTTACAAAACAGTTATGACCTTGAGTTTGACCTTTCAAAGTCACCCAAGGACAAAGGTCATATGACCAACAGAAAGGTGACATATGAGTTCATATTAGTGTTCAATAGTAATCATATGTGGCTTTATCCATTTCCTCAGAATTCCCACTCTAAATATTCCCTGTGTATAAGTGACGTATGACTTTGACTCTGAATAATTTTTTTCTCAAAACCAGATCACTTCATTGAGGGTCAGCCCATGACCTCACGCACTCCACCAAGTGGGTTTCCAAATCAGATCAAAACTCTTGGAGTTACACTGATGGACAGACAAATGGACGCACCCGCAGCACAGCTGTTGCAGTTCGGCAGAGGTTTGCTCTCTCTTTTTTTTTTTAAGCTTGCTTTTTAAATGCAGCTGAACCCAAGCAGCAACCTCCTGTGCTGAAAAATGAAGCCCACGTGGAAGTGCTGAAACTTGCAGTTTGTTGAATGGTTACATGGCGCTCGGCCCTAACGGGATTTCAGTTTAAATTCTCCAACTTTACAGCAGCCATAAACACGTTCACGGCCTGGAATTAAAAAAATAAATAAATAAAATAAGTTTTGGTCTCTATAGCTAGCAACTCAACAGGGTCAATTTGTAACTCATTAAGCTTTGTGTAATTAGGGGTGTGATTGCTTTGAGTGACAGCTGGTGTAACGGGTTGAGGGTCCTGCTAGTTGCTGTGGCTTTGACAGTATTTGCCCTTTTTGAGCATTTTACTCCAAATATCTGCGATAATACAGCTTGGTGTGTGGTTAATTGTAGTAACATACCATGTAAGAAATCTGTGCTCCAGTATTTCCACTGAGTGAAATTTTTAGTATTACTTAATATGTGTGTTAGTACTGTTAGCATTAATTAGCAGAAATTGATAGCTTGGTGATGAGCCATGGTTACTGAGGGAACATGCCAGACAGGGACCCTAACCATAACCCAACCAACTGTTATAGGAACCACATCACAGTCCACACAAGTACAAATGACCTAGCTCATTAGCCTTAGCTATTTTGGTAACTTTGAGACAGATGGAGGGTGTCTGGGCTTCATTCATCATACACAAGTCACATTGGTCTTGCCCACGCTCCACCTTGTTGGCAGTTTCTGGGTTGGCCAATTTCAATTGAACAGAAATTTTATTTATATAGCGTCAAATCAAAAATATTTGATATTTCAAACTCCCCCTCTGGCTGCCACCTTATCGTGGTGGGGGAGTTTGCGTACCCGGATGATCCTAGGAGCTATGTTGTCGGGGGCTTTGTGCACCCTGTAGGGTCTCCCAAGGCAAACAGGTCCTATGTGATGGGTCAGACTAAGGGCAGCTCAGAGCCTCCATGACCAGTGAAAGATCAAGGACCGAGACGTTGCCCGGTATGGCGGAGCCGGGGTCCCAACCTGGAGCCAGGCCTGGGGTCGGGGCTCACGCGCGAGCGCCTGGTGGTCGGGCCTTAGCCCATGGGGCCCGGCCGGGCTCAGCCGGGCCCCATGTATCTAGGTGTATCTAGATATGTCATTCTGGGTTGTATGACTGCACAGATGTTGTGCTGTTCTGACTTCCTCTTTCCTGCTGCTACACATCAGAATTTTGGCTCTCTGTTGGGACTGTTTACACAGAGACTGCTACCTGCTGCTTTGGACTTGAATTAACAGTCTTTTTCAAGACTTTTTTTTACTTTTTTACCTTTTTTTTTTTTTTTTTAACTTTCTTACTGTGCTCCAACGCCTAAGGAAGACCTCTAACGGTCGAAACATCGCGACGGAGCACTTTTATCTGCTAACTTTCATCAGCGTTGGCAAGCTAACTAGCTTGCTAATGCTTTCGTTTTTATTTATTTATTTATTTATTTTTATTTATTTATTTATTTTTTTCTCTTTTAGCACTGTTGTCGTGTGTTGCCTGTGCTGCTTCATGGCCTGTTTGGTGCCTTGATTGGGGCACTGCTTCTGCTGAATCACCTTTAAATTATTTACACATTATTCATTTTGTGTGTTTTTAGGAATCCGCTAGGTTGCGTAGCTACTAGCTCTTAGCCGATTTAGCATGGCGGCTTCTCCTGTCTCTCCCGCACTTTTCTGCTCTGGGTGTGAAATGTTTAGTTATTCCTCGGCCTCCTTTAGCAGTAACGGTACTTGTAATAAGTGCAGCTTATTCGTAGCTTTGGAGGCCAGGCTGGGCGAATTGGAGACTCGGCTCCGCACCGTGGAAAATTCTACAGCTAGCCAGGCCCCTGTAGTCGGTGCGGACCAAGGTAGCTTAGCCGCCGTTAGTTCCCCCCTGGCAGATCCCGAGCAGTCGGGAAAGCAGGCTGACTGGGTGACTGTGAGGAGGAAGCGTAGCCCTAAACAGAAGCCCCGTGTACACCGTCAACCCGTTCACATCTCTAACCGTTTTTCCCCACTCGACGATACACTCGCCGAGGATCAAACTCTGGTTATTGGCGACTCTGTTTTGAGAAATGTGAAGTTAGCGACACCAGCAACCATTGTCAATTGTCTTCCGGGGGCCAGAGCAGGCGACATCGAAGGACATTTGAAATTGCTGGCTAAGGCTAAGCGTAAATTTGGTAAGATTGTAATTCACGTCGGCAGTAATGACACTCGGTTACGCCAATCGGAGGTCACTAAAATTAACATTAAATCGGTGTGTAACTTTGCAAAAACAATGTCGGACTCTGTTGTTTTCTCTGGGCCCCTCCCCAATCGGACCGGGAGTGACATGTTTAGCCGCATGTTCTCCTTGAATTGCTGGCTGTCTGAGTGGTGTCCAAAAAATGAGGTGGGCTTCATAGATAATTGGCAAAGCTTCTGGGGAAAACCTGGTCTTGTTAGGAGAGACGGCATCCATCCCACTTTAGATGGAGCAGTTCTCATTTCTAGAAATCTGGCCAATTTTCTTGGATCCTCCAAACTGTGACTGTCCAGCGTTGGGACCAGGAGGCAGAGCTGTGGTCTTATACACCTCTCTGCAGCTTCTCTCCCCCTGCCATCCCCTTATTACCCCATCCCCGTAGAGACGGTGCCTGCTCCCAGACCACCAATAACCAGCAAAAATCTATTTAAGCATAAAAATTCAAAAAGAAAAAATAATATAGCACCTTCAATTGCACCACAGACTAAAACAGTTAAATGTGGTCTATTAAACATTAGGTCTCTCTCTTCTAAGTCCCTGTTGGTAAATGATATAATAATTGATCAACGTATTGATTTATTCTGCCTAACAGAAACCTGGTTACAGCAGGATGAATATGTTAGTTTAAATGAGTCAACACCCCCGAGTCACACTAACTGTCAGAATGCTCGTAGCACGGGCCGGGGCGGAGGATTAGCAGCAATCTTCCATTCCAGCTTATTAATTAATCAAAAACCTAGACAGAGCTTTAATTCATTTGAAAGCTTGTCTCTTAGTCTTGTCCATCCAAATTGGAAGTCCCAAAAAACAGTTTTATTTGTTATTATCTATCGTCCACCTGGTCGTTACTGTGAGTTTCTCTGTGAATTTTCAGACCTTTTGTCTGACTTAGTGCTTAGCTCAGATAAGATAATTATAGTGGGCAATTTTAATATCCACACAGATGCTGAGAATGACAGCCTCAGCACTGCATTTGGTCTATTATTGGACTCTATCGGCTTTGCTCAAAAAGTAAATGAGTCCACCCACCACTTTAATCATATCTTAGATCTTGTTCTGACTTATGGTATGGAAATAGAAGATTTAACAGTATTCCCTGAAAACTCCCTTCTGTCTGATCATTTCTTAATAACATTTACATTTACCCTGATGGACTACCCTGCAGTGGGGAATAAGTTTCATTACACTAGAAGTCTTTCAGAAAGCGCTGTAACTAGGTTTAAGGATATGATTCCTTCGTTATGTTCTCTAATGTCATATACCAACACAGAGCAGAGTAGCTACCTAAACTCTGTAAGGGAGTTAGAGTATCTTGTCAATAGTTTTACATCCTCTTTGAAGACAACTTTGGATGCTGTAGCTCCTCTGAAAAAGAGAGCTTTAAATCAGAAGTGTCTGACTCCGTGGTATAACTCACAAACTCGTAGCTTAAAGCAGATAACCCGTAAGTTGGAGAGGAAATGGCGTCTCACTAACTTAGAAGATCTTCACTTAGCCTGGAAAAAGAGTTTGTTGCTCTATAAAAAAGCCCTCCGTAAAGCTAGGACATCTTTCTACTCATCACTAATTGAAGAAAATAAGAATAACCTCAGGTTTCTTTTCAGCACTGTAGCTAGGCTGACAAAGAGTCAGAGCTCTATTGAGCTGAGTATTCCATTAACTTTAACTAGTAATGACTTCATGACTTTCTTTGCTAACAAAATTTTGACTATTAGAGAAAAAATTACTCATAACCATCCCAAAGATGTATCGTTATCTTTGGCTGCTTTCAGTGATGCCGGTATTTGGTTAGACTCTTTCTCTCCGGTTGTTCTGTCTGAGTTATTTTCATTGGTTGCTTCGTCCAAACCATCGGCATGTTTATTGGACCCCATTCCTGCCAGGCTGCTCAAGGAAGTCCTACCATTATTTAATGCTTCAATCTTAAATATGATCAATCTATCTTTGTTAGTTGGCTATGTACCACAGGCCTTTAAGGTGGCAGTAATTAAACCATTACTTAAAAAGCCATCACTTGATCCAGCTATCTTAGCTAATTATAGGCCAATTTCCAACCTTCCTTTTCTCTCAAAGATTCTTGAGAGGGTAGTTGTAAAACAGTTAACTGATCACCTGCAGAGGAATGGTCTATTTGAAGAGTTTCAGTCAGGTTTTAGAATTCATCATAGTACAGAAACAGCATTAGTGAAGGTTACAAATGATCTTCTTATGGCTTCGGACAGTGGACTTATCTCTGTGCTTGTTCTGTTGGACCTCAGTGCTGCTTTTGATCCTGTTGACCATAAAATTTTATTACAGAGATTAGAGCATGTCATAGGTATTAAAGGCACTGCGCTGCGGTGGTTTGAATCATATTTGTCTAATAGATTACAGTTTGTTCATGTAAATGGGGACTCTTCTTCACAGACTAAAGTTAATTATGGAGTTCCACAAGGTTCTGTGCTAGGACCAATTTTATTCACTTTATACATGCTTCCCTTAGGCAGCATTATTAGACGGTATTGCTTAAATTTTCATTGTTACGCAGATGATACCCAGCTTTATCTATCCATGAAGCCATTTTTGATCAGGATATGTCATTCAAGGCGCATATTAAACAAATATGTAGGACTGCCTTTTTGCATTTACGCAATATCTCTAAAATCAGAAAGGTCTTGTCTCAGAGTGATGCTGAAAAACTAATTCATGCATTTATTTCCTCTAGGCTGGACTATTGTAATTCATTATTATCAGGTTGTCCTAAAAGTTCCCTAAAAAGCCTTCAGTTGGTTCAGAATGCTGCAGCTAGAGTACTGACGGGGACTGGCAGGAGAGAGCATATCTCACCCGTGTTGGCCTCTCTTCATTGGCTTCCTGTTAATTCTAGAATAGAATTTAAAATTCTTCTTCTTACTTATAAGGTTTTGAATAATCAGGTCCCATCTTATCTTAGGGACCTCGTAGTACCATATTACCCCATTAGAGCGCTTCGCTCTCAGACTGCGGGCTTACTTGTAGTTCCTAGGGTTTGTAAGAGTAGAATGGGAGGCAGAGCCTTCAGCTTTCAGGCTCCTCTCCTGTGGAACCAGCTCCCAATTCAGATCAGGGAGACAGATACCCTCTCTACTTTTAAGATTAGGCTTAAAACTTTCCTTTTCGCTAAGGCTTATAGTTAGGGCTGGATCGGGTGACCCTGGACCATCCCTTGGTTATGCTGCTTTAGACGTAGATTGTGGGGGGTTCCCATGATGCACTGTTTCTTTCTCTTTTTGCTCCGTATGCATCACTCTGCATTTAATCATTAGTGATCGATCTCTGCCCCCCTTCACGGCATGTCTTTTTCCTGTTTTTTTTCCCTCAGCCCCAACCAGTCTCAGCAGAAGACTGCCCCTCCCTGAGCCTGGTTCTGCTGGAGGTTTCTTCCTGTTAAAAGGGAGTTTTTCCTTCCCACTGTTGCCAAGTGCTTGCTCATAGGGGGTCGTTTTGACCGTTGGGGTTTTTCATAATTATTGTATGGCCTTGCCTTACAATATGGAGCGCCTTGGGGCAACTGTTTGTTGTGATTTGCCGCTATATAAGAAAAAAAGTTGATTGAAGTTGAGCCCAAAGGAGCAATGTGGGCCCGCCCTCCTGTGGGTTCAGCACATGCAGAGGAGGCCATGGGGGTTGGGTTCAGAGAGGATTGGGTGGCGGTCGAGGGTGGGTGGCCTGGCGGCCCGGTCCATGCTCACAGCCCCTGGCTGTTGGGACGTGGAATGTCACCTCGCTGGGGGGCAAGGAGCCTGAGCTTGTGCGGGAGGTTGAGAGATACTGACTAGAGATAGTCGGGCTCACCTCCACGCACAGCATGGGCTCTGGTACCCAACTCCTGGAGAGGGGCTTTATTTTTCTGGCGTTGCCCACGGGGAGAGGCAGAGAGCTGGGGTTGCATTGCTTATTGCTCCCCAGCTCAGTCGCCATGTGTTGGAGTTCACTCCGGTGAACGAGAGGGTCGCGTCCCTACGCCTTCAGGTCGGGGACAGGTCTCTCACCGTTGTCTCAGCCTATGGGCTGAGCAGCAGTGCAGAGTACCCGACCTTCCTGGAGTCCCTGGAAGGGGTACTAGATAGCGCTCTGACTGGGGACTCCATTGTTCTCCTGGGGGATTTCAACGCCCACGTGGGCGGTGACAGTGAGACTGGAGGGGGGTGATCGGGAAGCACGGCCTCCCCGATCTGAACCCGAGTGGTGTTCAGTTGTTGGACTTCTGTGCTAGTCACAGTTTGTCCATCACGAACACCGTGTTCGAGCACAAGGGTGTCCATAACTGCACGTGGCACCAGGACACCCTGAGCCGGAGGTCGATGATCGACTTTGTAGTCGTATCATCTGACCTTCGGCCACGTGTCTCGGACACTCGAGTAAAGAGAGGCGCAGAGCTGTCGACCGATCACCACCTGGTGGTGAGTTGGATCTGCTGGGAGGGGAGGAAGCCGGTCAGACCTGGCAGGCCCAAACGTATCGTGAGGGTCTGCTGGGAACGACTGTTGGAACCCTCTGTCAGGGAGGTCTTCAACTCCCACCTCCGGGAGAACTTCTCGCAGATCCCGGGGGAGGTTGGAGACATGGAGTCCGAGTGGACCATGTTCTCCACCTCCATTGCTGATGCGGCTGCTTGTAGCTGTGGTCGCAAGGTCTCTGGTGCCTGTCGCGGCGGCAATTCCCAAACCCGGTGGTGGACACCGGAAGTAAGGGATGCCGTCAAGCTGAAGAAGGAGTCCTACTTATCTTTGTTGGTAGGTGGGACCCCAGAGGCAGCTGACAGGTACCGGCAGGCCAAGCGTGCCGCAGCCCGTGCAGTCGCAGAGGCAAAAACTCGGGTCTGGGAGGAGTTTGGGGAGGCTATGGAGGAGGACTATCGGTCGGCCTCGAAGAGATTCTGGCAAACCGTCCGACGCCTCAGGAGGCGGAAGCAGCTCTCCACCGGCACCGTTTACAGTGCGGGTGGGGAGCTGTTGACTCTGACTGGGGATGTTGTTGGGCGGTGGAAGGAGTACTTCGAGGATCTCCTCAATCCCATCATCACGTCTTCCGAAGAGGAGGCAGAGACTGGGGACCCAGAGGCGGACTCATCCACTACCCAGGCAGAAGTCACCAAGGTGGTTGGAAAGCTCCTCGGTGGCAAGGCTCCTGGGGTGGATGAAATCCATCCTGAGTACCTTAAGTCTGTGGATGTTGTGGGACTGTGGGATCGGGTGCTAGAGGGTTCATGGGAGTTCGCCCAACCAGTCCACATGTGTTTTGTGGATCTGGAGAAGGCGTTCAACCGTGTCCCTCGGGGCACCCTGTGGGGAGTGCTCCGGGAGTACGGGGTCTGGGGTCCGTTGCTAAGGGCTATCCGGTCCCTGTATGACCGCAGCAGGAGCTTGGTTCGCATTGCCGGTAGTAAGTCAAACCTGTTTCCAGTGCACGTTAGCCTCCGCCAGTGCTGCCCTTTGTCACCGGTTCTGTTCATTATTTTTATGGACAGAATTTCTAGGCGCAGCCAGGGTGTAGAGGGGGTCTGGTTTGGGAACCACAGAATCTCGTCTCTGCTGTTTGCGGACGATGTGGTTCTGTTGGCTTCATCAAATCAGGACCT
The DNA here is from genome assembly GCF_902500255.1 of Thalassophryne amazonica. Taxonomy (NCBI): domain Eukaryota; kingdom Metazoa; phylum Chordata; class Actinopteri; order Batrachoidiformes; family Batrachoididae; genus Thalassophryne; species Thalassophryne amazonica. Next base: position 18,128,191 of record NC_047123.1, on the reverse strand, counting down.
TCAGCGTGCACTGGGGCGGTTTGCAGCCGAGTGTGAGGCATCCGGGATGAAAATCAGCACCTCCAAATCCGAGGCCATGGTTCTCGACCGGAAAAAGGCGCTTTGCCCTCTTCAGGTCGGTGGAGTGTCCTTGCCTCCAGTGGAGGAGTTTAAGTATCTCGGGGTCTTATTCACGAGTGAGGGACGGATGGAGCGTGAAATCGATAGACGGATCGGTGCAGCGTCTGCAGTGATGCGGTCGCTGTATCGGACCGTCGTGGTGAAGAGAGAGCTGAGTAGGGGGCAAAGCTCTCGATTTACCGATCGATCTGCGTTCCGATCCTCACCTATGGTTATGAGATTTGGCTCATGACCGAAAGAACGAGATCGCAGGTACATGCGGCCGAGATGAGTTTCCTCCGCAGGGTGTCTGGGCACTCTTTTAGAGATGGGGTGAGGAGCTCGGCCACTCGGGAGGAGCTCGGAGTCGAGCCGCTGCTCCTCCACGTCGAAAGGAGTCAGTTGAGGTGGCTCGGGCATCTTTTCCGGATGCCCCCTGGACGCCTCGCTGGAGAGGTGTTCCGGGCACGTCCCATTGGGAGGAGGCCTTGGGGAAGACCCAGGACACGCTGGAAGGATTACATCTCTCGGCTGGCTTGGGAACGCCTTGGGGTTCCCCCGCAGGAGCTGGGGGAGGTGTGTGTGGATTGGGAGGTCTGGGCGGTTTTGCTTGAGCTGCTGCCCCCGCGACCCGACTCCGGATAAAGCGGAAGAAAATGGATGGATGGATAGCGTCAAATCACAACAAAGCTGCCTCAAGGCGCTTCACACAAATAAGGCATAACTGCACTAAACCCCCTGAGAAATCACACAGGCATAAAACTCCCTCTGATGATACTGAGGAAGAAACCTCAAGCAGACCAGACTCAGAGGGGTGATCCACTGCTTTGGCCAGGCCATTCTACCAGTTACAAGGTTTTTACAAAATTTTACCAAGCTGAAGAAACAGAAAAAACAGAATAATATCAAAACAAAGTGCATAATTGAGGTGAGTACTCAGTCATTGGTGCTACAAACAGGACATCATGATACAAGTTCAGCACCCTGGGGTGCAGAGTAAGTGTCCATCCATCACCCTCTTGTAAAAGCTGTCTTCATGGAAGCCAAAAGCAGACTGCAGTGGCTCAGAGATCACCCACGGGCCCATGGTGGTCCACGGGCCACTGCTTCAGCTAGGGTATCTTGTGGTCAGTCTAGCACCCTGGGATGCACAGCCGCCAGCCTCACATGGTCTCTTCAGTGCCTCGTACAGAGAGAAAAAGATCGGAATCAGTCGGCCGGAAAAACTGCACCTAAGCTACGAGTTTATCAGCAGTAAATCGACAAGCAAAAGAGAAAACACTAGGGTGATCGCTGACAGCTAGCCCTGAGCCTCACTAACAGACCCTGAATTTAGATTAAGTGAGGCCGAGACCTGTTCCGTTACTAATAAGATGAATTAAAGTGACAGGAAGTAAATTTCATATGAGAGGGAGAATAGATACGTTTAAGTCTGGACTTGAATGTCTTTACGGAATCTGACAGTTTTATCTCCGGAGATCATTCCACAAAACAGGTGCAGAATAAGAGAAAGGCTCTGTGCCCTGCAGACTTTTTAGTCACCCTAGGAACACAAAGTAGTCCTGTGCCCTGAGAACGCAGAGCCCGGGTCGGTACGTAGGGCCCAAGAGTTAGGCCTACTGTCAAGATGTTGAGTTTTAGATGCGCCCCATTTGAGCTTCAAACCTGCTCTCTAGGAAGCCTTTGGGTGATGTCACAGAGGGTCTGTCCATTTTATTAACAGTCTGTGGTCAAATTGGGCTCCATAGTTTGCACTTGAATGATTGTACTTAATGTTGTAACATATTACACTGACGTCACTGTAAGGTATATCATAAGTACGTTATCAGAAATCATTCAGACAATCCAAGGTTGTTGCGAGAGGAAGAGTAGTTTACACCAAATTTACGTTATGAAGCAGGACTGACAATAGTTAAAATGTTTTAAGGTTTTTGTTTAACTGGTGGAGTAAAAGGGGCTGTGCAGGCTGCAGGAGGGTTTAGAGACAAAGTGTGTGGATAAAAGCCAGGTGGGGTATGGAAAATAGGCCAGACTCTACAACCAGGGCTGCAGCCCAATAACAGACGTGCGTTCACCCACAAGCCATTTTCATTCCAGGTGTATGTCGGCATCCACGACACATCTGCAGCGTACAGCTGTTTTTTTCCAAGTGAGGCAGCAACCCCCCCCCCCCCCCCCACCCCAAAAAAAAACAATACAGATCCTGCTGACATATAATGACAAACGTGTGAACGGTGGCGAGGGAAAACGGCTGTGATTTTTAAAACATCGTCTCAAAGGGTGCGGAGAAAGACGAGCGAGCGCAAATTACAGCAAAGCCAATGGGCCGGAAAAAAGAACGGCCTTGTTGATGACAACATGATGTGCTTCTGTGATAGAGGGCCTCGCTTTAGTATCCATCTCTTAACTTGTTTCATAAAACACATTGTCAGCTCCAAGGGGAAATGGCCTCTGAACGGCATGACACCGTAACAACTTCTGACCGCGATCTAGGCAGAAACATCTTGTAAGTGTGTTTTGTACATTTAAAAATGGGTAAGACTCAGCTGTTCGCTAATAACAATCTCATTTGGCGCTGGATTGATAGTGATGTCAATTTCATTGCAAGTCGTTTGCTCTTCAGGAGTTCTACGCCTTTATATCAAGCTAACATAGATCGCCAGGTGTCTTTAAAGCATGGGTTACAGGCTGTAGCCAAATATACCACAGACATTGTGGGGAGCATAGACTGTGTGCGTGATGTCCCCCTTAGAACTCCCAGCCAGTCTATAAATAGGTAAAAGGCAAGATCATGGTGCTAAGCTAGCTAAACAACAAGCTAGGTAACTTTGGTTCGGATGTATGCATATTTGTGCGGATTTAGGGAGGAGTCTAAAAAATGGGCAGCTTATCTTTATACCACCAATAACAAGGCACTATCAATCTTGCTAATGCTACCTTGCGATATACACCCAGTATTTAGTGTTAATAGTGCTAGCATACTAAAATTTTCTCATTGGAAATAACTGCGCAACGACTTCTTCAATGGCCCATTAATAGAATTAATCACAGTGCAAACTGCATTATAAATATTAGTGAAATGGAAACTTCATCTTCACCAATAAAGCTATCACCTCCCACCTATCCTGGATTCCAGAGAACTGTTAGGTTTTGACTAAAACTGCCTCAAGAAGAAACGATTACTGCTGCTACAACTACTACTACTACTTGGAAAATGAAGAGGTAATAGTTTAAAGGAAAAAGAAGCGAATAAAAAAAAAGTACAACACCAACCTTTCAGCACACTAGCTGATAATGATGCAGGACAACAGTGTCTCTACTACTACTAAAGTGCTCAACAGCTTATGTCCCTCCCTGTATGCCAAAGTATATGTGTGCCAAGTTTAGATCAATTTTGAGGTGCCGTTGAGGAGAGGAACACACACACACACACACACACACACACACACACACACACACACACACACACACACACACACACACACACACACACACACACACACACACACACACACACACACACAATTGTGTCTTTGTATATATTTATTATAAATAATCAGAAAGGGCAAACATGCTTGTGTCCACAGCGAGCAGTCTGTGAGTTGCATCAGCTCTCGGCTGGCCACCTCCATCTTGCATACACTAGCTGCCACTCAAAGCAAGCACAGCCCTAATTATTCATAATTGTTCAATGGCCACAATGGTGAACAAGGGACCGGGCTACACAGACAAACTTTTTTTTGTATCAGGTTGTCAACACATTTATTACTGCTGTAAACTTAGATATTTCAACGTAGGGGTTTATGGTAGTGACTCACCTTTGGAGCCAGCTTCAAGTAGCCATTTGTTGAGCTGTAGAATTTGGCACTTCCACATTTGCTTCATTTTGCAGCACCTGAGTTTGCTGCTCGATGAGGATGCATCAGTACATTTCAAGGTCTCAGAAATAGCACTGGCATGACAGAGTGTGTGTGTGCATCACACAGAGGAGATATGCACTTCTGTGACATATGTCACGGAATTCAAAACAAGCCATTTCAGACCTATATTTTGCTTATAGCAGACTAGTTTACACATAAATAGTGAAACACTTGTAGGACTGAGGATGGAATATGAATACCCAACAATATTTGACTTAAAACAAAGAACAAAAGAATCGAATACGACCCCTTTAACTGGCTGTTTCTGCTTGGCAAAGCTTCTGTAAAGCAGCCTCAAGCAGCCACAGCTCCCAATGTTTCTGCACATAATAAATAAGAAATGAATTCCTGACGAGTTTAAGTTGCTCTCTGGCATTTCTCACAATACTAATGGCCCAGGAGTGAATTATTGATGAGTGTTGATCAAGAAGAGAGCAGAAAATGGGTTACCTACGAGCTCACAATCAAACACAGTGACATGCATGAATATTTCATCCAAAGGACTAAACAGGCATGTGATGCAATGTTAATATTCCAATACCATCCTTCTAATTACGAAATCGTGAAATAAAATGAACTCCAGCTATTGACCCCGGCAACTTGATAAAACCTCACAGTACTGAGACATCTGATCAGCTCTCTGCCTCAAATCATTTCAGTTTGTATTCACAACGAAATTAAGAATGAAGATCAGTATTTTTATTTTTTTGTACCCGTCTGCCAACTTGTCAACTGTTTAAAACAGTTTTTAAATTGGTCGTCATGCGTTACCAGGCTTGTCAAAATTGTGATCCATCAATGTCAAAAAGCAATCATAAATCACAGAATAAATATGCTAGCACAAGAAGAATAATTCATCTTTAAAGTAGACCTGCATTGAAATAAATGCAGTCAGATCTTTGGACCAAAAAATGACATATTTACACATAAGATCCTTCTGAATGTAGTAAAGTAAATCTGCAGGCCCAGATTGGTCATTCAACGGAGAAATCATTTAAAAATGAGAAATTCACAGCTAAAATTTAGCCCTCCGCAAAACTGTCATCACATCCGGGATGCTGCCGAGACGTCAGGGAGAAGACCCTATCCCAGCATGCATTGCGCGCACCAACTGTAATTTGTGGATTTCCGTCATTTTGCATCTGCACCTTTTTCTTGTCTTATACAGAAGGATCTACTTTTTAAAAACTTCATATTGTCTTACGGTACAAATTATTTTTGGGGACTTTTTCATACGCCTGTTTGATTGAGTGGTGTTGCATTGAAAATCTACTGTCTTTCGCCTCCGGTGTTACCGTCGCGGGGTACGGAGGCGAGACCCGCAAAGAATCCAAGTCATTAAAAAGATATAAACCTCTCTCAGCGGCCACGGATCTCTGTGGCTCCGATTACCGAGACGTGCGACGCTGCAGATTTTGCCGCAAGAAGTCCGTCCTTGCGAGCAACAGGTGTCACCGGCCGCTCCGCATCAAAACGGCGAGCGTAGTCTCTGGACTTGTGCCAAGTTGGCTGCACCTCCATTCAGTAGACAGAGCCGTGTTTGCGGCTGCACAGCAGACACGGGGGTGTGAGTGGCCCGTGGCGGAATTTAATGAGCGCATGCACTCGGTAAGCGCATCGGCGGCAGTAAGAGCAAGGCATCGGGGAAGAATGGCGCCCGCTGTCGATGTCGTTGCTGATCTGAGCACACAGATCTGTATCTTGCATTCATTGCAGCTTACTTTTGGATGCAATAGCAATGCAATAGCTTGTGAACACGAAGTACTGGAATGTCCATAAAACATCACCAGTTCTGCAAGATAAGAGACACCATACCACTGAGTATTTTATGTATTAAAGGGGTGGAGCCTTGCCGAGACTAGCATGACCTGGGCAGGATGAAGAAGCCCGAACACATCCACCAATCTCAAAGGTAACAAGCTGCAGTGGCTAATAGGCTAGGTCCTCTTGATTTGGATAATTAATAAACAAATATTTTTCTGTGGACTGGTTGGTGGATCGCATAATGAGCGGCTTGTGTATGGGTATTAAAAAGTACAACCATCACAAGCCATCGATATGTGCTAATATACAAATTAAATAACTTAGAGATTTCTGTCAACTGAAATACTGGAGCACGGACTTCTTAGATCGTCTGTATAATTAACCACACAGCAAGAAATATTATCTCAGATATTTCTAATAAAATCTTCACACCAGCAAGCAGTCACTGCTAGCGGAGGCCTCGACCTTGTGTACACCACCTGTCAAAGTCAAAGTGACCACCTCCCTAATTATGCATAACGCCATGGCTTAAAATAGCTTAAACACAGATGGATAAAAAAAAAGTCGCCCCGCCCCCTCAATCCCATTACAGGCATCATAAACAAGGACCAAAAACTATTTCTGCTATAAAGTCAGAGAGTTTAACATTCACTTTTAGAGCCTCCCACAAGTGGCCATTGAAGGTACTGCAGGTTTTACCACTTCTGCCTTGGATTCATTTTTCAGCACCGGAGGTTTCCACTTGGTAGCAAATTTCCTCGTCTTGGTTGGAACTCAGGCAGCTGCATTATTAAATCTAATAGCTGAAATCATCCTTTTGACATTGTAGTGATCTATCCCTCAAACTCGCTGCAGACACAGTCCATTTTAGGTTTAATTGTTTTTGCTTACAGCTGGGTAGATTCTACATGCAGAAAAAGAGAATTATGGAATTTTGTGGATGTTTGATTTGCAAACCCATCAATGTTTAATGATGGAGATTACAAAAAAAAAGTTTAACGCAGTGTGACTGCTTCGTGTCCTGCATTCCTCCCTCATTCTCTCTCTTTGCTGTGGGCTACGGGTAAAGGTAGCGCAAGATGGATGCAAGTGACCTTGGCCTGTTTCTGTGGACTCCAGAGGACAGGTACGTCTCACAACGATCCGTTCCTCTCCACCAATCCCGATTAGCAAGCATGCAGTGGACAGGAACAAAGTGTCGCACTGCAGAGGGCGACGGAGGAGCCGGTGCCGGCGAGCGGCCCGCGAGAGGAGTAACAAGGGGATGTAGAATGGAGGTGAGGGCAAATTGCGGGTTGGAGCGGGGATACGTGTGGGTGGGGGGATGAAGATCACTGAGGTGGAGTTTGATTGAGGAGGACAGAGTCCATACTAACAGCCTGGGGGTGGGGGGCACAACCTGGGTATTACTGCTGAATTTTTATGCGCTATTGTGACACAGAAATCCACATCAGGCCATCCTCACATGGATCCAGATCGCCATTTCCGGTGTCCTTGTCATGTTCCACAAACCCGGTTTCCCCCCTTCCTATCCTTTATCATAACTCAGTTAAAAACACACACACACACACACACACACACACACACACACACACACACACACACACACACACACACACACACACACACACACACACACAAAAAACAAACAGGTTTTGCCATGCGGAAGAGTTGGCAATTCCAAGCTCTCCTTCTCTCCATCTCTGCGTTGTATTTCCACCTCCCCTCCCTCCGACTGTCCCCGCCGTTATTCGCTCTCCTTACATGAAGCCGAGGCAATCGACCCCAGTGATAATCCAGTCTATCATATTGGCAGATTAATATTGACTTAGAGCCGCGGTGCTGCCGCCGTGCCCGTCCTCCAGGTGCTGGAGCATGCAGAGTATGAGAGATGGAACTTAATATACATTCTACGAGTGCCTCTCAGCCCACGAGTGCAGCACGAGGAACGGTGCTCAGAGCAAGGAAATGATTGTGGTCTGCCGCGTTTTGAGCTACACAAAGCATGAAAGAAGACTCTGTGCATACAGAGAGGGTAGAAAATGCAGCTCAGCGTGATATGTTTTAAGACTTTTGCACATTTAACTTTTTGATAGCATTGAATAAAAAAAGAAATCCAGGCTCCTCTATATTACAATTTCTAAAGTAATGTCCTGTGAAGTTAAATCGTGATAGGGCATGTCTGGACATGTGCACCATACAACAGGAAATGGTAAATGGACTGCATTTATATAGCGCTTTTTCATCTGCGTCAGACGCTCAAAGCACTTTACAATTATGCCTCACATTCACCCCGATGTCAGGGTGCTGCCATACAAGGCAGCTCACTACACACCGGGAGCAATAGGGGATTAAAGACCTTGCCAAAGGGCCCTTAGTGATTTTCCAGTCAGGTGGGGATTTGAACCCAGGATCTTCTGGTCTCAAGCCCAACGCCTTAACCACTAGACCACCAGAGGACAGACACTAACAGGACCACCTTGGGTGTTTGATGGCAACCACCAAATGACATCCCCACCTCCCAAGAGTAGACATCTATCAACCCCTGGCAAAAATTATGGAATCACCGGCCTCGGAGGATGTTCATTCAGTTGTTTAATTTTGTAGAAAAAAAGCAGATCACAGACATGACACAAAACTAAAGTCATTTCAAATGGCAACTTTCTGGCTTTAAGAAACACTATAAGAAATCAGGAAAAAAAAATTGTGGCAGTCAGTAACGGTTACTTTTTTAGACCAAGCAGAGGGAAAAACATATGGACTCACTCAATTCTGAGGAATAAATTATGGAATCACCCTGTAAATTTTCATCCCAAAAACTAAACACCTGCATCAAATCAGATCTGCTCGTTAGTCTACATCTAAAAAGGAGTGATCACACCTTGGAGAGCTGTTGCACCAAATGGACTGACATGAATCATGGCTCCAACACGAGAGATGTCAATTGAAACAAAGGAGAGGATTATCAAACTCTTAAAAGAGGGTAAATCATCATGCAATGTTGCAAAAGATGTTGGTTGTTCACAGTCAGCTGTGTCTAAACTCTGGACCAAATACAATCAACATGGGAAGGTTGTTAAAGGCAAACATACTGGTAGACCAAAGAAGACATCAAAGCGTCAAGACAGAAAACTTAAAGCAATATGTCTCAAAAATTGAAAATGCACAACAAATGAGAAACGAATGGGAGGAAACTGGAGTCAACGTCTGTGACCGAACTGTAAGAAACCGCCTAAAGGAAATGGGATTTACATACAGAAAAGCTAAACGAAAGCCATCATTAACACCTAAACAGAAAAAAACAAGGTTACAATGGGCTAAGGAAAAGCAATCGTGGACTGTGGATGACTGGATGAAAGTCATATTCAGTGATGAATCTCGAATCTGCATTGGACAAGGTGATGATGCTGGAACTTTTGTTTGGTGCCGTTCCAGTGAGATTTATAAAGATGACTGCCTGAAGAGAACATGTAAATTTCCACAGTCATTGATGATATGGGGCTGCATGTCAGGTAAAGGCACTGGGGAGATGGCTGTCATTACATCATCAATAAATGCACAAGTTTATGTTGATATTTTGGACACTTTTCTTATCCCATCAATTGAAAGGATGTTTGGGGATGATGAAATCATTTTTCAAGATCATAATGCATCTTGCCATAGAGCAAAAACTGTGAAAACATTCCTTGCAAAAAGACACATAGGGTCAATGTCATGGCCTGCAAATAGTCCGGATCTTAATGCAATTGAAAATCTTTGGTGGAAGTTGAAGAAAATGGTCCACGACAAGGCTCCAACCTGTAAAGCTGATCTGGCAACAGCAATCAGAGAAAGTTGGAGCCAGATTGATGCAGAGTACTGTTTGTCACTCATTAAGTCCATGTCTCAGAGACTGCAAGCTGTTATAAAAGCCAGAGGTGGTGCAACAAAATACTAGTGATGTGTTGGAGCGTTCTTTTGTTTTTCATGATTCCATAATTTTTTCCTCAGAATTGAGTGATTTCATATTTTTTTTCCCTCTGCTTGGTCTAAAAAAGTAACCGTTACTGACTGCCACCATTTTTTTTTCCTGATTTCTTATAGTGTTCCTTAAAGCCAGAAAGTTGCCATTTGAAATGACTTTAGTTTTGTGTCATGTCTGTGACCTGCTTTTTTTCCTACAAAATTAAACAACTGAATGAACATCCTCCGAGGCCGGTGATTCCATCATTTTTGCCAGGGGTTGTATCTGTCACTGCTAGATAAACCAGGGCGTTCCGCTTGGCCCTTTGCTGGGGTCCTCAACACTGACGCACCATCAAGCTGGATTATGCCCAGAGATGTGCGTTCCATGGTCACACGTTGCAGCCAATGTTCCCTCAAAATGCAAGTGGTCCACCTCAGCTGAGTGGTATTTAATGATCCTCCGAAGACATTTAGTCATTGCCTTTGGTTTAGTGTCCTAGTTTCGCAATAATAGAGTAAGACAGGTAGCACCAGGACCCTAAAGAACTGTATCTTCATTCTTCTGCAAACATGACTTTGTGAACACATAAGCACTTCCAGACATCTCTCAATTGCAAAGGCTGAGCAGCCAGAGACATGATTGTCAATGCTGAGACAAGTGAATCTCTATACAAAAGGGGCGACCAATCCTGTTTCTCGAGACCACCTGCCCTGCATCTTTTGTAACTCCATCCAAGTCTCATTAGCTAAAATAAAATGAAATAAAATCAAGAGCTGGGAAGCACCAAAGCTCAATCGTGTGTGGACAATTGGCAGACATGAAAACATGCAGGTCAGGTACCCTCCAGGATCTGGACTGGACATCCTGGTACACATTCAACACTTTTACAAAGCACAAACACACAAAGTCTTAGAAATTCTGGATTCTAGTATTGACCTTGGACACTCACTCACAAACCCAGACATTAATTCCTCACTCAGCATCTCAAGTGCTGCATTTGGTATCCATTGATTCACCAAAGATGACGACAGTGTCCACAAAGTCATGGTCAGTAAAACATTCCTTGCCAATAAGAGGTATCTAAGCCAATGGTCTACACATCCCTACCCAACACCCGGTCCATGCAAAAATTGACCAGTGTAAGAGCCACAACACATCCCTGATAAATACCCATTTCCACAGGGAAAAATTCAGACATTCCTCCCAGTACCTGTATATTGGTTGGTTATAAAATCTAACAACTTCTTGGGGATCTTTTAAATTCTTAGAATGTCTCAAAGACTAAACACTTTGTGAAAATCAACAAAGGCTGCAAGGAAACACTACCAATATTAAACAAAATAAGAGAGAACACTCATGAAAAAACACAAAACCTCCCCTTGTTGGTGCAGGCTTCACCTCAGGGAGCTTTGGTGGCCACTGCCCAATGTGCCATCGGATAGGTTAGTGAACCTGAAATTATTTAACTTTCACCTCTTTTTTTCTCAATACTACAGTGCACCTGCTGCACTGTGGTTTAAAGGGATGTAGGTGCCATTCTGATTGGTCGACATTAGGTTCTGGCGATGTGCCCATGCCTGATGAAGACAGCAAATCCAACCCATTTGTCCCAGTATTTCCTATATGTTTACATTGGACATGTCCTCAGATTTGTGTCCACTGCATAGCTTGTTTATGTGTCCACAGTTAAGACAGGTGATGATAGAAGAAGATGATAGAAGCATCTGTAACTGCAGAAATATTTGGAGTTATTGATCAAACTGAAAAAAGTTATTGCCTTTGCCAACTATTACCCTTGTGCTGACACAAAATAGACTGTGTCTAGTGTGCACTGAAACCAATTTTAGATGAAGCTTTTGAAGAGAAAAATTTACCCCAATGCCAAAAACCCCTAAATCACTACCAGCAGTTGTCCCATGGAGTCACCAATCTACTGCCAAACATTTTAGGCCTTCTGCCTGTTGCTCTGGCTAAACAAATGCTGACTGGCCCACTGAACCATCAAATACTTTGCTGGTCTACTGTGAAAATATAGTGAAGGACTTTTAAATTTAAAGCCCTGCCAGACTGACTATCAGAAAGTCAAAGAGCCTGGAGGTTATCTTGTGCTTACTTCAGAAAAAAAACACCAGAATTTCTGTATCCTGAAATGGTGTGCTTGTGCTCATTTGTTATATTGTGGAGAAGGTAAGCTTTCCATCAAGATCCACATGTTATACTGTTGTGAAATAGCGATTAAAATATGTTGCAACTGAGACTTACTTGGGTCGCTCTAGTTGTTAAGGGCTCCAGGTTTTGCCTGCAGAGCAGCCTTTGGTTTCTCATTGGAGAGTCCAAAAGCAGGAGCTAGCTGATTGATAGCCACCCCTTAAATTCACCTGCATACCTTCTCACTGTTGATAAAGCTGGAGCATCATCCCTTAAACTGCCAACCATATCAGCATGAGCATGTTTTGGACTTAAACCTCTGCAGGTACTTGATGATACTGAGGTGCCAAATATATATACAACATGGAAACACTACTTAAGGTGGAGTACATAGCAATTACTGTATTTTATAGCTACGCCTCTATCTGTGTGTCGATCCATGACCCTTGAAAGCCCAGCTAACCCGAAACTGAATTGGACTGTTGTCATTTTAAATACATTGTATCAGTCAATTACACAAACATTAACCATTTGGTTAATTCAGGTATTTTGTCACAAAAAGTCACTACCAGTAGCTAATATCTAGTTTCATTTTTTTTTCAATCTAGTCTTAATCAGAGGTCTCTAATTTCAGTTGTGATGTGTGATCAATACCCCTTACTACCAGAGCACAAACCAAGCCTGAAGTCAAAGGAATTGTTTGTAGACCTCCAAGAAAAGAATGTCTTGAGGCACAAATCTAAGAAGAATACAAAAACATTTCAGCTGCTTTGAAGGTCCCAGTGAGCACAGTGGCCTCCATCATCTGTAAATGGAAGAAGTTCAGATCCGCTAGGATGCTTCCTAGAGCTGGTCGCACGTCAAAACAGCGATCGGGGGAGAAGGGTCTTAGTCAGGTTCCACGGACCCAATGGTCACTCTGTCAGAGCTCCAGCATTCCTCTGTGGAGAGAGGAGAACCTTCCAGAAGGACAACCATCTCTGCAGCAATCCACCAATCAGGCCTGTATGGTGAAGTGTTCAGACTGAAGCCACTCCTTAAGCCCCGGTTGCACGGCACTAAGGACACCAAAGCCAAAACGAAACAAGAAATCTGGACTTACGTTGACTTTGAGACATCATTTAACAGCTGTCCAGCTTTGTTTCTGTAGCTGGCGCTTTGTCAGAATTTTCAAACTGTTGAAAAATATGAACGAATCCTGACGACAACTTCAATTCGTCCGTAATCCATTTTGCTTTCTGTCTTGATGGTTCCTCATCATTTGCGTAGTTCCTGAACTTTCAGCGTTTCGTTTGACTGTCGTCCAATCTCCCAAGTACGATGTCTTGCACGAACATTGACGATATCTGAACAGATCAATAACTAAAGATCCGACAAGCTGAATATGACTCATCCACGTGTGGGACGAAAAGCAACATTTTCATACGGAAACAATAGTGGCAAGAACATTTTATCAACTACTTTAACTATGTACACACGTTGCAGCCGTCTCTGGCTGGAATGCGCGTGTGCGCACGCACAAACGTTGCAGCCGTGAAGACAAATCTGTTGTCAAGACAACCAGTTCTCGCAGCTGCAGCTGCTGTGGAGAGCGCAGGCTGGCTGCAGACTTGATTCACAGGCTGGCACTCGGTTTGATACCCGCTGTCAAGTCACGTCATAATAAATGTTTCGTTTTGATTTTGTTAAAAGCGTCAGGGTCGCCGTTCACTTCGTTTTTCTTTTGTTAGTTTCAGTTTTCTTTGTGCAGGCTCATTCATCCACTTTTTCTCAATGATTTGTGACATTGTGACTTTTTTTCCTTCATTCAGCGATCGCCGTGTGCTAAAAGGAACATGGCAACCCATTTGGAGTTTGCCAAAAGGCACCTGAAGGACTGTCAGAACACGAGAAACTAGACCACCATGCTTGTAGAGCGCAAACCTCCACCAACACTAGTTTCCAATTGTACAAAATTTGAAAAAAACTTAAGGTCAAAGTCCTGTTAGAAGTGACTTTTCAAAAGTTGAATTATATGTGATCAAATGTCAGGAGTATGTATTTAGTTCTTGCACTTGAATCAAAATTTGTTTGTGGTGTTAGGGTGTTTTGGTTCAAATTTTTGGTTTCTGAATTCTTTTTCAGATAATTTTCACAGAACATTGGTTATTTCTACTATACACAATTCGTCTTTGCTTTTTGGTACTTGGTTTCCGACTGATAGCTGGAAGACAAACGGGCATAAAAGTAGAACCGCCGTTTAATTTTTGGTGTTGTAGGTAAATCCATAACAGAAAAATGAGGGCGACTGAGTCACTTTTGATTGAGATATAATGCAAAATGTACACCAAATGGGCTTTTCAATATTAAATTGAAGTACCCACAAAATCCACAATCTGGATCAGATCTGGATCCAACTTTGTCAGGTGATAGTGAGTGTTAGTCTGCACCTCACTTTCAAATATGAGAGTGATTGGGGCACACTTGATTAAGATATTATGTCAAATATACATTTTTAGTGTTAAATTTAAATGGCCACAAAATTTGTAATCTGGATCAGATCCAGATCAAACTTGTCAGTCGATAAAGGATACCATCCTACAAAAAGCTCTCAAATATGAAAGAAATTTGATCTTTTTTACAGTTATGAATTTTTGATAATTTCTTCAATGTTAACAACAGAGATTTTTCCAGTTTTCCAAGATTTTTCCTGACTTTGACCTTGAAAATTGGGTCATTTCCTGCCTATCAGGATACAAATCTTCAGTACAAATTTCATAATATGAAAATTTGTGGGCTCCAGGCTGTTCACAAACAACTTTGCTGGTCGAAGTAACCAAGTTTTGTGGTCTGATGAGAAAGACTGAACTCTTTGGTGTGAATACCAGGCATCATGTTTGGAGGAAACCAGGCACTATCCCTACAGTGAAGCATGGTGGTGGCAGCATCACGCCGTGGGGATTGTTTTTCAGCAGCAGGAATTGGGAGACTCGTCAGGTGGGAGGGAAAGATGAATGCAGCAATGTACAGGGACATCCTGGATGAATGGACAATGACCCCAAGCACACAGCCAAGATATCAAAGAAGTGGCTTCAGGACAACTCTGTGAATGTCCTTGAGTGGCCCAGCCAGAGCCCAGACCTGAATCTGATTGAACATTTCTGGAGAGATCTGAAAATGGCTGTGCACCGACACTCCTCTTCCAACCTGATGGAGCTTGAGAGGTGCTGCAAAGAGGAATTGGCAAAAAACTGTCCAAAGATAGGTGCACCAAGCTTGTTGCATCATATTCAAGAAGACTATAATTGCTGTCAAAGGTGCACCAACAAAGTATTGAGCAAAGGGTGTGAATACTTATGATTCACACCCTTGATATGATTTCTTAGTTTATTTTTTATAACTTTGCAAAAAAAAAAAAAAAAAAAAAAAAAGCTTTTTCATGTTGTCATTATGGGGTGTTGTGAGTAGAATTTTGAGGGAAAACATGAAACAAGACCATTTTGGAATAAGGCTGTAACATATCAAAATCTGGAAAAAGTGTTGTGAATACTTTGCGGATGCACGGTAAACATGTAACGTGCTGTGCACACCCAGAACCCATATAGATATCATTGAAAGCTATGTTTTGTGAAAAATACTGATTTTACAAGTGTTTCAAAGACATGTGGTGGAGCAATTTTCATCCTGACTGAAATTGCACCAGAATGGGTGGGACCTGACTGGACACTGACAACCACGGTAGACAAGACTGGAAAAAGAAAATCCCTCCTTTTGCCGGTTGGCAGTGGGTCACCCAAATCACCCTTATGAACAAGCTGCCCCTGGTAAGCAGGTATAGAAAATGGATGGATGGACATACTAAGATCCTCCTTATGTATCATATGTGGTACATAAAGAAGTTGTCAGTATATATGGGGTTCAACAGAGACATTGGGTTTCCAAAAAGTTAAACAAAATTATGATCCATTTTCCTTCTGGAATCACTCCTGAAGATGTGGTTCTGTTCCATATGGAACAGCCGTGACAAACAAATATATTTTAACAGTAATTAATGAAGATTTGATGAGAACAAATCAATGAAGTTCATTAAATAAAAAGCAGTGAGGGACGTTAAATTGAAAGCTCCCCAACATTTGGTAAAAATACCACATAAATAGAAAATGAGGAATAAATACAGTGCACAGCAGGGGTACATTTGAATCCACAGCTATGTGTGCATTCACTGATTAGTTCTGTAATTACCCACAGATAGCACTGGGGGTGGGTGGGGGAGATTCTACCCCCTCTTGAAATATTTTACATTTGACACAACCACACCCGTTTAAAATAGAAGTATTACTATCACATTTTGTACTGGACTGGCTTGTTTGTCTTCAGTGTCTGGGTTTGCGACTGTCCTGGATTCAAACTCACATCACAGGTGTACATCTATAATTTGAAATCATATCAATGCTGAGGTTCTCTTTTCTTGGGCCTTTGAGATCCGGTTACGCCTGGTAAGAGCTTATGGAGCCATGAGGTTCACGGACAGCGTTGGTGATCACAATAACTTTACAAGAGAAAGCTTCAATTCCTGCTGTCTTGCTGATCAATGTGAGATTTGGGTAGAAAATGCTTATTTATGCTCCTTTTGTATCCATAAATCTATCCATGCATTTCAAAAGGTGTAACCATCATGGGCCATGTACTGCCATACGTTACGTTTGCACAACTGTTGAGAAACATATCCACCAGAGGGCGCTCCAGGCTGTTTTGAGAGTGACCAGCAACATCAAAAATGACGACAGTTGAAGTCACTGGTTCTAATACAGGAGACAAAAGCGGAGGCAGTGGTGTAGATGGAGGTGGCCTGTGCAACCTCTAAAAGATGCTTGATCATTTCCCGTTTGAGAATTGAGAAACAGACTGGAATATCTATAAGAAAGCGGAAAAGTCAGAGAAGCAAAGAAACTATTTGAGGTATAAAACTAGAGTAGTGGCTAGAATGGAATATGTACATTGGTGGTGGAGCCGAGTACACATTCAAATCTGAGCATTTGTTTTATGGATTTTTTTATTTTATTTAAATAATGATCATGTGCTCTTATTTTGCTCATTTTTGTAGTTTTGAGCAACAAATGGAACAGATATGAATGAGAACGTGAACAAGAGTGAGCAATTCTTTAAAATTTTTTAATTACGGTATCCATTTCATGATTAATTCATTTTACCACTCACAAAATGACAAGAGGCTCTCTTTCACCACCGTAAATTTGTTGCACTATAATTTTAACCAAACACGAACGATTACACCAGACATGTTTCCAGTTATTTCTTTCATATTCGTGTGAAAAATAATCCATATTTGAATCACATTTTCTGATTATTGCTTATCAAGTTTCGCTGCATGGTATGAATCACAAATAAATGTTCCAATTTGTTCAAGCTTTGAGGTTCAACTGCCCATCGCATCTGTGTATGTGTATTACTGCAGTACTGCCACCAGATGGCAGATGCACTATGTTTACTATACACAACAAAGGAAGTGGTTTCAGAATGAAATCTTGGTAGATATCATTTCATGTATAATTACTTCAGGGTGCCATTGTTAACTTGTCTTCATTGTGTCTTTTTGCCGGGCGTTGAGTTTCTCTTGCACTTTGGCTACGTGCCATCAGGACCTCCAGTGGTACTGCTTGGTTTCATCTTACAAGCTTACAGAAAACTGACGAATCGAAGGCTCTGTCCATATTTGAAATGGAACATCAATGAGCCTTAACCAGTGACCTGAGGCGACGATGAGATGTCTTTGGTACTCTATCACTGTGGCGGATACCTGGGTTCTGTGTAAAACCGACAGTAACTTAAGGCTCAATTATGTCCATCAAAATGCAGAAACTATAGGTGCCATTTTCTTTATTTGCATCTCGCATGCCTGGAAAGCCCTCACAATCTAACACTGTTAATTAAGTTTTTCAGAATTTTTCAGTAAATGTTTCTGGGCAGCATTAGCATGGCTAAAAACCTTCATACAATTTACACACTAAATAGTCACCGACTAACCTCATGTGCCGTCTAGGTGCGCGCTGCCTCTCACTTTAGTGTTCACAGATCCAATCGACTAAGCATTTCCTGTTTCAGTGTCGATTGTGCAACAAATTCCCTCGAGATCCCCCCCAGTCACATGAGATTTCCCCTCTTTTAAAAAAAAATTGAGACAAAGAAGTTACACAAAAACCTTACAAAGGATGAATATACCAGTGCAAAAACAATGAAATACACAACATTCTCTGCTGTAGCTCCAGGAAGTGTTCAACATTTGACATTTCCCGTTTCACTGTGGGCTCAAAATATGGCACTTCCTGTTTCAGTGTCATCTTGCCACTGAATTCCCGTGAATTCCCTCAAGATCTCCTCTACTGTCAACCCAGGAAGTGTTGAACATTTGACATTTCCTGTTTCACGGTGGACTCCAAATTTGGCACTTCCTGTTTGGGACTTCCTGTACCATGGGCGAGCTCGCGCGCCGATTTTACCTGGCTGGAGCAGATGGGCTAAGTTTGAGAGGTGGGGATGGATGATTGCCTGTCTGGGTGGTTGCCATCCAGGACCCATGAGGTCTGTAGCATAGCAGTTGTGGTGCCGCACGGCAACCATTGTGTGTTCTCACATCCGAGTCACTGCAGTTTTATTCTTATTAATGAGCTGCACTTTGCAGTTCTTGTCCTTTCCCCGGTGACAAGCGATCAAATCAAGCAAAAGCACAATGTTGAATGCTGAACAACATTCCCACCCACGTCCTTTGAATTAATCACCTGCAACCTGAGTTGGAAAATAACATAAATCTGATAATGACAACACCATAAAACACCACCAGGCTCCGGCTGGTTGTTACACCTGTGCCTCCCTGGAACAATCGCAACAAAAATATGAGTAAATGAGAAGATTTTGGAGGTGACGTGTGAGTAACGGCTCAAACGTTACCCGCTAAATGAGCAGTAACGTTAGAGTGGACACCGCGCGGGATGCCAATTGTCGGGGCCATGTTGACGATGTGATTGCACATGACGGCATGGAGACATTTTCTTCCAAAGACTTCCATTTGTTATTTGAAAAATGTGACAGATTGCGGGGATGATTCACGACTGAAGGAAAAATAGCTTCCCGTGTTGACAGGACAGATGTGATTGGGGAGGGAAGACAGCGAAAACAAAATATTTGGCCATGTGTGAGGAATGGCTGACAACCTTGGACCAGTCAAGTTGACAGATAAAGTGTTGCCATCCTTGTTGACTTTTGACTCCGTGTGCATGGTTTGGGTTTGAGTGCACGTCTTGACTGCCGCGCTTTGGAACAAGGCACAGATCCTCAGGTCCATAAGTAATCAGACAGTGACAGATTTCTGTAATTTGGCCTTTGTAAGCACACCATTGGAGTTTAAATGAAACAAGATGGGCTTGTAGTGCAGAATTTCTCTTTTAATTCAAAGAGTTTAACCAAAATATCATATTCAACATTAAAGAGCTACTAGTGCATTGCCTGTGGGGATCCACAGGCTCTACATTGGGTAGTGTTTATAGAATAGGTAGCTGACATTTTTCAAGGGTGGAAATAAATTATGCAGAGTCTACAATGATTAGAATGGCATGTGAGTCCATGAATGTAATTATCAATGTCCATTGTTCACTGTTACGCAATATCCGCAATTTCTCCAAAAATATTAGTTCTATCAACGTCCCATTTTGGCGCCATTCATCCTCGACCTAAAATACATAAACATACCAAACAGAAAAGGTCAGCTCTTCCCACTTTCTCTGCATATACATACATATCCGTAGATTCTCCAAAACTATTAGTCCTATCACTGTTCCGTTTCGGTGGCGTTTATCCATGACCCAAATACAAAATGGAAAATGTCAGCTCTGCCCAGTTTGTCCATGATCAAAGTTACACACACACACACACACGCCACTTGGCTTTAATACACTGATGATTTACTGCCCCTTCTGGAATGTCGTGCGAGTCCAAAATTTAACTATCAATGTCCATTGTTTGCTGTTGTTACCCAATATCCCTAATTTCTCTAAAAATTAGTCCCATCAACTTTTCGTTTTTGCGTTGTTCATCCTGGCGTGCGATTCCAGAATGTAGTTAGCGACATCCATTGTTCACTGTTACTTAATATCCGTAGATTCTCCAAAACTATTAGTCCTACCAACCTTCCGTTTTGGTGGCGTTCATCCTTGACCCAAATCCAAAATGGAAAATGTTAGTTCTCCCCAGTTTCTCCATGATCAAAGCCATACACAGAGGCCACTTGGCTTTTCATTTGAAAATAAACATTGAAGGGCTGCTTTCCATAGTCTGCTATCCAATTTTAAAAGCTTCTTGGAATGTGGCTTACACATGTAGCATTCTTTAGCCCCAAAAACAAGACACAACAGGTGTATCCTTGAGTCCCAAACAATCCCAGGAATCAATGTGCAATTCCCCCCCAAGAAAAAAATGGTTGGTACATTTAAAAAGAACAGTTTTGGGCTCAATACATACAACTGTAATTAAGTCATCTTTTTAAGTAAAGTACAAAGAAGTATTTTAAAAAAAAAAACTATACAAATTAATATTATGCCTACTGTGCTAACTTGTTGTGTGCAGCTGTCAAGGTCGCTAGGTGACATACGGTTGGGCTGGGAAAAGCTAAAGACAATCGTAAAATGCTCCAAGAGCTTAACAGCATAACATCTGAACAGTTGGGTTGGCCTCAGTGGTCTTGGAAGGCCAGACCTTTGTAGAATGCAGATCTTGAATTGGTACACAGCCACAGACCAGGGTTTGAGATGAGGTTAATGCTACCTGTCGGTGTTCTTGGACAAGACACTTCATCTGCGTTGTCCCAGTATACCCAGGTGTAAACTTGTACAGGCTTTGACTGGAGAAGTAACCAATGATGGTCTGGCATCTTGTTCAAGGACAGGCGTAGACTCATCTGCTTCACAAACAAGAATATGTGGATAACCAAAGGCACCTTTGGGCCTAGAATGGACTTCATTCAACTTCTTCCTCTGTCATAACAGTGAAAGTAACAGCGTTTTAGACGGTTTATAACCCCACATTGGCAGCGGGACAACCCCTCACCTTCAACCCGGCCCCATAATGAATTTCCTGTTGTGCTCCTGATGACAAACACCACACTGTTAAACATCAAGCCATAACTACAGTAGTGTTCAGAATAACAGTAGTGCTATGTGACTAAAAAGATTAATCCAGGTTTTGAGTATATTTCTTATTGTTACATGGGAAACAAGGTACCAGTAGATTCAGTAGATTCTCACAAATCCAACAAGACCAAGCATTCATGATATACACACTCTTAAGGCTATGAAATTGGGCTATTAATAAAAAAAAGTAGAAAAGGGGGTGTTCACAATAATAGTAGTGTGGCATTCAGTCAGTGAGTTCGTCAATTTTGTGGAACAAACAGGTGCGAATCAGGTGTCCCCTATTTAAGGATGAAGCCAGCGCCTGTTGAACATGCTTTTCTCTTTGAAAGCCTGAGGAAAATGGGACGTTCAAGACATTGTTCAGAAGAACAGCGTAGTTTGATTAAAAAGTTGATTGGAGAGGGGAAAACGTATACACAGGTGCAAAAAAAATTTAGGCTGTTCATCTACAATGATCTCCAACGCTTTAAAATGGACAAAATAAATAAATAAATAAATTAAAAAAAAATAACAGACGCGTGTAAGAAAATGGAAAACAACCATCAAAATGGATAGAAGAATGACCAGAATGGCAAAGGCTCACCCATTGATCAGCTCCAGGATGATCAAAGACAGTCTGGAGTTACCTGTAAGTGCTGTGACAGTTAGAAGACGCCTGTGTGAAGCTAATTTATTTGCAAGAATCCCCCGCAAAGTCCCTCTGGTAAATAAAAGACGTGCAGAAGAGGTTACAATTTGCCAAAGAACACATCAACTGGCCATAAGAGAAATGGGGAATAATTTGTGGACTGATGAGAGTAAAACTGTTCTTTTTGGGTCCAAGGGCCGCAGACAGTTTGTGAGACAACACCCAAACTCTGAATTCAATCCACAGTTCACAGTGAAGACAGTGAAGCATGGTGGTGCAAGCATCATGATATGGGCATGTTTCTCCTACTATGGTGTTGGACCTATATATCGCATGCCAGCTTTCATGGATCTGTTTGGATATGTCAAAATACTTGAAGAGGTCATGTTACCTTATGCTGAAGAGCACATGCCCTTGAAATGGGTGTTTCAACAAGACAATGACCCCAAGCACACTAGTAAACGAGCAAAATCTTGGTTCCAAATCAACAAAATTAATGCCTCGCAGATGTGAAGAAATCATGAAAAACTGTGGTTATACAACTAAATAGTAGTTTAGTAATTCACAGGATTGCTAAAAAAGCAGTTTGAACAATAGTTTTGAGTTTGTACATCAACAGCAGATGCTACCATTATTGTGAACACCCCCTTTTCTACTTTTTTTTACTAATAGCCCAATTTCATAGCCTTAAGAGTGTGCATATCATGAATGCTTGGTCTTGTTGGATTTGTGAGAATCTACTGGTACCTTGTTTCCCATGTAACAATAAGAAATATACTCAAAACCTGGATTAATCTTTTTAGTCACATAGCACTACTATTATTCTGAACCCTACTGTATATGATGTCTCTGGGTTGTTATTTTAGACTTCATCATAGAGACGTGACCTTTGCGTGGCCCTTCCACCACTCATGTTAAACTTTCAGGTTTGATTGAGAGTATCCTTAGAGTAATGATCCATTGACTATGTGTGTCTAATGAAGAAACAGATTATATGTTGATGCTCGTCCACTTCATTGGCTTGTTAATGAGCTTATTTGTGTGCACATGTGCCAGGCTTTGCGTGTTGGCGAGTATACAGGCAGTGAGTTTGTGGAGTAGACCGTTTGAAGAGGAGGGGTTAATGAGCCAATCATTGTCTATCAGGGAGGCCATCTCGGGCCCAAATGAGTCTACTGATTATAACCATTTTTTTCTTTTCTTTCCCCAAACTGCTTCACTCTGTCCAGCCGTATCTCCCGTGCACTTTTAGCCCACTTTATCTCTCCCCTACACTTTCAAACGGCCTCGCGTTGACTTTCACACTCCCCACAGATTAGTCTTAATGAGGATATTAGCAATGGCACTAATCACCGTCCCCTTTCGCCAATGTGAAGAAGAGGTCACAATAATGGTGATAATACTCACAAAGGAACCACATCTGTTCTGGATCCAACTATTTTTGGATATTCTCTGCCATTTTCCAGCGGTAGCATCAAGATCAACAGTGGCCTGACGGCCCAACGGTATGTTTAAAGGCTATGGAACTATGTGGCCTCAGAGTATACACTGGTGCAGCATGTTGCTGCATCCACCATACCACAGAACCTCCCTTATCCTGGACATCAACTGATCCATCCTCACTTCTCAAAGGTTACCATCTATCTGACAACTACTGGGGTCCTCAACTCTGAGGTGCCTACGTGTTGGATCATCCACTGTACAGTGTCGAAACATGAAGCACCTCATGTGGGTGGTCAACTGGAACAACCTTCATCCCTCATCTTTCACTCCTTTGGGGGAGCTTGGAAAACTCCAGAGAAGTTGAATAATTTGTCCGACTTTATGACCAGGCATGCACGTAACTGGCACTCATGGTGCTTGTCCATGCTAAAAATAAATGATGCGCAGCAGAAAACACAAAGGAAGCACTTCATAGGAGGAAAGCAATGACAGATTGTAGGAAAAGTGTTTCCCTCTGTCTGCTGTGGATCAATGATTTTTAGCACACATGAGCACCAGTTATGTGCACCCCTGTTTATGTAGTCTTCTTTTGGCTGCTCTGTAAGAGTGTTCATATTGGGGTTGGCAATCCGGCTTGAGTCAGATTCAATCCAGATTGCTTTCTAGTCAAAGAGCATTCGGACCTATTTTTCAAATCCTACACACTGATTGAAACTCAATCCATCTCAAGCCGAATTCTTCTGCTTCTTGCATTATGATCCTTCACCCTTTTTTCGTTCTTGGCCTTGAGGTTCTCTAATTTGCTACAGCACTGGTTGCTGCCTTCTCGTACCCATGTGCTGCTGGTGTGGCAGTGATGTCTTTGCTTATGTTCTGACTCAGATACATTCCAAACAATTTGTTTGGTGTTTCCTGGTCTCTGGATTGTTTTCCAGCCATCATCAACTACTACTGAAGGCAAACAAGAGGCGATACAAAGTTTGGGCAAAGTTAACTTCAGAATTTGGCGGGAGTTTGCGCATAGCTTTTGCAAACAACCGTGATGTGGCCCCCGTCAACCTGGAATCATGATGTCATGATCCCCAAGCTGGCCGGATTCAAGCCACGTGTTCAGACCTCTGAACTGCTCTGTGGATTGAGGCAGATAGAAAAGAATTGGTCATAAATCCAAATAGTGTCGTTCAGACTCCCAAAAAAGAAACTCAAGCAAGTCACACACTGCCCACGCTGTCCTTTGTCCAACACATTTAGAGAAATTACAACAAATGTCTTCCTTCACCGCTGTAATACTGAGAAGACATGTCCTATTCTATGGTGGGCACAGAGACACCGATTCATGTCTTTGCCTCTTCTAGATTAAACTACTGTAAATCGTGTTTTCTGGCCTACCACAGATAAGCAGAGGGCTTCAAATGTTTCAAATTGCCACTGTTCGAGTCAGATTTTGGCCTCCCGACTGTGTGAGATCAGATTTTCCAGGTTTTGTTACCAACGTACAAAATCCTTGACGGAATAGCTCCTCCTTATCTGGCTGAGCTAATTAATCCTTATGTACTGGCCTGTGCTCCGCTTTCTCAGGATGTAGGATCACTGTGTGTTGCAAAGATTAAAAAGAAGTCAGCTGGTCATAGACCTTTTTCCTACCATACAGTCTCATTTTGTAGATTTATTCAAATCGAGATTAAAGACCCATCTCTTCTGTATTTTGTAATGATTACTATAGACCTGTATTGACCTCCCCTCCATCCTAGATTTATGCCATTACGAGCTGTGCTGGAGTCTCATGATATCTGAATTCTGGGATAGCTAGTGACATGTCAGGCTACATTGCCAGCATTCACATTAGTATCCCGTCTCTTTTTTGTTGCAGTAAAATATTGCTCCTGTGAGTTGTACCGATTGATTTTTCTTTCAGAGATGTATTGCTATTCATTGGAGGATCACAACAGGGTCCACCTAGGGGTCCGCTGTCTGGACCCAAGTCACATGACAATGAACTTTGCCACTTGCGGTGAACTGTGGGTCATGATGGCCAGTAGACTTTGTATTATCTGGATGCTTACTTCAGTTATCTCCGTTTTGTATGTTTGGCCATTCTTATTTGATCTTTGTTATTGTTATTATGACCCAAGCAGTTGGCCACCCCTCTGAGTCTTGCCTGCTTCAGGCTTCTTCCTCAAAAAAATAAAAACAAAAGTAGGGTTTTTTTTTTCTTACCACTGTGGCCTATGTGCTTGGTGAGGGGTTTGATGAGATTAGACCTTTTCTTGTGAGGCACCTTGGGTTGAATTATGCTGTGATTAGATGCAATATAAATAAATTGAACTGAGCAAGTAATATTATACGCATTATTGATTAACTACGTTAATCAACCAGCACTTTGTTGAACTAACTGCAGTAGATTTTCCTTAGGCTATTGTATGTCAGATGATCACATAGTCCAAAAAGACAAGTCCATCAGAGCTCACAGTACAAGTCAATATTAGAGTTACTTTAAGATGTGGCATTTTTCCCTGCTGCACCACTACACTAGATTTTAGGGTGTCAAAATTCAACCCCTTGTCCACGTCGTGACACCTGGATAATGGATCCAAGTAGGGGTTGCCTGCTGGGGTGAAATACAGTGGGGACCTGGTGTATCTCACGGCAGTTACGGTAGCCATAAAGGCCCAACAGGAACCCTGAACACAAGACGCCAATGGTGATCTGATGAAACAAGAAGTTCTCAACAGCTGATCAGGCAGAGAAGGTCGATGAAGGCTGCAGCAGGTCCTCAGACTCTGATCGACTGGGATTTCCCAGCCATGGGACCAGGTTAAGGATCTGTCAAGGACTGTCTGTCAATGTGCAACGACATTCCCACATTAAACAAACCTATGCATTGGCATCTCTAGATCAACCTTGGATGCAGAATTCCACCATCCCAACCAGGAATCAACCAAGACATGATCTTTCTCAACACAGAGGGACTGCCATGAGATTTTAGGATTCTCCAAGTGCCAAATCCCACTTTTAGGGCCTCTCGTTTGGAGAGGTGGGGATGCCACGCTGATGGTGGTGGGGAAGTGATGGTCGAGTGGTTAAGCAGTGGGTTTGAGACCAGAGGATCCGCGGTTCAAACCCCGGTCTGACTGGAAAATCACGAAGGACCCTTGGGCAAGGAAGTTGCTCCTGGTGTTTAGCAAGTGCCTTGCATGAAAATTCAGTAAGGTATGTCTTATATATTATATTCCAGTTCTAAGGTGGAACTATGTTAGTATATAAAGGTATATCTAAAAAGGAAGAGTAAAATAGCAGAGTAGAAAAGAGTAGAGTAGAGCCACTTAGGTGCCTGGTCTTGAGAACCAGGGATGGTAGGTTGAAAAGCTTTTATATCCCATGGGAACTCTCCCTAACCACCCAAGCAGCTCAAGAAAAAGGTATATATATATATATATATATATATATATATATATATATATATATATATATATATATATATATATAAAATAAATAATAAGACATAAGAAGGAAAAGACATCACAGGAGAAGATTGTGGTAATTTAGTATGTAGACTAGAAGTAAAATTAAATATAGTTAGTAGGCTAAGCTATAAATCTGGTACTTTATTATAGAAAAAGAAGCTATGAGTGTGTGAGTATACTGGTATCTACACTCAACAAAAATATAAACGCAACACTTTTGGTTTTGCTCCCATTTTGTATGAGATGAACTCAAAGATCTAAAACTTTTTCCACATACACAATATCACCATTTCCCTCAAATATTGTTCACAAACCAGTCTAAATCTGTGATAGTGAGCACTTCTCCTTTGCTGAGATAATCCATCCCACCTCACAGGTGTGCCATACCAAGATGCTGATTAGACACCATGATTAGTGCAGAGGTGTGCCTTAGACTGCCCATAATAAAAGGCCACTCTAAAAGGTGCAGTTTTATCACACAGCACAATGCCACAGATGTCGCAAGATTTGAGGGAGCGTGCAGTTGGCATGCTGACAGCAGGAATGTCAACCAGAGCTCTTGCTCGTGTATTGAATGTTCATTTCTCTACCATAAGCCGTCTCCAAAGGCGTTTCAGAGAATTTGGCAGTACATCCAACTAGCCTCACAACCGCAGACCACGTGTAACCATACCAGCCCAGGACCTCCACATCCAGCATGTTCACCTCGAAGATCGTCTGAGACCAGCCACTCGGACAGCTGCTGAAACAATCGGTTTGCATAACCAAAGAATTTCTGCACAAACTGTCAGAAACCGTCTCAGGGAAGCTCATCTGCATGCTCGGCGTCCTCATCGGTGTCTCGACCTGACTCCAGTTCGTCGTCATAACCGACTTGAGTCGGCAAATGCTCACATTCGGTGGCGTTTGGCACGTTGGAGAGGTGTTCTCTTCACGGATGATGCGAAGGAGATGTGTTGCACTGCATGAGGCAAATGGTGGTCACACCAGATACTGACTGGTATCCCCCCCCCCAATAAAACAAAACTGCACCTTTCAGAGTGGCCTTTTATTGTGGACAGTCTAAGGCACACCCGTGCACTAATCATGGTGTCTAATCAGCATCTTGGTATGGCACACCTGTGAGGTGGGATGGATTATCTCAGCAAAGGAGAAGTGCTCACTATCACAGATTTCGACTGGTTTGTGAACAATATTTGAGGGAAATGGTGATATTGTGTATGTGGAAAAAGTTTTAGATCTTTGAGTTCATCTCATACAAAATGGGAGCAAAACCAAAAGTGTTGCGTTTATATTTTTGTTGAGTAGCATACTATAGGAAAATAAAAACCTAAGAACTTAGGTACTATATGTTGATATGTTTAAAAGAACACAAACTGATGAATCATCAAAAATCTACACCATGTAAAATAAAACTGTAAATAGCGAAAATAACCTAGTTATAGTAGAAGAGCTAAATTGGCCGTTAATTAGCCAGCCATACCCAGCAAGCTAACACGATAAACAAAAACGGTAATTAGTGTATAAAGTATAATAGCGTAGTTAAACCTATAGTAACGGTATTAACAAATACATATAAAATAAATGTGGGCAAAAGTATCAATTAATGTGGGTTATCAAACACAAAAGAACCAACTATTTTGTAAGCTACGATGATCGCTGCTACAGCCAGCGAGATAAACTAACGTTAGCTGGTAGGTATAACTAATTGTACCCCACTCCTCCAATATTTACTTAAATATAATAATATTAAAAAGGGCGGAACAAGAAAAAGTAAAGCGTGTAGAAATGTATATGGAGACATAAGTACATATATTTGCAGTGTGTGAATGTGAGGCATCACTGTAAAGCACTTTCAGCTTCTGGTATAGACAGAAAAGCACTATGTAAATGCAGTCCATGGTGCTGAATGGATGGTTGCCATGCAGTACCTCAGACTGCTCTGTACCGTGTAGGATGCGATGATTCACAAAACGAGTGCATGCGCCCAAACTTTGATCTGAGTGGAAAAACCACTCAACTATCTGGGATGCTTTCAGATCTTTCTGTAAATATCGCAAAAGAACTTAAAGTACTCCTGCAATATTTGAGCCCTAAAACATGAACCTTGTAAGTGTTTTACTTATTTATAAGATAAATCGACTATTTCCATCAGCAGAGAGTAATGCACGTTGTCCGCTGTGAGTGCCAGAGTACATTTACGTCTACTTTAGCTTCACCATGGTACGAATTCATAAAAAGCCTCATCCACGTGCCCGTACACACGCACGCGGCACAGTGTGAGCTTGTGCCGACTAAACCCCGGGGGTAGGTGGCTTTGATAGAGGGGCTTATGTCTCTTCCAAAGAGCCCGGAGCGGTGCTCACGAAACAGTCGCAAATCAATACCCCACACGTCTGTCAGCATGTGATTAAATCCTCCCATTCCCTCAACATGCCGCACACAAATAAAATATTGGATAACGTGCACACAGTGGACACACGCAAGCAAATAAGTTTGCTCAAACCTACTCCTCACACCTGACAGGAGGCAGATGGAGGGCAAGGGGGAAATGCAACCCAGCGTTCAAGGCCTCAGTTGAGGTTAGCGTGTAACGGTACGATGGCACCACAATACAAAACCTCCCAGCGGAACCTCAGAAGCACAAATACACATCAAAACAGAATTTTAAAGGCCATTTTCTCGTGATATTTTCTTTGACAGATTGTGCAATTTGACCATGTTTAAGAAATGTGGCACCGAAGACACAAAGTGTGACCTAAATCGATAAACGCGCAGAGTGAGCTATGGTACCTGCTACCACGACGGAACAAATGCATCATGTCGACTGATCTGACATGGCATCCATTCATTATGCAAATCTGGCAACCTGGCTTTCTTTATCGTTAAAAACTCAGTTGAAAGAAGGAAAAAAAAAAAATTTGGCCACTATGTGGAAAACAACAGAACACTAAAACTGGACTGTTGCTATGGAAACTATATGGGAGATACCATTTAGAGAGAACAGGCGGAAGGTGTGTGTGTGTGTGGGGGGGGGGGGGGGGGTATGCAAGGCGAGCAGTGTTAAGCAATCAACAGGTGTACGTACGGCTGCAGCGTTTTCAGGGCCTGAGATGGAGCGAGCTCGTTGGATTTAAGATGCCGTGACACCGGACGGCCGATTATGCCAAGATGATGCAGCTGGTGTGAGCTCCTGCTGCAGCTGGGTGTCATTATTAGGAGATTAGTCCACAGCTGCAGGGAAAAATAATTGGACTGACCATCAATACTGAAGGGATCCATGTCATGTAAAGTAACGGCTGGGATTAAACCAAAAACCTTCAATCAGGTATGATTATTGGAGCATATGGAGGATACCGCCCACCCACATCGTCTCACTTCCTATTGGACTTTATGAAAGATTCCGAAGTGAGAGACAGGCACGGTCTTCAAGGGCAAACCCATAACGATCATTCACATCCTTGCCGAGATAAAGCATTCTTCTTGTTTTTAGTCTTTCAAGGCCCCTAATCTTCAGTACTACAAATCAAACACATAAAACTGCAGGACGGCACCCTTCTCTAAAGCAAGGATCATCTCAAATAGTGACCTACCATTTCCATTTTCAAATTCATGAGGCCTTAGTTGACCCTCAAGCCATACTTCTGACAAAAAAGCAATGGCTTCCTTGCTGCATCTGACATATTTGCTTTTAGAATGTAAAACGTGTGTGGTTTGTGAGGATTATGTAACATTTTACAGAAGCATTTCCTGAGGGTACTAGGGACAGCACAGTGTCACTTCATTCTCTGGTATGATACTGGAACCTTTAGTATCTGACAATACCGATGCCAATTTGATACCTTTATTGCCCGGTCGGTCTTAAAAAAAAAAAGAACTAATCTATTCATGTGTTTCTCTCAATGTACTTTGCTAAGCCATCTATCAAACAAAATACCAGCTCCCCTAAAGGAAAACACACAGTCCACAACATGGTGCAGATGTGCAATCAAAGGCATCGTACGGGATTTTAGTTTGTTTTAATTTCCAATATCCAAATGAGTTATTTTGACCACTACCTGACCAATACTGAATCTGAAATATCAGCTACTGGCAGAGGTGGGACGAAGTCACTGTCAAGTCATCAATCTGCAAGTCAAGTCTCAAGTCAGCTTGCAAACAATTGGTGGACATTATGACTTGAGACTTGCAGATTCATGACTTGAGAGTGACTAGCTGGCCCTAATTTATTATTAGCACAGCAGTGAATTAGTGACTGCATAGGTGTGTTGAACCCAAGTTTGTTAGCAAGCCCTTTTTTCCACAAATTACCCATCATTTACAGCCTTGACACCCTTGGCCAATTTCAGATTTTGGTGTCTTCAAAACTGACCCACTTGCACACTGGATCATGCCCAGAGAAGCGTGCCACATTGCCCTAATGCAGGGGTGCCCAAGTTTGGTCCTCGAGATCTACCTTCCTGACACTCTTAGTTGTCTCCCTGCTCCAACACACTTGAATCCAATGAAAGGCTCATTAAAAGCCTGCTAACAAGTCTTTCATTGGAATCGGGTGTGTTGGAGCAGGGAGACAACTAAGAGTGTCAGGAAGGTAGATCTCGAGGACCAAACTTGGGAACCCCTGCCCTAATGTCATAGGTGATGTTCCTTTACAATACCAGAAGTCCATTTCAGAAGATTATCCTGAAGTACCAATTGGTTTGGGTCATTTCAGCAGTATCCAAGAATACTCCAAAGAGACCTGGAACGAGTGGTGGGCACAGCTAACCAAAAAGTTAGCTTTGACAACCGTCAATCCGCTAACTGAAAAGTTAACTTTTATAAAGCTAAACTGATAAATCCCTAAAAATTTTTTTGGAAGTTACAGATAAAAGCTAAACCAATAACTTTCAGTACTGACTTTAGTACATGGCAGCGACTGACACAAGTCAGCGCTTCTGTCTCAGATTGGCCTTCTCTCAGCAAAAGACACCTGATGATCAGAGAGAAAGGAAAAAAAAAGATAATTTGTCTTCACACCATACAGACCTGCTGGTCATTTCACTGGAGTCTTGCACAGGCAGACAGTTTTGACTTATGGTTATATTTTTAAACAAACTAATTGCGGATAGGTTATTGAAATTAACTTCACGTCTGTCGTGTTACAAAGTGAAAATATCAGCTATATATTTTAGTTTTAAAGTAATATACTCATTTTGAAGGTTTTAGCGTTTAGACACACATGCCACATTGCATTATGGGTACATTAGTTTCCAGACGTCAGTGGTTGGCTGGTCAGTATAATACCCAGTTACTGAAACGTGTAGTGGGTTTTACAAATAAATCTGGCAAAATCCACAGAAAATAACTTCTTAAATTCAAATAGATTCAGAACAAACACTGGCCATGATCCATGGCTGAGTATTGAGGACCCCAGCAGCTGGAGAAGTCCAAGGGGATGCCCATGGTGTCCATCTGAACCCAGTCAGACTTGCATTCTTTATCTGAATCCGATTATTTATTTGGAGCCAATAAGCGTGATGAAGTGAAGTAAAATGTATTTTAAACATCTTTTTTTTTTTTTTTTTTTACATTTAAACATCTGTGTTTTTAAATGTCTTTGACATAACACATTTTAACATAAGTAACAATTAAACTTTTATACATATTTAGTCTCTCATCTAGTCTGCAACCAATGAGTCTGAATCTTTGACGCGCACAGGCGGCTGATGCGGAGATGCGCTGTGGAGAGGAGCAAACGAAAATCATCCTCTACTTTCTTCTTTTTTGGGGGGGGGGGGGGGGGTGTTGCCCCAAACTCTAGCTTCTCACTGGTGGTAGATTTACGCACTAAAAATGTATCCATTTTCCTCCTGGGATGTTAGCTAACAATGTTTTCTTTTTCCTTTTCCTCCCCTTCTTCTTTTGTTGGTTAACAGTGTTTACAGTTGTTTTTTGCGCTCCCATGAAGAACTCTGGGGGGGGGACGCCTTAGTTTGAAGGCAACTGTTCTAGACAAAAACAAATGCGTGATTTGTTTCAAAACCTTTGGGACCAGGAAAGGAAAACCTCATGTGGTGAAGAATCCGACAACAGAAGGCAAAACAACTATTTGTGCTGTTGTTCGACACGGAACAATGAGGTTTTTGCAGCACTCTCTCCATACGAAGACAATCTGAAGTCAGGAAAGCTGAACTTGTCACTTCATTCAAGTCATTACTGCAAGTACTTTACTAGATGACTTCGGGTTATTTGTATGCAACCAAGCCTTGTAATGCCTCCTCCTGAACAGAAAATACTTTCAAGCATCATGCCAGATGAGCAAAGTACCACCAAGTGTTGGGGAGAAGTGGCTCCTGTGCAAGTGAGGGATCTCACACATCTGTGCTGCTTTGACCCAAAGACATGTCACCGTCTGACATCAGGACTAAAATGTCTTCAGATGAAGATGACTAGATTTGATATCAGAGTATAACAACTACTCCTACTGTACACTATGCAAACCATATAAATACATGCTTAAAATGTGGAGATGTTGAATTAATACTTATAATTCTGGTTCTCTTGCCACCTTGCTGATGCCTTTCACATTATAAATGACACCAGAATGCTGTTCTTTGAGATTTTTTTTTAAGATTCATCAACATGGATAACCTGCGTCATCATACAAAACATGCGTTAAAAGTACCACAAACAGTGAAATGAATTTCACAACCACTTATTTCATAGCCCAAAAATAAAGGGTTTAGAACAATTTGTGATTTGATTGGCGGGGGGGAGGGGGCGGGGGTCATCTGAGGAAAGCTGAAGTAATATTTGGCCTTCCTTCTTCAATGATGTCAGTTCTTCTTTTTCTTTTTTTTGTATAATAGACATTAAAGCAGCTTGTGGTACCAAGAATATTGTCCAAAAGGAGGAACCCGACTCAAATTATTCCGTTTTCTGATCTTACACACCAGAAGGCCCCAAGGCTCCCTAATTATCCCCAAATTGTGTCAATTAGTTTGGAAGCGTTTACGTGCAAATACTACTGAGATCTTCTGGAATCAATGTGTTTTATAGAGATGTTCATCTTGATCTATTTAAACTGTTCACTCACTGAAAATTTGACATGCTGAATAAAAACCGCAATACATTTGTTGTATTAACCTATTTTTATATAACTATAAAAATATAAGGTCTTCTTTGTCACTGATGTAATATTATGTGCGAATATAGGAAAATTTAAGGATTTTGGCCAAGATGTATGTAAACATATCTCCTGACTTCTACATACACTCACCCACACAAACACACACACGCGGGCATCTCTGGTGTAAACTTCCAGGTATTTGGCCCAATCTGCACTTGTATCATAAATCACCTCAATGTGAAATTACTTTGAAGAATCCATAGATACCTTCCAGATTTATGTAATATAAAGCAGCATCATCAGGCTCTGAAAGCCTCACGTAGGAGCCACCTGGGAGCCTGGCTGATTGGGAAAGGATAAGGAGGAGGCACATTTGGCAGAGGAGGATGGTGGTGGTGGGGGTGCATGAATAAAACGCACTTCAGATGATTGTGCGAGGACGTCGGTGGAGAGCAGCGGTGTGCAGATGAGCAATATATCAGTGAGTTGTGCTTTGTCATTTTCGTGGGCCTGATGACAATGTCATCAAGAGCCAGCCCCTGAGCACCTGTTACATGCCAGAGCTGCAAAAGAGCTGAAAACCAAAGACGTGAGCACAGAAGGAGTTGAAGCTACAGTATGTAGGATTTATGGGTATTTATGAACGGAAATGCAATAAGCATTCAGAAATAATTAGTGTATAATTACCTGCAACAATGAATCAACTCACTCAGGGGGAGGAGGAGTAACAGGAAGACAGAGGATGGGAAGGAGAGGAACTGTGGCAACATTTTTTTTTACTTTCACTTTTGATACTCTGTGTGCTTCTTATCCTGTGTGCTGGAATCTCAATTTCCCTGAGGGAGTCTTGCCAAGGGATGAATAAAGTTCTATCTAAATCTAATCTAAATGTGCTTTCATAATCTTAGAATGAGCGTGGGTGGCTCAGTGTGTGACCCCCCAAAAAAAAAAAAAAAAAAAAAAAAAAAGCCTGAACACATCCCTCTCTCCAAGACTGAAATACCAGCGAACAGGCTAGTGTCGGTTCGGGTGAGACTGTGCGGTAGTTCTGCTAATGATTTACTTTGGTGTGGACAGGAAAAGTTATGAGCTGCTTATTTCTTCAGTAATTGTGCATTAAGTGGGCCTACCAACACCCGCTCAATGTGTTAACACTGTTAGCATACAACATTAAATAAGATGAGCGTTCCACTCAGCGTTAATATTTCAGAGACGTCTTGGATGACCAGTTAGGACGTTTCACCACAACAAGCCAGATTACTCCAGGTGTCTGCAATAAATTACACCAACAACACAACACTGAGTGACTCCATTACAGTTTGAGGTGGAGTTACTGGACTCAACCCCTGTCACTCAAAGCAAGCATGCCTACAATTATATAAAATGTTATTGATTAAAACATCTTAAAGAAAGTGGGGAAAAAGTCACTTCTTTACAGATGTCATGGAGGCGGAAACTATCTATAGAGACCAAAACCGTTTTTTGTACAAGGCTGTAAACATGTTTATTTCTACTCTAAAGTTGGACATTTTATAAAGAACTTCTATGGGACTGTGCTGTTTTGGAGCCAGCCTCAAGTGGCCCATCAAGGAACTGCACTTCCAGGTTGGGGTCAAAATACAAGCTGGAGTGTTGCCGCTTGGTTGATACAGTAGCCCAAAAGGGACATACATATGCCATTTTTCTTTTTTTTTTTCTTTTTTTTTTGAGGTTTTAATGGAAGACTGAACAAAAAAGAACAGGAATCTACCAGTCTACTGGTGTCGCCTGGTTGCTAGCGTGATCTAACAGGTTTGAGAACCCTAGTTTTTGTGCAATGGAGGATCATACATATTGTTAAAGACAAGCGAAGGCAAAGGAGAATGAATCCACTGTTTTCCTCCAGAAGAATCTCTACGGCCTTGGTGAACCATTCGGCTACCCTTCTTATCTTCCTGCCCTCCCCTACAGTCTGATGTTATCAAGGCAACTCCAGACATTATGCACACACTGACAGAAACTGATACAAACTCATCTGACTAATACAAACTCATCTCATCTGCACACATGACACACTTTACTGAATGTGTCTGAGGTCATTCCTAACAGTGAACCCTTGCCAGCGCTACGAAGAGATCAATCTGATTTCATGGAGGATGTTGCAGCTCTGGGAATAAGCTCTAAGCAAACCAGAACAAATTGCAAACAGTCCCTTTAAAAGACTCCAGCCTTGACAACAATCCAACTTTCAGGTCCATTCAGAGAAGAGATTTCACCTCACCAAGTCAATGAAAACAACCTTGAAGCAACTCTTATATTGGCAATTCTGAAAGAAGGTTTGGAAACAAATGCAAGACTCACAAACACAGCTCTGGTTGACAAACTTTAGTGGTGTGACAAGCAGTGGTCGGTACACGGGTAGACAGTCCAGAAAACACAGCAACATCAGGCTTTATCGTGGTCGGAACAAACGGGCAGGTGGTCGAAAACACTTTGAGGCAGGCAGGACTATGGAACATGAACGAGAGCTGGAAAGAAGGCACAGGGCGCATCAATCTGGCAAAGAAACAAAGCAGAATGAGCAGTATATATGCACCCCAGCGACGAGCTGCAAATTGAACACAGGTGAGCATGGAAAGCACTGGAAAGGGGGGCGTGACCAGGAAGAGAGAGAGACAGACACGCCCACCTGTAAAAGAGACAGAGAGACCCAAACAGAAAAGCATCCAACAAGGAGATAAAAAAGACTACAACCAAGAAATAAAAGTAGATCAAACACACCCCCTGACAGGACCCCCCCCCCCGCCACGGCAAACCAGGGTGAGCGGTATGAAAGTCGCGAACAAGCACAGTATCCAAAATAAAACGAGAGGGAACCCACGAGCGCTCCTCGGGACCATAGCCAACCCAATCGACCAGATACTGAAACCCACGAACGCACCGGCGAGAGGCCAGGAGCCAACACACGGAGAAGACCGGGCCACCATCCACACACCGGGCGGGTGGCGGGGGAACGGCAGGAGGGCATAAAGCACTCGACCGAACAGGTTTGACGTTACTGACGTGGAAAGTAGGGTGGACGCGCACGGACCGAGGAAGACGAACCGAAACGGGGTTAATGACCCTGGAGACTGGAAAGGGACCGACA
The DNA here is from genome assembly GCF_902500255.1 of Thalassophryne amazonica. NCBI lineage: Eukaryota > Metazoa > Chordata > Actinopteri > Batrachoidiformes > Batrachoididae > Thalassophryne > Thalassophryne amazonica. The sequence continues at coordinate 18,091,362 of NC_047123.1, read as the reverse complement.
AACCGGGGAGCAAGCTTCTTAGGCACGCCCCGAAGCAACAAGTGCGGCATAGAAAGCCACACCCGCTGCACAGGGACGTAGGACGGGGCAGCGGACCTCCGGCGGTCAGCGGCCGTCTTATAAGCGTCTACAGAACGGGATAAAATTGTCCGAGCACGCTCCCAGGTTCGCCGGCAACGAAGAATCAAACTGAGCGCCGAGGGAACTGATAAGTTAAGGTCGACCGAGGGAAAAAACGCCGGCTGGTATCCAAAAACCACATGGAAGGGGGAATAACCGGTGGAAGAAGAGGGCAAACTATTACGGGCAAGTTCGACCCACGGAAGTTGGTCAGACCAAGAGGCAGGATGCCGCGATGCAAGCACCCGCAGACCTTTCTCCAGGTCCTGATTTATTCGTTCTGCCTGCCCATTGGCCTGTGGATGGTAACCCGAAGTCAAACTGGAAGTTACCCCGAGGAGACGGCAAAACTCACTCCAGAATCGGGATACAAACTGCGGGCCCCGGTTGGAGACTATATCCTGTGGTAAGCCGTGTAGTTTAAAGACCTGGTTTAGCATAACCACAGCTGTTCCCCTGGCCGACGGTAGTTTCCAGAGAGGAATAAAATGAACCATCTTGGAGAGTTGGTCGACTACAGTTAAAACCACAGTGTGGCCCTTGGAGGGTGGGAAGCCAGTTACAAGTCTACAATAGCAATCTACATCTACATCTGCAATATGAGACCACGGATGAGACGGAATTGACAATGGTAACAGTGACCCTGCAGGTGGTTGATTTGAGGATTTATGCATTGCGCATACCTGGCAGGCAGATACGTATTCAGAGACGTCCTTTACTAGGCCTGGCCACCAAAATCTTTGCTGCACCACGAACAAGGTCTTTTTAATGCCAGGATGACAGAACATCCGACTATCGTGACACCAGCGGATCGTTTCACTCCTGAGGTCTGGAGGAACAAAAAGTTTTCGCCACGGACACCCGACAGGAACTGGCACATCCCCGATTGTCGATTTAATTCTACTCTCGATGTTCCAGGTTAAGGCAGACACAAAACATGAAGCAGGTAATATCATTCCTGGATCTACAGGCGTGTCTACTGGCTCTCCCAGGCGAGATAGGGCGTCTGGTTTCCCGTTCTTGGTGCCCGGGCGGTAGGACAGAGTAAAGTTGAAACGACTAAAAAATATTGCCCATCGGGCCTGGCGGGCATTGAGCCGTTTGGCTGAACGGAGGTATTCCAGGTTTTTGTGATCAGTGTAAACGACAAAAGGGAATTGTGCCCCCTCCAGCCAGTGCCGCCACTCCTCCAAAGCCACTTTAACCGCTAACAGCTTGCGGTCGCCGATGCCATAATTGCGTTCTGTGGGGGTCAATTTCTTTGACAAAAAGGCACAAGGGTGTAGCCTGTTGTCCGTGGGGATCCTCTGGGACAGAACAGCCCCCACACCTACATTGGAGGCATCGACTTCTACCACGAACTGTCGTGCGGGGTCAGGGAGGAGTAGCACGGGGGCCGCGGTAAAGCGATCTTTTAGGACTCGAACGCCTCGTCACATTCCTTCAACCAGACAAACGGGCGGAGGGACAAGGTGACAGCATGCAGGGGAACAGCCACTGAACTGAATCCTCAAATAAATTTCCGATAAAAATTAGCAAACCCTAAGAAACGTTGCACCTCCTTACGGGAGGTGGGTAATGCCCACTCCTGTACTGCCACCACCTTTGCAGGATCCATCTTAACCTCCCCTGCGGAAATGACAAAAACTAAAAAGGAGACTGTGGACTTATGAAATTAGCACTTTTCTGCCTTCACAAACAGCCCGTTTTGCAGTAAAGTTTGTAACACCTGGCAAACGTGGCGAGTATGAGCAGTCAGATCAGGGGAGAAAATGAGGATATCATCCAGGTAGACAAAAACAAATCTATTCAGGAAGTCACGTAGCACATCATTTACTAAGTTTTGGAACACTGCGGGCGCGTTCGTGAGACCAAATGGCATTACAAGGTATTCGTAGCGACCAGAGGGAGTGTTGAAGGCTGTCTTCCATTCATCACCTTGCTTTATTCTTACCAAATGGTATGCGTTACGTAAGTCGAGCTTAGTAAAGACTCTGGCACCTTCCAACAATTCAAACGCGGAAGAGATTAATGGCAACGGGTAGCGATTCTTCACTGTGACCTCATTCAAACCGTGGTAATCGATGTAGGGACAGAGTGTTCCGTCCTTCTTTCCTACAAAGAAGAATCCCGCCCCTGCTGGAGAAGAGGATGAGCGTATTAACCCGGCTGCTAAGGACTCCTGTATGTACTCGTTCATAGCGTGGCGTTCAGGTGCAGATAAGGAGTATAGTTTTCCCCGAGGAGGAGTTGCCCCAGGGAGAAGTTCAATGGCACAGTCATAACTGCGATGTGGTGGTAATGATTTAGCTTTTGCTTTGCTAAAAACAGCTGCGAGATCATGGTAACACACGGGGACCCCAGTCAGATCCGGGTTGATTTCCTGCAAACTACAGACAGACTTAGGCAAACATACATTGCTACAAGACGGACTCCAGGATATAATTTCGCCCTTCGTCCAATCAAAATTTGGTCCATGGCGTTGTAGCTAGGGGTGCCCCAGAATGATCGGGTGAGTCATATTATCCATCACATGAAAGCTAATTGATTCAGAGTGAGAGTGGGAGATTAGCAGTTTGACAGACTGAGTGCGGTGAGTGATTTCACCAAGCACGTGACCATCCACGGCATGTACCACCAGGGGGCGCGGGAGCTTATATGTCTTAAGGTGAAGGTGCCTGACAAGAGAGGACAGGATCAAATTGGCATCAGAACCTGAATCTACAAAAGCAGATATGTCTATGGTGGTATGGTCAGATGTTAATTTAGCTGGGATTATATTTTGAGTAGAAACAGAGGAAATGGAATTTAGACTCACCCGTACCTCGGATCTTGGCCGCACGGTGGCACCCCAGGCCTGACATTTAGAAATCAAATGTCCTGAATGTCCACAGTAGTAGCAGAGGCCGTCCTCACGGCGGCGCTGTCACTCTGTTTATGACAGACGCGTTCTCCCCAGCTGCATTGGCTCCTCAGAACTGTGTGGTGGGGGCTCAGGCCGAGAGTGAGTGGAGGAGGAAGAGTAACGGGCTGGAGGCATGTCCTTCCGGTGGTCGGGATTACGGTTTGCTCGCCGAGGACGGTCCTGCAGACGGCGGTCAGTGCGGATGGCCAGTGCTATCAATTCATCAAGATCATCCGGCAGGTTGGTGGCTATTAACTGATCCTGGATCTCTGCAGACAGACCCTGGAAAAACACATCGAGGAGGGCCGCCGGGTTCCATTCACTCTTTGCTGCGAGAACGCGAAAGTCGATCGCGTAGTCTGTTACCCGGCGGCTGCCCTGCCTCAGCCTCATGAGGGAGCGCGCAGCCTCGCGCCCCGGAGCAGTGTGCTGAAAAACCTGTTTGAGAGCCTTGGTGAACGCCAGGAGAGAAGCACAGGTGGGAGATTGTTGGCTCCATTCCGCTGTTGCCCAGGCAGCCGCTCAACCAGAAAGGTGAGTGATCATATATGCTATCTTCGTTCTCTCTGTCGGGAACATGGGTGACATCAGCTCGAAGTGGAGCTCACACTGTGTAATAAATGGTCTGACGTCGCCGGATTCTCCAGAGAAACATTCCGGTTGCGACAGTTGGTTGCAAACCACTGGAGCAGATGTGGGAATCGGAGCGGCTGCTGACGGCCCCGGTGAAGGTGGGCTGGAGGCCCCGGTGGCCACGTCCGACGAAGCCTGGGGATTGAGTTGCGCCAGGAGCTGATTCATCTGCGCGCTGACAGTGGACACGAAAGTGTCCTGGCGTTTAGCAAGTTCGCTAAAACCAGAACTCAGCTTAGCGAGCTGGTCTTCCTGCTGCGCGAGTTGCTGGCTGTGGTGTCGTACTGCCAGCTGAAAGGGGTCTGAGCCTGCTGTGTCCATCGTTGGCCAGATTGATCTGACAGAAGGTTTGGTTTGGACACAAATGCAAGACTCACAAACACAGCTCTGGTTGACAAACTTTAGTGGTGTGACAAGCAGTGGTCGGTACACGGGTAGACAGTCCAGAAAACAGCAGCAGAATTATTAACATCAGGCTTTATCATGGTCGGAACAAACGGGCAGGTGGTCGAAAACACTTTGAGGCAGGCAGGACTATGGAACATGAACAAGAGCTGGAAAGAAGGCACAGGGCGCATCAATCTGGCAAAGAAACAAAGGAGAATGAGCAGTATATATGCACCCCAGTGACGAGCTGCAAACTGAACACAGGTGAGCATGGAAAGCACTGGAAAGGGGGGCGTGACCAAGGAGAGAGAGAGACAGACACGCCCACCTGTAAAAGAGACAGAGACCCAAACAGAAAAGCATCCAACAAGGAGATAAACAAAAAAGAAGACAGCCTACACACAAAAACAGACTACAACCAAGAAATAAAAGCAGATCAAACACCCCCTGACAAATACAGTCAAAAGTTAATCATGCCTCTGTAAAAGTGCACATTAAGTAACTAAGACCTTTCCATCGTAATGTTTAATAATATAATCGTAAGAATAATAATATTAAATTTTTCATATTTAGTCATTTCATTAAAATATGAGGTCTATTAGAAAAGTATCCGACCTTATTATTTTTTCAAAAACCATATGGATTTGAATCACGTGTGATTACATCAGACATGCTTGAACCCTCGTGGGCATGCGAGAATTTTTTCACGCCTGTCGGTTACGTCATTCACCTGTGGGCAGTCTTTGAGTGAGGAGTGGCCCACCCTCTCGTCGATTTTTTCATTGTTTAGGAATGGCTCAGAGACTGCTGCTTTGTTTGATCAAACTTTTTTCAAAACTGTAAGGCACAACTGAGTGGACACCATTCGATAAATTCAGCTGGTTTTCGGTAAACATTTTAACGGCTGATGAAAGATTTTGGTCTGGTAGTGTCGCCGTAAGGACGGCCCATGGCGCCTGACAGCGATCTGCGCTTCGAGGCGGCAGCGTCTCACCGTTTCAAGTTGAAAACTTCCACATTTCAGGCTCTGTTGACCCAGTAAGTCGTGAGAGAACAGAGAGCTTTCAGAAGAAGTCGGCATGAGGAGTTTATTCGGACATTCCATTGTTAACGGACATTTTGTAATGAAAGAACGTGCGGGCAGAGTCGCATGTCGGGCCGGACCCGACTGCGGGGGGTCGCAACAGGAAAAACACCTCCGTTGGAAACCTTAACGGGCAAGTTGGAACATACCCAAGCTGTTAAACAATTTCTCAGTTACTCACTTGTTGAAAGCCATCAAAAGCCGCCTGAATTTTTTCAACACGGAGGTGTTTTTCCTGTCGCGGTGCACACAGATTAGCCGAGTCGTCACGGAAACGACTCAGCGAATTTGCACGCACGTCTTTCATTATAAAATGTCCTTAAACAGTGGAATGTCCGCATAAAGTCCTCATGCCGACCTTTTCTGAATCTTCTCTGTTCTCTCACGACGTCCTGGGTGAATTAAGCCTTAAATTAGGATGTTTTCAGGTCGAAACAGGCCGATGACGGCGCCTGGAAGCGCTGCAGGACGTCCCGCTCTGTGGGAAGTCCTTACAGCGACAGAAACACCCCATAATCTCTCAGCTGTTAAACTTTTCACCGAAAACCAGCTGAATTTCTCGAATAGTGTCCACTCGGATATTCCTCACAGGTCCAGAAAAAAGTTTGATAAAGCAACACGCGCCGTCTGGAGCAGCGTGTGAAACAAAGGAATTCAGCCGAGAGGGCGGGACCACATCTCACTCAAGGCCTGCCCACAGGGAAATGACGTCACCGACACGCGTGAAAAAACTCACGCATGCGCACGAGGGTTCAAGCATGATTGGTGTAATCGCATGTCAATCAAATCCATATAGTTTTTTTTTTATAAAACTGCCGGTTAGTTTTATAAGATACCTCGTAAGTTGTATAATCATTATTTAAAATAGAATACATTTTAGCACAGAAGTGAGCATGCCCCTGTGCAATATACAAGGGCAATTCTAGAGTCTGTTGAGGTCCAAGGTAAAACAAATTCACAGGGGGCCCCTCCAGTCTCAGAGAAATGTAATCATAAAAAAAGGTTATTTTTTCAGTAATTTAAGAATGTTTTATGCTGGTGCTGTGGTGAGCTTGTTAAAGTTACTGTTGGTAACTAAGTGATTGAGATGTCAAAATAAAGAAGCATCATTCAGCACTTTGAGTGTAACTTGTACGTCAGTGATTTTCACTCCTTTTGTATGTTATTAGGAATGGCTGAACTTATTGTTGCCACCTAGTGTTGTGGAAGAATGTGATGCATGAATGCCCAATAATTTTAAGAAGATTTTCTATTTTTTTGTCTTTTTTAGGAGCTAGGTATTCACAGATTATTTTTGGAATATTAACCATTAAAGGCTCCAGTAAGTAAGTAAGACCCTTTGGCTGCTCCCTTGTTTTTTCACAGCAGATCCAAGGTCGACCTTCATGTTGATTTGGCACAAGTTTTACGCTGGATGGCACAACATTACAAAAAGAAATGTGGTCGCCCACTAACCACTATGCCACCACTTCGGGCCCATTAAATGCTCCAGTAACAGTATCAAAACAGTAAAAGTAAATTAAAAAAAACTCTCCTTTTAAGAAAAAAGTGTAAATTTTTTATTTATGTAGGGTGGCCTTATGAGTCAATGTCAACCCTTTATCTATACCAGTGAAATGATAGGTGGCTCTCACTGTAGTATAACCCTCTGGGGTCTGAGGGCATTTTTTGAACAGTTCACTCGCCTGGCATAAATGTTTTATTATTGCTGTTAACAACTCTCCCTGCATCCCAGAATCAAGTTTTATCTCTCTTTTTTTCAGAACAACCTGTGCTTTTAGAATGTTATTGTTGTGTTTTATAAGTGGAATAAAGGTTTACAATCAAAATAAGCAAGGAAAAATAAAGTGAAAAATAATTTTCCACACACATTTATTCAAAACACAGCAAACTATAACAACTGTTTTGACACTTTATAAAAGTAATTTGAGGTCTTGTGTGAAAGTCTGTACAACAAAACAGTTCAAACAATAAACACAAATGCACATTTTGAACAATATATACAAAATGGTCTATGCGTTTTGTTGTCCATTGATATGGTAAACTGTGCTTTATGCAGAGAAAGCAACAGAGTTATCCAGTAACATTCACATGCAAACTAGTGGAGCAATCCTGATAGTTACACACTCTGTCTGAGCACGTGAGATTGTCAGAGGCTCTCCCTCTGCTCCTGCTTTCACTGATTGCTGTGTGTAATGACGCATGGCGCACTGAGTATGTACTAATAGTATGTACTCTTTGGAGCTAATCAAACGGGCCAACTAGTAACATATCACTCCTGAAAACGATCTTTGGCTATTCACGTGAAGTAAATCTGACCTATGATTGGATTTTGGAAAACCATGTGACGATGAACCAATTCTGATTGGACACTCACATTGCGCACGTCATCACACAGCGTCTATGAGGAGTACAAAGATGGACGATGGCTGGCTCGAACATCCGCTGAGTTAACTTTTCAGCAAAAAAAAAAAGAGTAAGTTTCTACAAACCCTGGCAATAATTATGGAATCACTGGCCTCGGAGGATGTTCATTCAGTTGTTTAATTTTGTAGAAAAAAAAGCAGATCACAGACATGACACAAAACTAAAGTCATTTCAAATGGCAACTTTCTGGCTTTAAGAAACACTATAAGAAATCAGGAAAAATAATTTTGGCAGTCAGTAACGGTTACTTTTTAGACCAAGCAGAGGGGAAAAAAAAAATATATGGACTCACTCAATTCTGAGGAATAAATTATGGAATCACCCTGTAAATTTTCATCCCCAAAACTAACACCTGCATCAAATCAGATCTGCTCATTAGTCTGCATCTAAAAAGGAGTGATCGCACCTTGGAGAGCTGTTGCACCAAGTGGACTGACATGAATCATGGCTCCAACACGAGAGATGTCAATTGAAACAAAGGAGAGGATTATCAAATTCTTAAGAGGGTAAATCATCACGCAATGTTGCAAAAGATGTTGGTTGTTCACAGTCAGCTGTGTCTAAACTCTGGACCAAATACAATCAACATGGGAAGGTTGTTAAAGGCAAACATAGTGGTAGACCAAAGAAGACATCAAAGCGTCAAGACAGAAAACTTAAAGCAATATGTCTCAAAAATCAAAAATGCACAACAAAACAAATGAGGAACGAATGGGAGGAAACTGGAGTCAACGTCTGTGACCGAACTGTAAGAAACCGCCTAAAGGAAATGGGATTTACAGGATTTACATACAGAAAAGCTAAACGAAAGCCATCATTAACACCTAATCAGAAAAAACAAGGTTACAATGGGCTAAGGAAAAGCAATCGTGGACTGTGGATGTCTGGATGAAAGTCAATCAGTGATGAATCTCGAATCTGCATTGGGCAAGGTGATGATGCTGGAACTTTTGTTTGGTGCAGTTCCAATGAGATTTATAAAGATGACTGCCTGAAGAGAACATGTAAACTTCCACAGTCATTGATGATATGGGACTGCATGTCAGGTAAAGGCACTGGGGAGATGGCTGTCATTACATCATCAATAAATGCACAAGTTTACGTTGATATTTTGGACACTTTTCTTATCCCATCAATTGAAAGGATGTTTGGGGATGATAAAATCATTTTTCAAGATGATAATGCATCTTGCCATAGAGCAAAAACTGTGAAAACATTCCTTGCAAAAAGACACATAGAGTCAATGTCATGGCCTGCAAATAGTCCGGATCTTAATCCAATTGAAAATCTTTGGTGGAAGTTGAAGAAAATGGTGCATGACAAGGCTTCAACCTGCAAAGCTGATCTGGCAACAGCAATCAGAGAAAGTTGGAGCCAGATTGATGAAGAGTACTGTTTGTCACTCATTAAGTCCATGCCTCAGAGACTGTAAGCTGTTATAAAAGCCAGAGGTGGTGCAACAAAATACTAGTGATGTGTTGGTGCGTTTTTTTTTTTCTTTCATGATTCCATAATTTTTTTCCTCAGAATTGAGTGATTCCATATTTTTTTCCCTCTGCTTGGTCTAAAAAAGTAACCGTTACTGACTGCCACAATTTTTTTTTCCTGATTTCTTATAGTGTTTCTTAAAGCCAGAAAGTTGCCATTTGAAATGACTAGTTTTGTGTCATGTCTGTGATCTGCTTTTTTTCTACAAAATTAAACTGAATGAACATCCTCCGAGGCCGGTGATTCCATAATTTTTGCCAGGGGTTGTATGTCATATCATTCAAAAGTTATTTATAATGTAGTAAAGCTTGGTCTTAGCCGTCGTATACGGTTAAAGTTTGTCAGCTCTTGAGGACCCTCTACTGGCCTGGGGCCCCAAGCAGTTGCCTGCCTTTCCCGTTTACAAGCACTGTCTCTGGCAATATGATGACAATGTCAAAGGATTATAGATCATATCATCTCTCAATAACAATAATAACTGGAGTGCTTCATCAAATCAGGTCAGACCTGAAAACCTGCTGGTGCCACAGCTACCAACTACAGAACCACCTTGGGTCTTGAACTGCAACAGCATCAAAGGGCACCTCAGGGCCTACTATTTCAAACTTCTTTGTGCCACTCATTCTTGGTGGAAACACCTGTAATGCCCTCCAGATCAACAACTTTGGGTGGTTTTGCAAACCAGAGTCCCCACAGACTGAGTCAATCATTGCAACATCTTCTGGTTTGTGCAGCAACAACAACTGAGGTCATAGATGCTACACGTGGGTGGCCATTTGTGTTGACAGTTATCTTTTCATTTGGACAAAACTGTACAATCGCATATATTTTTTAACAAATTAGGCGGCCTTTCCGCTCTTTTAAAAAGTGTAACTTACTGACAGAACAAAATGTCATTCAAATTAACTAAATGTCATCAACAAGCACTTCTTGCATAAAAACGAGCTTCTGTACACAAATTTTGTGCCGTCTCAAATGGCAATCGCTTAATCGACCTTTGTTGATAAAGATGAATGCATTTCATTTTACAAACAATTTACAGTTCATTATTTTTCGGTAGCACCTGGAGAATTTAATGGCATTAAATCTCTTTTGAAAGATTTAATACAATTATTAAAATGTCAGTAGTTATGCAATCAAAACAACAAACAAGTTTTGATCTTTATTGATAATGAAATTTTACCGACAATAAGTGCAACATAAGTCAAGATTTTTTTCTACACTCAACAAAAATATAAACAACACTTTTGGTTTTGCTCCCATTTTGTACGAGATGAACTCAAAGATCTAAAACTTTGGCCATGCAAGAACTGGGACATTTTCAGCTTCCAAGAATTGTGTACAGATCCTTGCAACATGGGGCTGTGCATTATCCTGCTGCAACATGAGGTGATGTTCTTGGATGTATGGCACAACAATGGACCTCATGATCTCATCACGGTATCTCTGTGCATTCAAAATGCCATCAATAAAATGCACCTGTGTTCTTCGTCCATAACAGATGCCTGCCCATACCATAACCCCACCGCCACCATGGGCCACTCGATCCACAACATTGACATCAGAAAACTGCTCACCCACACGATGCCACACACGCTGTCTGCCATCTGCCCTGAACAGTGTGAACCGGGATTCATCCATGAAGAGTACACCTCTCCAACGTGCCAAACGCCAGCGAATGTGAGTATTTGACCACTCAAGTCGGTTACGACAACAAACTGGAGTCAGGTCGAGACCCCGATGAGGACGACGAGCATGCAGATGAGCTTCCCTGAGACGGTTTCTGACAGTTTGTGCAGAAATTCTTTGGTTATGCAAACCGATTGTTTCAGCAGCTGTCCGAGTGGCTGGTCTCAGACGATCTTGGAGGTGAACATGCTGGATGTGGAGGTCCTGGGCTGGTGTGGTTACACGTGGTCTGCGGTTGTGAGGCTGGTTGGATGTACTGCCAAATTCTCTGAAACGCCTTTGGAGACGGCTTATGGTAGAGAAATGAACATTCAATACATGAGCAACAGCTCTGGTTGACATTCCTGCTGTCAGCATGCCAATTGCACGCTCCCTCAAATCTTGCGACATCTGTGGCATTGTGCTGTGTGATAAAACTGCACCTTTCAGAGTGGCCTTTTACTGTGGGCAGTCTAAGGCACACCTGTGCACTAATCATGGTGTCTAATCAGCATCTTGATATGGCACACCTGTGAGGTGGGATGGATTATCTCAGCAAAGGAGAAGTGCTCACTATCACAGATTTAGACTGGTTTGTGAACAATATTTGAGGGAAATGGTGATATTGTGTATGTGGAAAAAGTTTTAGATCTTTGAGTTCATCTCATACAAAATGGGAGCAAAACCAAAAGTGCGTTTATGCGTTTTTTGTTGAGTGTAATAAGGTAACCCCATTAAAAATAATTTCTCCTTGCTATAGCTACATTTGCATTCATTATTATTGTTAGTTTATGTATGTTTTATTGGAAATGTAATAAAATGTGCAATTATTCTTTTTTTGTTCAAGCTAGTCAACACTTTGCTGAGATCTGGGTACTGATTTATACACAAAAGGTACATTTATGTGACTTTAATCTCAAAACTGCTGGTAATTTTGCTTACATCATTAATCTGTTAAATATAAAGCAAACATTTTTAAAATTTAGTAAAATTCCTTCTGTACCTGCAGAGAATTTTTTTTTTTGTTGAATAAATCTACCAAAACGTTTTTTGTTTTTTGTTTTTTTTTTTAAAACACATAACTGGATTAATTTATTTTTGCACATGATATTTAAAATGCTTTTTCATGCATTTTGTGCACATTATTTGACTCCTCAAATTTAATATTACAATTCATAATCCAGATTTTTTGAAATGTTGCTACTTAATGTTATATTACAGCACATGTGTAGTTAGTGCTGCACTGGATTTTTCCCCCTCAAAAATAGACATGACAAAATTAGATACTTTTCATATTTATTGAGATAATTTGTTTTTATATGGAAACAAAATGTAATTTAATAGAATGCTCTAGAAGACAGCACAACTTATTCATTTTATGAATACCAAACCCTAAAACGTTTTAAACACATATAGCTCCAATAATTTATTATATTTTACATTTAGATTTTTGTGCATACTTAAAAGATTTTTCCATGCATTGTCTTAGCCTTTTTTGCACACATTATTTGACTTCTTAAATTGAATATTACAGTTTATAATCCGGGGTTCTGAAATGTTGCTACTTAATTTTGTATTACGGAACATATAATTTTAGTTCTGCATTGGTAATTTGTTAACTTTCCCCAAAAATAGACAAAGGAAAATTAGATAATTTCCATATCTTGGGGGAGGAGTAGTAACAGGAAGACAGAGCACGGGAAGGAGAGGAACAGCAGTAGCCAGTAAACCAGTAGTGAGCAGTATTTCTGGAATTTATATTTGCTAGGTTTTTTTTATTATTATTTTCACCTTTGATACCCTGTGTGCTTATATACAATGCTGCTGGAACCTCATTTTCCCTGAGGGAGTCTTCCCAAGGGATTAATAAAGTTCTATCTAATCTCATATCTTAATATTTATTGAGATCATTTATTTTTATATAGCATCAAAATGTAATTTCACAGAATGTTCTACAAAACAGTGCAATTTGTTCATGTCGCCAGATATGAACATTTAATAAAAATGAAGCACCTTATTTTGCATTTTTCCCTTTTTGGGGTAAAATTCCGCAGCACTTCACCGTTTCCATCTTTGTGCACACACACACTGTCACAGAAAACTATCATTTGTCCTCATCAACATGAGCTCACAGGCGCCCCCTCAGGCTGCATCACACACATCTTTTGAGCCACTGTTCTTATGGACGCCACAAAGTCAAACAACACTGAGTGTGCAATTCTCTGTGTGAAAAACCTCTGTGAAGGCTGACTAGCGGCCCGTATCTTGTTTCACTTTTTGGTGTGACACTTCTCCGGAGCTTAATAGGTCTGAAAAAAGTGATCTTTTCATTTGCTTCCTCCTCCAGGTCTGACAGATCGCACTCTTCAAATGTCATCGGCATCATTAAGTGAGACACACAGGAGCCACCGGAGGCTCTCAAACCTCTTACACCACTCTGGCCCTCTTTACAGTTGGCACAAACCTTTGCACGTCGCCGTGGTAGTCTACAGTCCCAACTTAACATATATATGGTGTGTGGAAAACAATTCTAAAAGCTTTGTAATTATAATTATCCTCTTAAGACCTGAGCTTAAACAGATAGTAGTTTTTCCAAGAAAATTATGTCCCCGTAAGTGGACGCAGGCTCTCAGGAGGTTAAGTCATTAATAACTAAATTTAAGAATAGAACGAAATGGTAAATGGACTGCATTTATATACCGCTTTTCCATCTGCATCAGACGCTCAAAGCACTTTATAATAATGACTCACATTCACCCTGATGTCAGGGTGCTGCCATACAAGGTGCTCACTACACACCAGGAGCCACTAGGGGATTAAGGTTAGTGATTTTACAGTCAGGCATGGGTTTGAACCAAGGATCCTCTGGACTCAAGCCCAACGCTTAACCACTAGACCATCACCTCCCCTCTGAACTGAAGAGGCTAATGCTTCTATTAAATGTGAGGAAATGCAGACATCTTGGTACACTGGAAGTCCAGGTAATTCCTTTCTTTGACAATATTTGATCTCCCCGTGAACAGAAACATGCCATACTATGCTAAGCTAACAGCATGAAGGTTTGTTTCAAGTCTGGGCTTGTTACACACACCCCCGTGGCTACATAGGACTTTAAAGGTAGAACCACGAAACGGTCTTTCAGAGTGGGTCAAGATGACGCCAGTGTGCAGCAACATGGAAGAAAAATTGGTTTTAGTCAAGTCACATTCAGCGCTAAAGTCTGATGTCTTGTCAGTGCCCTTGGCATCAGTATTGGTATATTTAATGTCCACCAAAGTGCACCCTATTAAACTCTATTTCACTTCTGATTGGTGGGGCCTGTGGAATATAAATTACATATATTGGCTGGTAGTTGGTATTGTGCCAGTGGTCAGGCAAGAAAGCACTTATTGTCAAAATGTCGGAGACTATGGGCTCGTCGTAGGAGGTACGTAGTAGTGTCAAGGGGTGTGCTTGGTGACTGGTGAAGGAAATGGTCTCCTGCAGGAGTAAAAATATGCCAACATATTATAGAGTGACCATATTTTGATAATCGAAAACAAGGACATTTTGTCATCACTTAAAAAAAAAAAAAAACCCAGGACGTGAAAAACAAGGCACGTCCTGGGAAAACAGGACGTTTGGTCACCCTAACATTAATTACTGTTAATGTTAGGCATACTGTTAGAGCTTCTACACAGTCAGGTTCAACCCAGTTCTGCAGGCAGAAACTCTACAAAAGATATGGTGCCAAAAACAAAAGGTGATTTATTTTGTTCCCAAAATATCCCCACAAAATCCAACAACAGCCTGAAATGTGAATGTGACTAACTTCCCACAAAAATCCACAGAGCAACAAAAAACACAATCCTAAAGACAAACCAAAATGTCACTTAAACATAACATGGTTCTACAAACACAGTCTCGTAACATACTTAGAGGACTTGTCAAGGAGCAAACGAAAACCAGAGTAGACAAATGAACTGGCAGACTGACAAACAAGGAAGTGCTTAAATAAAACAGGTGAAATTAAAATCAGGTGTGGGACAAACGAGAGGCGAAACTTAAGACTCACTTGGGAGAAAGAGTGCGGAGAGATTAAATAACTGAACTAATAATAACAAAAGCAAACAAACAAACAAAAAAATCCAGAATTCAAACTCAAACGTGTGTGTGAAACAGACAAACACAACAAGACTGACAGGTGAGGATGCAGGGGTGGAACACGGGGGACCCAGACATGAACAAACATCACAAAATGAATACATACACAAAATAAAAATAACACTGACAGAAATCAAGAACTGAATACCGACAGAACATAAGACATCTCGAGGGTGGCAAAAAACGCAACTAATAGAAAAATTGATAAAGATACTACAAGGTGATAAAACTGGATGACAATCAGAAGTTCAACTAATCTGCTAACTGCTAATTAGCAAAGCTAAATTTTCGTTAGCGGATTAGCTTTTCAGCTAACTTTGAAAACCATCAGCGGACCAGTTACCGTCCCCAAAATGTAGTTCCGATAACTTTCAGTCCACTAACATTTTTATTGCTGACAAAGTGAGGAAACTTTTACGGTCAAAAACATTGGTAAACCCTAAAATCATACATGTTAGTTCCTGTTTATGAATGCAGAGAGCTAGTTAACACCTCTGGTTCATAGGTCAAAGCACACAAGCGCAGGAAAGAAGACAAGAAGTTACATTGTGGACAAAAACGGTATGTAAGCAGCTCAAAAGTCAGGTTTTTTAAAATTTATTTTTCATGTATTTGTTCTGTGTTTGTGAACATGGGTGAGCCATAGCTCCATTAACGGTTTGGACATGTGCAGAGGAGGGACCCAGGGTATATAGGGAGAAGGATGCTGAGGATGGAGCCACCAGACAGGAGGAGAAGAGGGAGACCAAAGAGGAGGTTCATGGATGTGCTGAGAGAGGACATGCAGGTGGTTGGTGTGACAGAGGAAGATACACAGGACAGGGTGAGATGGAAACGATTGATCTGCTGTGGCGACCCCTAACGGGAACAGCCGAAAGACAAAGAAGAAGAAATACAGAGATAAAGTGTGACTTCTAATACTGTGATTTACTGCTTTTGATAAAGATGATAACTGTTTAGGGCCTTATTTTTTAATTTGTTTATTTTTAGTGTGTTCGTTTTGTGTTTGCGATCACCTTTAAATTTACCCAGCAGGCCTTGTGACACTTAAACTCAAAAATGGCTAATCAGCAGCCGACAGCGTACCGAGTCAATACAAAAAGTTAGCTGTGCCCACCAGTGGCCACTCTGTGTTGCTGCCCCCAGTGGTCGAACAAAAGATGAACGGAAGCAGCGACCAAATTTCAGGTGATCCCTGATTTCTCATATATATATATATATATATATATATATATATATATATATATATATATATATATATATATATATATATATATGGGTAGGATTATTTTGAAAGAATACATGTGGATTACATGTATGTATGTACATACATTTGGATTACTTGTAATCTGATTACTTTTGGATTACATTTCAAAGTAATCCTACCCAACCTTGTGTATATATATATATATATATATATATATATATATATATATATATATATATATATAAAAAGGTAATTAACTGTACTTTTGGCTTATTCAAATGTATCGTGGAATATTAATGTCTACATGAAACAACGAATTTTACTGGATTGCATCTTGTTCCATATTAAGAAGTATATATATTAAGAAGTATTTGTTATCTTCACTATGAATATATGATACCCAAGGCTCTGACAAAATGTCTGGATTTACTGCCTTGGGGATGAGAACGAACACAAAACTGTACTTTTAGACATAATTAACATCATTACATTTCTCCCAAAGCATATCAGTAATAGATGTCCTAAAAATGTCAATATTATTAAATTATTTCAGTGATCCATGGACAAAATTCACCCGCAGTCTCTCATTAAAAGCTTGAAACTTGATGCGTACCAAGTCGCAATTCCAGCTGCCCACCAGAGGTGGCATATAACCTAAGGCAAGGGGGTCATAGGGTGCTTGGCTGCCCACTGATTTACCATTTAAAGGATAAAGTTCACTTTAAAAAGTTATTTAAACACTGGGCTTCTTGAAGGAATAGTTTCACGAACTCTCAATTTTTTTTTAACTTTTTTCACACAAAGAACTTGTACAAGTACGCAATGTCAGATTCAAGCAGTGGTGGGCACAGCTAACCGAAAAGTTAGCTTCGATAACCATTAATCCGCTAACTGAAAAGTTAACTTTTACCACGCTAAACCGATAAACCGCTCAAAAAACATTTAGCGTAAGTTACCGCTAACCACTAACTTTTAGTACTGACTCTGTCGCGACCACATTTGATTACACTGTTGGCTACTGATAAGCCAGTTTCAAGTTTAAGCACTGCAAGGGCTGTTGGGTAAATTCAAAGGTAAAGTTACATAACCCGCGCATTCTCAGGATCACAAACACAAAACAAATGTATGAAAATAAAACCCCAACCATTGTCATAATCTTTATCAAAAGCAGTAAATCGCAGTATTAGAAGTCACAGTTTATCTCTATATTATATATTTATAAACCGTTAACAGAGCTACGGCTCACCCATATTGCATTCACAAACACAAAACAAATGCACAAAAAAATAAACAAATAAAAAATAAAATCCCAAACACAGTCATCGTCTTTATAAAAAGTATTAAATCGCAGTAATAATAGTCATAATTTATCTCAGTATTATATTTCTAAACTGTTAGAGGACTCACAAATGGCTCGGCAGTGTTGCATTCAATGTGACGGGTGAGGTAAAATCTACACTTCACCCGTCGCTTTGAGCTTCCCCACTGAAGAAAACCCACATAAGTTTTGTCTTTACATAAAAATACAGCAATAAGTGTCTTTTCACTTTAAAAAAGTGTATGTATGATATTATATGATATGTATGAACACGCTGTTTGTAAAGAAAAACACCGTGGCTGGATCACGGAAAGCCCATCTTGACGGAGAAGCTACGCTCAACACGCCGATTTACGCTACGGGAGCTCATCTCAACAGAACACCGGCCTAACTGTTGCAGACACACAACAGACAGGAACTAACATGTATGACTTGGGTTTACAAACATTTTTGACCATTAAAATTTACTCAATTTATCAGCAAAAAAAAAAAAAAAAAATTAGCAGACTGAAAGTTAGTGTAAGCTAATTGGTCCACTGAAGGTTTTCAAAGCTAGCTGAAAGCTAATCTGCTAATGAAAAAGTTAGCTTTGCTAAATAACAGTTAGTGGATTAGTGGAATTGTGCCCACCACTGGATTCAGGAAAAACTTATAAATCCAGAAAATTGCAAAAGTATGCATGTAAACCATGTCCAAATCAACACACATTTGTAAAGATGGGGAATTAGCATAAATAATGCCCCTAAAATACTCAATATGGGTATGCGGCCTGCCTACGTATGTCAGAGATGCCCAATCAGAACACTGGAATTAGGACAACAAAGACAAACAATCAGAGAAATAAACACATAAAATAAGGTCTGACTGTCAATGGTGTAGAAAAATGTAATTAAGGAACTTGCTAGAGTCAGCAAATGGGAAAAAAATAACAAGCGCCGTTAAAGCCGTTTCACCCCACTGAGTGTTGGACTTGGTCATTGAAATAAAAAAGTAATGGTTTGACAGGAAAATTATTCGAAAAGTGTCTCGCCACTTCAAAGGTATCACTGTCTGCCACGGCAGAGGGTCAAGGGTACAAGTCTCCATCAAAAAGATGAATGAACAAATACGTCATAAGTCGGTTTGCAATGTGAGATGTTCATATTAATTTGCGGTCAGTTGTGTGACACCTTCAATTGCCCATTTGGAACCATTGTCTTCCACCCAGGATCGGACATCCATCCATCCATCCTACGCTTCTCCTGAGATGGGGTGATTTAATGACCTCGTCTGGACTGGAATGCCTAGACTGAGCTTGTGATACCTGCATATTTCTATGTTGTGGGTTTACTACACACGGCTATCTGAATTAAATTTAGAATTACTGTTCCAATTAAAATGGTGTGTAATTTATGTCCGCTTTTCAAATTAAACCTGTTTCAAAGTAATAAAATACTCAATTTACATAACTCATACCAAGGATGTGGATTTTGTTTGTTCCTATGAAAAAAACCTGAAATTATGGGAAAATCTGCAAATACGAGAAATCATCCAAAATCACTTGTATGAGCCATTTATGACCAAATCTGTTCACACAGCTGGTTCTTGCATGAGAACCAGTTTCTTGGTGGTTTATTTCCACCAAGCATCAATCGTAGAGGTTCGCTCCAGTGGATGTCAGATCTAAATCTTCTTTACAGAAATTATGTTTTAAGAAATTTCAAATGCAAGAATGCATTAATAATTCAAATATGCAATTTTAAGGTTTGGAAAAATGCAGGTCAAGTTTATTTAGAGTTCTGCTACGATTGACCCGTTGGGATATTTCCTGTTCGGCAATGTGTGGGAAAAGGATTTCACTCATATGATGCATTTATAAAATGTGACTCCAGCACTCAGGAACAAATTTCAAACATTTTAACATGCTGTAAATAAGTAAAGGCATAAATAAATAAAATAATACTGAATTTGTACTTATTGATAGATGCTATTATATTTTCTAGAGTATAAGTCACAGTTTTTTTTCCATTTTTACCTGAGGCCATCAAATATGGCCATCGGGTCATACATTATGTAAAAGCTAGCGAGAAATACACACTTCTAAAACTGAAAACGCTGTGTTTGGAACCTGATAACACCTCTGGAGTGATTTACAAGACATTTTGCGGATGTTAGCGTGGTGACATCACAGGCTAGTCTAGCTAGCTGCAAATTCCGTTTCATGTGTGTGTACATATAGCCTCTTTGTCATATATTATGTAAAAGCTAGTGAGAAATACACACTTCTAAAACTGAAAACGCTGTTTTTGGAACCTGCTAATACCTCTGGAGTGATTTACAAGACATTTTGCGGATGTTAGCGTGGTGACATCACAGGCTTGTCTAGCTAGCTGCAAACTCTGTTTTGTTTGTATGTAAATATAACCTCGTTGTCATATATTATGTAAAATCTAGTGAGAAATACACACTTCTAAAACTGAAAACGCTGTTTTTGGAACATGATAATACCTCTGGAGTGATTTACAAGACATTTTGTGGATGTTAGCGTGGTGACATCACAGGCTAGTCTAGCTAGCTGCAAACTCCATTTCATTTGTGTGTAAATATAACCTCTTTGTCATATATTATATAAAAGCTAGCAAGAAATAAACACTTCTAAAACTGAAAACGCTGTTTATGGAACCTGCTAACACATCTGGAGTGATTTACAAGAAATTTTGCGGATGTTAGCGTGGTGACGTCACAGGCTAGTCTAGCTAGCTGCAAATTCTGTTTCATTTGTGTGGACATATAACCTCTTTGTCATATGTTATGCAAAAGCTAGTGAGAAATAAACACTTCTAAAACTGAAAATGCTGTTTTTGGAGCCTGATAACACCTCTGGAGTAATTTACAATATATTCTGCAGACATCAGCCTGCACGTTAACATCCGCTAACTCAAAGTTAACTTCTGTTCTTGTCAAAAGCTCATGTATGTGCACATGCACGCGCTCCTGCAAATGTCATTAAAACATAAATATTGTTTATGATTGTTTGATTGATTGACACACACACAGATACCAATTTAACAACTGGAAATGATAAAGAAGACAATGTTTATATGGCCAAGGGTATTTTAGCGTTGCATTTCATTTTCTAACTACTTTGAGAAGTTCTGCAGTTTATATGCTGGTGTGACTTGTGTGACTATGTGTAGGTGTGTGTGTGTATATATATATATATATATATATATATATATATATATAGTGAGGAAAATAAGTATTTGAACACCCTGCGGTTTTGCGAGTTCTCCCACTTAGAAATCATGGAGGGGTCTGAAATTTTCATCTTAGGTGTATGTCCACTGTCAGAGACATAATCTTAAAAAAAAAATAAAAATTCTGGAAATCACAATGTATGATTTTTTTTAATAATTTATTTGTATGTTACTGCTGCAAATAAGTATTTGAACACCTGTGAAAATCAAAGTTAATATTTGGTATAGTAGCCTTTGTTTGCAATTACAGAGGTCAAACATTTCCTGTAGTTTTTCACCAGGTTTGCACACACTGCAGCAGGGATTTTGGTCCACTTCTCCATACAGATCTTCTCTAGATCTTTCAAGTTTGGAGTTTCAGCTCCCTCCAAAGATTTTCTATTGAGTTCAGGTCTGGAGACTGGCCAGGCCACTCCAGGACCTTGAAATGCTTCTTACGGAGCCCCTCCTTAGTTGCTCTCGCTGTGTGTTTGGGGTCATTGTCATGCTAGAAGACCCAGCCATGACCCATCTTCAATGCTCTTACTGAGGGAAGATGGTTGTTTGCCAAAATCTTGCAATACATGACCCCATCCATCCTTCCTTCAATACGGTGCAGTCGTCCTGTCCCCTCTGCAGAAGCGCACCCCCAGAGTATGATGTTTCCACCCCCATGCTTCACGGTTGGGATGGTTTTCTTGGGGTTGTTCTCATCCTCTAAACATGGTAAGTGGAGCTGATTCCAAACAGCTCTATTCTGGTCTCATCTGACCACATGACCTCCTCCCATGCCTCCTCTGGATCATCCAGATGGTCACTGGTGAACTTCAAACGGGCCTGGGCATGTGCTGGCTTGAGCAGGGGGACCTTGCTGCCCTGCAGGATTTTAAACCATGACAGCATATGTGTTACTAATGTAATCTTTGTGACTGTGGTCCCAGCTCTCTTCAGGTCATTGACCAGGTCCTCCTGTGTAGTTCTGAGCTTTCTCAGAATCAACCTTACCCCACAAAGTGAGATCTTGCATGGAATCCCAGACCGAGGGAGATTGACAGTCATCTTGTGTTTCTTCCACTTTCTAATAAATAATCATAACAGTTGTTGTCTTCTATCAAGCTGCTTGCCTGTTGTCCTGTAGTCCATCCCAGCCTTGTGCAGGTCTACAGTTTTGTCCCTGGTGTCCTTAGACAGCTCTTTGGTCTTGGCTATAGTGGACAGGTTGGAGTGTGATTGACTGAGTGTATGAACAGGTGTCTTTTATACAGGTAACAAGTTCAAACAGGTGCAATTAATACAAGTAAAGAGTGCAGAATAAGAGGGCTTCTTAAAGAAAAATTAACAGGTCTGTGAGAGCCAGAATTCTTGCTGGTTGGTAGGGGGTCAAATACTTATTTGCAGCAGTAACATACAAATAAATTATTTTAAAAAAATCATCCAGTGATTTCTGGATTTTTTTTTAGATTATGTCTCTCACAGTGGACATGCACCTAAGATGAAAATTTCAGACCCCTCCATGATTTCTAAGTGGGAGAACTTGCAGGGTGTTCCCGCAGGGTGTTGAAATACTTATTTTCCTCACTGTACATACATACATACACATACATACATGCAAAAATGGCTTCTTTAAAATTATTATTATTACTGGGCCTACCCTGGAATCAAAGTTCTGAATAAACTCAAATAATAAATAACAGTAATGAAAGTGCACAACAACAATGCACAAAAACCCCAAATTAAAGAAGTGATCATACAGAAAGAAAGGTACAACCTATGATGCAGAAAATACAGTAGGCATCAGTGAGGACTCTTTTTAAATTTTTATCAGCAGCATCACTTCATAATTCAAGCGGTGCTCTGAAATTGAACAAACACTCAGACATTGAGGCTTATACACAGAGATGAAAGGTTTATGGTGATTTATTGCAGCTTTGCGAATTGTGCATGTTTGAATAGATTCTTCTCATGTTTGTACCTGAGAATTGTGACTTTCACAGCTTTCCAAAGAGTTTCTTATCAAGTCTGTCTGGAAAATGTTGCATGAAAGAAAAAAAAAAAAAAAAAAAAAACCAAACAAAAAAACCCCACAATCATTCTGCAACTTTTGTTAATTTATCTTCTTGCTCATATTTCTACACCTTGTGGGCAATTGGCATTTTTTTGTGATATGTATTTAGTCAAATGGTTGTCAACAACTGCAGTGAAAATCATTGAATTTGACATGCAACAAAATTGCCTTTTCAGCCTGTAAACAGGGTCTGTAGAAAAGAAAAAAAAAGAACTCCGGAACATTGCATTATTACCTCATATATCACTGACTGAATTCACAAATTCCATAAAGGAATATAAGTATGACAAAGATGCCTGTCACTGTGATAGCTTCTCTTAAAATAAAACCATATTTCCCACATTGAGACTTGTCCTCCGTTTAATCAAATGATTGTTCTGTTCATCAATATTGAAATCCCCTCCTCTAGTACAAAAGGAGGAACCCAAAATGAAATGACATATCAGGACCCCTTTTAAAAAAAAAAAAATATTAGTGGAACAAAATATTGAACAATTAATCCACATTGTATAAGATACACAGTGGGAAGAATCAAAACAGAATTTTGAGGAGTGGTAAGATATTTTAAACTGGGTCGGAAATCTTGAGCATAAAAAAAGTATTTTAACTAATTGGAATTTTGTATAAAACTAGGACTTTTGTAAATAAAAAGCATTTATTTATTGCTAAATTCTTAGATTGCACATTACTTATAGAAAATTAGGAAAATACATTTAAAATGTATGTTTTATATTGCAAAAGAACATAAGGATTATAAACAGGATAAATTAATAAATTTATTGATTCATCTGTAAAGTTTAACATTTCACAGTCTTGTTGACTAACATTCCAAAATTATAAAAGTAAAACACAAAGCAAAAATTAACTGCCGAATGGTGGAAGTGTGAGTCAGGACTTCCACCCTTCAGCAGTTAATTTGGAGGTGTTGGAGGTTAAGCAAGTGTCCGACAGGGTGATGAGTGTGAAGTTGGAAATTGAAGGGGCGATGATGAATATCATCAGTGCATATGCCCCACAGGTAGGGTGCAAGATGAAGCAGAAAGAAGATTTCTAGAGTGAGTTAGATGAGGTGGTGGAGAGTGTGCCCAAGCATGAAGGAGTGGTGACTGGAGCAGACTTCAATGGGCATGAGTGCTGATGCACAAGTGTAGAAAAGTCCAGAAGGAGTTGCATTGTGTTTGTAGACTTAGACAAAGCTTATGACAGGGTGCCAAGAGTAGAGTTATGGTATTGTATTAGGAAATCTAGAGTCGCAGAGAAGTATGTGTGGGTGGTGCAGGATATGTACAAAGATAGTGACACAGCAGTGAGATGTGTGGTAAGAATGACAGATTCCTTCAAGGTGGAGGTGGACTCCATGGACTATGATGTTTGTGACCTGTACTGACATTAGAGACTAGGTTTAGACTAGCCTGGAAAGGTGAGGGGAATGAAAGTTAGTAGGGGCAAGATGGAGTATGTGTGTGTGAGAGGGAGCCCAGTGAAATAGTGTGGCTACAAGGAGTAGAAGACAAACAGGGCTCTGGAGAGACAAGAAGTCCTCAATGGCATATCAATCAATCAATCAATCAATTTTTTTTTATATAGCGCCAAATCACAACAAACAGTTGCCCCAAGGCGCTTTATATTGTAAGGCAAGGCCATACAATAATTATGTAAAACCCCAACGGTCAAAACGACCCCCTGTGAGCAAGCACTTGGCTACAGTGGGAAGGAAAAACTCCCTTTTAACAGGAAGAAACATCCAGCAGAACCAGGCTCAGGGAGGGGCAGTCTTCTGCTGGGACTGGTTGGGGCTGATATAGTTTTCAATATGATTAGTGCATCTTTTAATTTTGACCCCTGTGTAATTCTTTAACTGACCCCGACTTGGCTACCTATTGAAAATTCAGGTGGCTAATCGGTTATTTCAAAAGAGTGATTCTAAGGAGTATTTGTGCCAAATTTGATGCTTTTATCATCATTTGCAGGATTGTTTCAGTTATCTGCTGCACTATTCTATTTGCCAGTACGTTTTCCAGTGTTTTTGCCTGTTCTAGACCCTTTGGTTCCATTTCAAATTCTTGAGTATTTGCTTGTAATCCTTGATTCTGCCTGTTTTTGGATAACCTTCTGCTGCTCCTGCAGGAAGACCAAGTCTGTTAGCCTACTGTTTTGAGAATGGTGCTATTTTTTTTATTTTTCCTGCGGGACAATAAACCAGCTTTTACCCCCATCGCTGTGGGTCTCTGCGTTGGAGTCCTCTGCAAAACCATTACAGTAGTGGGGCAGTGTTTAGTTCTCATGCATAATACACACCCTAATATATAGGTTTAGAATAAATCCAGTAGTCTCACACTGAAATCTCGTGGGAGTCGAGTTGTTGCAGGAAGACGGTGTACTCCTGGTGCTCTTTGTCAGTACATTCCAGTTGAAACAAATATGAATGGCCATCAAATTGAAATGGTATGTTCAAAAATCAGCAAAATATTCAAAATCGTCAATTCGACCCAGTCTTTGTAAATCATGCTATAAACACAAATCGGAAGGTTGTTGGTTGTTCTGTACTTGGGATTTTGGTAACCTGTGGTAAAGATGTTATAGTTGGTTGCTATAAATCAAAATCCAGCGTGGACAAAGTGGATGACAGTGACCTTGTCAATGCATTTTTTTTTAAGACCGTAGCCGTACCACTACAGCAACGCCAATATGACCGTTCAATAACCACCTATTTCAGCTTTCAATGAAAGAACAAATTACTCCGGCATATCTTCTTCAGGTGACTTAATCATTTAAATGAAGGAGAGCGAAAAAAAAACAAACCCTGAACTGTTCACTTTGAGATTTGGTGGTACTCAGAACTGACAGGACTGTCTTCTCTGCAGAATTAAGGTTGCACTCAGGGCTGTGCTGAGCTTATCTTCTTAAGAGATATGGTCAAAGTAAAATGCTTTTACAACATAAATGGATCAGAAGAGACGAGCCGGAAAAAAAGAGGCAGAAAAGGCAAATGCTTATGATTTATGTGAAGTTAAAAGCACAAGTCCTGCAGAGACGTCGGATAAAAGCGCGTCGTACAATAAGACCTTATTTAAACGGACTGGTCTCAATAACACAATGCACAGAGACAGACAAAATTAATTATTGCACAAGGACAGCAATTTTTTTTCAATCTGTACAGTTTGAACACGTGTGGGCAGCCAGGATCACTACAACGGCTAGAAATACCACAAAAGTAACCTTCAAGATGATCTATGAGTCATATGTCGCTGTAGGTTGTTATCGCGCCTGTTTGCTCACACAAGAACAGAGTCCAGGTGAGACAAATTCAATTGATTGCATGAATGATTAAGAATATATATATATATATATATGTATACACACACACACACAAAGTTCTATTTAATCTAATCTAAGACCAACCTTCACTGGTCTTAGATTAGATTAGATATGTTTAGCTCCAACTTTATTAATCCCTTGGGAAAAGTCCCTCAGGGAAATTGAGGTTCCAGCAGCATTGTATAGCAGCACACAGGGTAAGAAGCACATAGAGTATCAAACGTGACAAAAAAATCCCAGTGTGCAAATACAGTGGTCCCTTGGTATAACGCGGTTCACCTTTCACGGCCTCGCAGTTTCGCTGATTTTTTTAGTGCAATTTTGCATGCTTTTTTTTTTTTGAACAGCGCATTGTGTTCTGCGGCCTTATCAGGCGGGCCAGTCGTGGCACCGGTCGGCATCACCACGATTGCTCTCACTGCCTCCGATGCGCTTTCTGCGGGCTCGGTAAACGCAGCAGCGGGCCACTCACACCGCCCTCCTGTCTGCTGTGCGGAGCTGCGCCAAATCTGGCAACAGGTCCAGAGACTACGCTCGCTGTTTTGATGCGGATGTTGACCAAAGCCGCAGAGCTCCGTGACCATCGAGAGAGGACTTGGATTCTTTGCGGGTCCCGCATCCGTACCTCCGGAGACAGTGAGTGAAGGGAGAGCACGCGCATTGTGTTCTGCGTGTGTCTGTTTATAATCTTCTCGCCCAGAAGAAAAAAAGAGAGTGTTTACACAGGAGAGAAAAGTAAGAAAATGTTAATGCTGTTTGAGAAAAGTGTATAAAGTGTGTAGTGAGGGGTTTTACAGCCTTAAAACATCTATAATAATTGCAAAAAATAGCGCTGAGTACTTTGCGGATTTCGCTTATCGCGGGTTATTTTTAGAACGTAACTCCCGCGATAAACGAGGGACCACTGTATAGATATAAATACCAGACATACCGATCAATACTGGTTTACTGGCTACTCTTGTTCCTCTCATTCCCGACCTCTGTCTTCCTCCCACTCCTCCCTCTTATGCTCATCCTTAGCTCCCACATGTGTTGCATTGCGTCTGCTGTCATAGTAGCACTCTATCAGTTCCATGTTGACAGTACTTGTCCATGTATGTCTTGTTCCAGTAGCCCATTCCCTATCAGTGTGACCTGGTTCCTCTACAACTGAAGTGGACCTTGTTAACCCATGTGACATCCGAGATGGTATGGCTCATGTTTCAAGGTACACTGGGGAAGTAATATGGAGGTTCTTGCCTGGGGAGTCGATGCATGTCCTGGCCGGGGTTTGAACCCCCATTCTGGTGTTCCAAAGGCAGTAATTCTACCACTACACTATACAACATCAAGTGGTGCCAAATCCGTTCAATTTCAATTTATTTAATTTACATAGCACCAAATCACAACAAAGCTGCCTCAAGGCACTTCACACAAGTAAGGTCTAACCATACCAACCCCTAGAGCAAGCACACAGGCAACAGTGGTAAGGAAAAACTCTCGAATGATTTGAGGAAGAAACCTAAAGCAGACCAGACTCAAAGGGGTGACCCTCTGCTTGGGCCATTCTATTGACACACTTGACAATACAAATATATATTGGGAGTCCATGCTGGTGCACAGGACGGGAGGGTGGACCAGTGCCAGTGGTAATGGAAGGACTAGGAGCTGTAAGCCCGACCCCTCATCTGTGTCTCTTGGCCGCTATGGTAACCATGAAGGCCCAATAGAAACCCATGAACACTAGAGGACGAACAGGGCTCTGGAGAAACAAGAAGTCCTCAATGGCAGATCAGGCGGAGGAGGTGATGGCTTGTAACCCAACAGTTGTGAAGGTGAATGAAGACTACAGAAGTTTCTCAAACCCCGATTGTCTGGCATTTCCCACCCTTTGGACCAGGCTAAGGATCTGTCAAAGTCCGCGTGACTGTCGGCGTGCAATGACAATCCCATGTTAAACAATCCCAGGTGCAGGTGTCTCTAGATCATCCCTGGATGTGGATTGTCTCCGCATCCACCATCCTATCTTGGATAGATCAAAAGATAATCTTCCTCGCCACAGAGGGACTGCCATGACGGCGATGTATCACTGTGGTGTGTGTGAATGGGGAATACACAAACAAGTAAAAATGCTCCAAAATGAGCTCCTATCCATCAAAACTTTGCCGTAAACTTACCGTGTAAAGCTTTGTGCGTCATGTGGAATGCACTAGTCCAATAAAGGTAAAAACCACAAACATTCAGTCATTGTCCAACCTCTTATGGACTACAGTGCACTTCCACAAGTCCTTCAACTCCAGTCTGTGCATCCACATGTCTGATCAAGATGAAGGAGGAGTTGGAAGCTGGTTTAGTGTGTGTGTGTGTGTGTGTGTGTGCGCGCTAATGTAAGGCATCGCTACACTGCTTTGAGGATCTGTTAGGAGATGAAAGGAAACTAAAAAACATTTTCAAAGGCATTCAGTTATTACATTTGACATAATATTTCACATCCCACTCTCCATCTTAAAAGTAGTACACTACAGTCTGTCTGTGTGCTTCCACAAACATTATGCATCAAAAAACATTGACTGTACAGACGAAATTTTGGTGCGACATAATTTGCAAGATGCAACTTTTTATAGGCTGCAATGAAACACACTCAGACACTGAAGTATAATCATGAAAAAGTCAAAAACAACAACAAAAACAGTCAGCCACTATTCAGATCTCACCCTGAGGGAAGCAAGCAGATTTCAGGCTCAACCCTCTGGACGCGCCAACGTGTCCAAGTGTACTTTTTGTCATATTTCCATCAATAGATCATGACAGAATGTCAGAGACTTTCTTCAATCACTTCCTGTAACTACAAATTCTCAATTGCAATATCGATCCCTCCTGTAGGCAATCTTTGATTCACAACCAATCCCAGAGGCTGGAGAAGGTCACGGGTGTGTCTCCTCTCTCCCCCCGCGAGCGGCTACACTCTAGCTGCAGCATGTTAGTGGGAGATCCTCAGTGGAACACAGCACGTACTGCTCAAACTACAGACCTGAAAACAGTTTTCAAATTGCTCAGTAATCCCAAATGTCTATGTAAGGCAACTGAATGTTTTTTCCAGAAAATTAGCAGAATAGCACAATTTCACCTATGACCTGGCTCAATCACCTCTTGTTGCATGTATTACAGTAACCACTCAGCCTACCGGGACTTCAGCTTTAAACAGTCAGGGACCCCAAATTCAGATCCCATACTTCCATTTCCAAGGTTGGGTAGGATTACTTTGAAAGAATACATGTGGATTACATGTATATATGTACATACATTTGGATTACTTGTAATCTGATTACTTTTGGATTACATTTCAAAGTAATCCTACCCAACCTTGTCCATTTCCTTATTCAAGTCCAACTCCTGCTGGCAAATCCCAAGCCCTTCCCAAGATAGATGGGAGGTATAATCTCTCCAATGTGTCCTGGGTCTTCCTAAGGGCCTCCTCCCAGTTGGCCATCCATGGAGAGATTACCAGGGGGCATCTTCATTTGATGCTCAGATGACCTCATCTGGCTCCTTTCATTGTGAAGAAGCAGCGGCTCTACTCACAGTCCTTCCCGAGATTCAAGCTTCTAAACCTGTTGCTGAGTTTAAACCCAGACACTTGACTGAGGAACCTCACACAAGCCTACTCATTAAGTGTAGCATGGATACAGGATCACGACAGAGGATCCAGCAGAGAGCCACATTGGGAGTCTTCACAAATTTCACACCAGAGGCCCAGTTCATTCTCACCACTGCTGGTGTCTCCCAGCCAAGTCCTCATCAGGACTTTTTCAAGTTATGTTGTTATTTTTGCTCTGTAAGAAAGACAGTTACACTTGTTAATATATAACTTAGAAATACGTATGTTATACAATATTATTGATTTCAAATGGTCTAAATCCATGTTAATACATTGTTACATTTCTGCCGGGGGTTACGTGAAGTTAAGAGCGATGACAGTCAACAGTTCCTGATATCTACACAGTAATTTACTGTGTTCTTGTTAAGATAATTGTCTGCACAGAAAGTACATCTTATAAAAGCTAGTGTCTTTCATTATTTTGTTATCATGCAAAAAGATGTAACAGCAGGCATTGGTTCCCCAATCAGTCCAACCCAAGGCCCTGTTTTTACATCTTTTCAGTTTTGATCTAGTTAGCAGGTGCCTTAAACATGACATAATCTTTTGGTTATGCACACGCATGTCAGTGGCCATTAGCCAATAGAAATCTGGGTCCACCCATTGTCTTCAACTGTCTATAAAATATTTTTGTAAACTGTGTTCGGGGTCTTTCTTGGGTGGAGTTTGTTGCTATACCACCATCTCTTATGCTTAACAAGCTCTCCAACTCTTACTTTGTCCGTATTTTTCTTGTCATATGACGATTTCTGTACATCATACGACCTGTAATAGTGAAAAAGGTGTTTTTGTTACATTAAGCCAGCTTATGCAAGCATGAAAACTTTTTTCCTTCCTATTTTCAATTTGCTACTCTGATTTGTGCAATTTGAAAGTTCATGGAAATGTTTACTGTCCTCGTCCATATCCTGCAGGCTTGTGCAACATTTGGAATTTCAATTCCAAATAGGTTTGGAAAACTACTCTGGTTTTCTTTATAAAACACCAAAGGATCAGCATCCTGTCAGGTAGGGTTTAGTCAGGTAGACAGGGAATTCATGCAAGGCCATGTCAACTGGCACAGTAACTGATTGGCTTTCCATGTAGGAAAACAGTGGGGCGTTTCCTTATCTGGGTACTGATGTCAGAGGTGGCATTGACTTTTGGGTAGGTGGAGTCGCTGGGTATTCCAGTGGGTGACGTTAGCAGGCTGAAGTTTATGCATTCCCTCCAGGACATCAATAGCATGCATGGATTTATGGCAAAAAAGGAGGGTTTTTAATCGAGCCGGCATCCTCTACGGCATCACGGACCACTAGTTGTAGACTATGGGCAAAGCAGGATGCTCTTTCCGGAGGAAAGTATGCAACTTCCTTCTCTACACTGACCACTTCTAGATCAGAGGTGTCATCTTCCTCGTCCTTTTCACTCTCAGCATGAACTGGCGGAAACGGTGTGAATGCCTTTATCATATTTCAAGCATTGTCAGTTACATTGAAAGAGACCTTGTTCTGAATCCTCATAAATTTGGCAAATATTCTCAGCTGCGTGCCCACCTTTAAAATGCTGACAGCTCAGCACAATGCCCTGCAAATCAAAATCAACAATAAAATGGCCCGTCATCTGGTAGAATGACCCCATTGATGGAATGACCGTAGGCCTGTTGTCTGGCACATGTGATGAACTTTTCCTGTCCAAGGGCACAATTTAGAACTAGAATTGGAGGGGAGAAAGTGCGAGGCCCGCAGGGCCGAAGCCCATAGGGCGGGGGTCTGGGGGCCGCTTTAGGCCCCCAGAAGCCAACGGTTTCTAGATAAGCTCAGATGCATTCTGAGCATCCAGAACAGTAATTTTAATGTTTTGAGAAGACCATAAAGTGGACACCATTTGACTTATGCAATTTGAAACTGTGGATATAAGTACTTTATTCTGAGAATAGCCAGCATTGATTTTATTAACATCTTGGTGTAAATAAGGTATCACCACATGTGTAGAACTCAAAAAGAATGATAGGCTGAGTTTTCATTAAAAAACAACTGCAATGTGTTAAATATTAATAATTAATAATTATTAACTATCGCATACTGTATTTTTTTCTCAAGATTTGTTTTTGCATAAGTTTGAAAAAACAACAGATCATACGTTTAGGGTAAATTACTTATCATGAATTTAATTTTAGAAGTGGCACTAATGACAACACTCATACTGAACATAATTTCTCTTGAATAGACTGATTTTGGAGATCAAGCAATAATTGCAGATGGGCTTTCTGAGGTCCCAAATAGCTTTTCTGATTTAATTTTCTAACTTTCAGAATTTACTAAATTAGCATATGGTCCATTGATACTTACGTGTAGACACTAGTCCCTAGAGGCAACTATTTTTGGTTTCAAATCTGGGCAAATGCAGTCCCAGAAAATTCAGAATGTGACAAACAAGAAACAGATGTTGTAAACAAGTCAATGCTGCTAAAAATACAAACTTGCAGAAACAAAGATACTATTCTGACATGGTTTGCGCATAAGCCTGGCATAGCATGGTTCAAGTACACACATATATGTCAGAAGGTGGGGGGGGGGGACATACCATATTCTGTCCCCCCTGGTTGAAAAGGTGGGGGGGACATGTCCCCCCTATCCCCCACCAAACTGCACCCATGTTCCCTAGCCAGATGTGCTTTTACACAATCTAACAGAGGTGGGGGTAAGTCACTCTCAAGTCATGAATCAGCAAGTCCCAAGTCAAGTCTCAAGTCAGCTGTCAACACATGGTGGTATATGATGAATTGAGAGTGACTTGGTAGCTTTGGAGGCCAGGCTGGGCGAATTGGAGACTCGGCTCCGCACCGTGGAAAATTCTACAGCTAGCCAGGCCCCTGTAGTCGGTGCGGACCGAGGTAGCTTAGCCGCTGTTAGTTCCCCCCTGGCAGATCCCGAGCAGCCGGGAAAGCAGGCCGACTGGGTGACTGTGAGGAGGAGCGTAGCCCTAAACAGAAGCCCCGTGTACACCGCCAACCCGTTCACATCTCTAACCGTTTTTCCCCACTCGACGACACACCCGCCGAGGATCAAACTCTGGTTATTGGCGACTCTGTTTTGAGAAATGTGAAGTTAGCGACACCAGCAACCATAGTCAATTGTCTTCCGGGGGCCAGAGCAGGCGACATTGAAGGAAATTTGAAACTGCTGGCTAAGGCTAAGCGTAAATTTGGTAAGATTGTAATTCACGTCGGCAGTAATGACACTCGGTTACGCCAATCGGAGGTCACTAAAATTAACATTAAATCGGTGTGTAACTTCGCAAAAACAATGTCGGACTCTGTAGTTTTCTCTGGGAGTGACATGTTTAGCCGCATGTTCTCCTTGAATTGCTGGCTGTCTGAGTGGTGTCCAAAAAATGAGGTGGGCTTCATAGATAATTGGCAAAGCTTCTGGGGAAAACCTGGTCTTGTTAGGAGAGACGGCATCCATCCCACTTTGGATGGAGCAGCTCTCATTTCTAGAAATCGGCCAATTTTCTTAAATCCTCCAAGCTGTGACTATCCAGGTTGGGACCAGGAAGCAGAGTTGTAGTCTTACACACCTCTTCTGCAGCTTCTCTCCCCCTGCCATCCCCTCATTACCCCCATCCCCGTAGAGACGGTGCCTGCTCCCAGACCACCAATAACCAGCAAAAATCTATTTAAGCATAAAAATTCAAAAAGAAAAAATAATATAGCACCTTCAACTGCACCACAGACTAAAACAGTTAAATGTGGTCTATTAAACATTAGGTCTCTCTCTTCTAAGTCCCTGTTGGTAAATGATATAATAATTGATCAACATATTGATTTATTCTGCCTAACAGAAACCCTGGTTACAGCAGGATGAATATGTTAGTTTAAATGAGTCAACACCCCCGAGTCACACTAACTGTCAGAATGCTCGTAGCACGGGCCGGGGCGGAGGATTAGCAGCAATCTTCCATTCCAGCTTATTAATTAATCAAAAAACCCAGACAGAGCTTTAATTCATTTGAAAGCTTGTCTCTTAGTCTTGTCCATCCAAATTGGAAGTCCCAAAAACCAGTTTATTTGTTATTATCTATCGTCCACCTGGTCGTTACTGTGAGTTTCTCTGTGAATTTTCAGACCTTTTGTCTGACTTAGTGCTTAGCTCAGATAAGATAATTATAGTGGGCGATTTTAACATCCACACAGTTGCTGAGAATGACAGCCTCAACACTGCATTTAATCTATTATTAGACTCTATTGGCTTTGCTCAAAAAGTAAATGAGTCCACCCACCACTTTATCATATCTTAGATCTTGTTCTGACTTATGGTATGGAAATAGAAGACTTACAGTATTCCCTGAAAACTCCCTTCTGTCTGATCATTTCTTAATAACATTTACATTTACCCTGATGGACTACCCAGCAGTGGGGATAAGTTTCATTACACTAGAAGTCTTTCAGAAAGCGCTTGTAACTAGGTTTAAGGATATGATTCCTTCTTTATGTTCTCTAATGCCATATACCAACACAGTGCAGAGTAGCTACCTAAATTCTGTAAGGGAGATAGAGTATCTCGTCAATAGTTTTACATCCTCATTGAAGACAACTTTGGATGCTGTAGCTCCTCTGAAAAAGAGAGCTTTAAATCAGAAGTGTCTGACTCCGTGGTATAACTCACAAACTCGCAGCTTAAAGCAGATAACCCGTAAGTAGGAGAGGAAATGGCGTCTCACTAATTTAGAAGATCTTCACTTAGCCTGGAAAAAGAGTCTGTTGCTCTATAAAAAAGTCCTCCGTAAAGCTAGGACATCTTTCTACTCAACTAATTGAAGAAATAAGAACAACCCCAGGTTTCTTTTCAGCACTGTAGCCAGGCTGACAAAGAGTCAGAGCTCTATTGAGCTGAATATTCCATTAACTTTAACTAGTAATGACTTCATGACTTTCTTTGCTAACAAAATTTTAACTATTAGAGAAAAAATTACTCATAACCATCCCAAAGACGTATCGTTATCTTTGGCTGCTTTCAGTGATGCCGGTATTTGGTTAGACTCTTTCTCTCCGATTGTTCTGTCTGAGTTATTTTCATTAGTTACTTCATCCAAACCATCAACATGTTTATTAGACCCCATTCCTACCAGGCTGCTCAAGGAAGCCCTACCATTATTTAATGCTTCGATCTTAAATATGATCAATCTATCTTTGTTAGTTGGCTATGTACCACAGGCTTTTAAGGTGGCAGTAATTAAACCATTACTTAAAAAGCCATCACTTGACCCAGCTATCTTAGCTAATTATAGGCCAATCTCCAACCTTCCTTTTCTCTCAAAATTCTTGAAAGGGTAGTTGTAAAACAGCTAACTGATCATCTGCAGAGGAATGGTCTATTTGAAGAGTTTCAGTCAGGTTTTAGAATTCATCATAGTACAGAAACAGCATTAGTGAAGGTTACAAATGATCTTCTTATGGCCTCGGACAGTGGACTCATCTCTGTGCTTGTTCTGTTAGACCTCAGTGCTGCTTTTGATACTGTTGACCATAAAATTTTATTACAAAGATTAGAGCATGCCATAGGTATTAAAGGCACTGCGCTGCGGTGGTTTGAATCATATTTGTCTAATAGATTACAATTTGTTCATGTAAATGGGGAATCTTCTTCACAGACTAAAGTTAATTATGGAGTTCCACAAGGTTCTGTGCTAGGACCAATTTTATTCACTTTATACATGCTTCCCTTAGGCAGTATTATTAGACGGTATTGCTTAAATTTTCATTGTTACGCAGATGATACCCAGCTTTATCTATCCATGAAGCCAGAGGACACACACCAATTAGCTAAACTGCAGGATTGTCTTACAGACATAAAGACATGGATGACCTCTAATTTCCTGCTTTTAAACTCAGATAAATCTGAAGTTATTGTACTTGGCCCCACAAATCTTAGAACATGGTGTCTAACCAGATCCTTACTCTGGATGGCATTACCCTGACCTCTAGTAATACTGTGAGAAATCTTGGAGTCATTTTTGATCAGGATATGTCATTCAAAGCGCATATTAAACAAATATGTAGGACTGCTTTTTTGCATTTACGCAATATCTCTAAAATCAGAAAGGTCTTGTCTCAGAGTGATGCTGAAAAACTAATTCATGGCATTTATTTCCTCTAGGCTGGACTATTGTAATTCAGTATTATCAGGTTGTCCTAAAAGTTCCCTGAAAAGCCTTCAGTTAATTCAAAATGCTGCAGCTAGAGTACTGACGGGGACTAGAAGGAGAGAGCATATCTCACCCATATTGGCCTCTCTTCATTGGCTTCCTGTTAATTCTAGAATAGAATTTAAAATTCTTCTTCTTACTTATAAGGTTTTGAATAATCAGGTCCCATCTTATCTTAGGGACCTCATAGTACCATATCACCCCAAAGAGCGCTTCGCTCTCAGACTGTAGGCTTACTTGTAGTTCCTAGGGTTGTAAGAGTAGAATGGGAGGCAGAGCCTTCAGCTTTCAGGCCTCTCGCCTGTGGAACCAGCTCCCAATTCAGATCAGGGAGACAGACAACCCTCTCTACTTTAAGATTAGGCTTAAAACTTTCCTTTTTGCTAAAGCTTATAGTTAGGGCTGGATCAGGTGACCCTAAACCATACCTTAGTTATGCTGCATAAGACGTAGACTGCTGGGGGGGTTCCCATGATGCACTGTTCCTTTCTCTTTTTACTCTGTAGCACCACTCTGCATTTAATCATTAGTGATCGATCTCTGCTCCCCTCCACAGCATGTCCTTTTTCCGGTTCTCTCCCTCAGCCCCAACAGTCCCACAGCAGAAGACTGCCCCTCCCTGAGCCTGGTTCTGCTGGAGGTTTCTTCCTGTTAAAAGGGAGTTTTTCCTTCCCACTGTAGCCAAGTGCTTGCTCATAGGGTGTCGTTTTGACCGTTGGGGTTTTACATAATTATTGTGTGGCCTTGCCTTACAATATAAAGCGCCTTGGGGCAACTGTTTGTTGTGATTTGGCGCTATATAAAAAATTTGATTGATTGATTGATTGATTGATTGATTGATGGTGAATTACTCCAACCTCTGCAATCTAAGCATTTTGGGATAAGGTTCTGGCTGAGAGCTCTTCAGGATGACATTGTGAAGGATGGTTGGGCCAGTTGAAACATAGTCATAAAACACTTATTTTCACCAGCAGAATTGTTGCTAGAGGATGACCATCATCTCCATCTTGGTTTGGTTGTGTTGTGTGACTGCTGGTTGCAGACTCGATCAAAATTTCAGGATGTTTCCGCTGTTAGCAAAAAAGCCACATTATTTATCTCAACCTAAAATGTTCTCAAGAGAGTAGAGTGTAATGCATTCTACGAACGATTTGGTTCCTTGATCAATATGGCCGACATCACTTGAGTCATAATAAAAAGTCATTTACAAGTGCATGCAGTGTATATTTAATATATTTATATTAGTGCACTCTATGCAAGTGTGCTCCCCCATATACCTATGGGCAGGAACGGGTCATCAGCTGGGGACCACCAGTCACCGATGCTTCGCTCCTTTAACCCAAGTACATCTCTTGGTGGCGGAGCGATGGCAGGTGTCTCTACCTGCCACCCCCTGCTGATGCCCTAGCTGTTCTGCCCCCACCCCCTATCTCTCCTCCTTAGCCATAGCCAGAAGCTGCTCTTCTCCACCTCCTCTGCTAGCTCCTTGATGGCTTTGCGGCTCCCTGCCCCTGTGCAGCCAATGTCTCGCAACAGACGAACTGTTGAGGAGCCCACAAAGCCCCTACACCCCACCTCAACGGGGCATGTAATGGCTTAATATTTACTCTAGGATACAATGCCTTACCTTAGAATGACTTTAATTATATTTCAGTAACACCTGACTGTTCTAAATGCATTAATTCCATTACTCTCCCCAGCACTGGATGTGAAGTCTTCCCAGTTGCTTAATTATACCTGATGTTAGCTGATGGTGATTTGAATGCGGGAGGCTTTTGAGTAATAGACATAATAATTTTAATTACATTTTATATATATAGCACTTTGAACAGAGATGGTCACAAAGAAGCTTTACAGAATCAGTAAAAGGTCAATACAAACAGTGCTGAGCTCAGACTCCCGTCTACAAGAGTATATTGCTTCCAGAGATATCTCAAGGTTGAGTAAAGACCGTTCAGACCTAGACAATGAGAAGCTCATGTGGGTTTAAAGTAGTGTGGCAAGAAAGAGAAGGTCATAATGCATAAGGAAATAAGTTACAGTACATGTTCAGAAGTGATTCATTTTAATACATTAGTTTGTGTAATTAGGATCCCAACACTGATACAATGTTCATGCCATGGCTATCAAAATAAAAGTCAAATAACTCTCTTAATTTACTTGTAGATGCCGTTGAAATGTGAAGTTGCCTTGATGGAACCACAGATTGGAGAATTGCAGTACATGCAGATATCTCGGTGGTTTCCTGGTGTCCTTGTGGCAATTAGCTCACCAAAATGATCTGGTACAGATGGCCTTTTAGGTCTATTATCCTTTTCCAAGTTGCCATTATCACAAACTTTGGAGCTTAAAATATATAAAATAATATAAAAAAAAAGTCATCTATGGAATATACTGTAAAGCATGATTCTGGAATACACCAAAAACTATCAATCGGAATTCCATGGACTTTCAATTCTACTTCCTTCAATTCGAATTTGAATTGCAATTCTACTTCCCTCAATTCAAATTTGAATTTCAATTCTACTTCCTTCAATTCAGATTTGAATTTCAATTCTAATTCCTTCAATTCGAGTTTGAATTGCAATTCTACTTCTCCAATTCAAGTTTTGAATTGGAATTCTACTTCTTTCAATTCAAATTTGAATTGCAATTCTGGCTTCCTTCGATTCAGGTCTCAATTGCAATTCTACTTCTTCAATTCATATTTGAATTTTAATTCTAATTCCTTCAGTTTGAATTTGAATTGCAATTCTGCTTCCTTCAATTAAGATTTGAAATTGCAGTTCTAACTTCCTTCATTCAGATTGAATTGCAATTCTACTTTCTTCCATTCAAGTTGAATTGCAATTCTACTTCTTTCAATTCAATTTGAATTTCATTCTACTTCTTTCAATTCAAATTTGAATTTCAATTCTACTTCCTTCAGTTTGAATTTGAATTGCAATTCTGCTTCCTTCAATTCAGGTCTGAATTGCAATTCTACTTCCTTCAATTCAAATTTTAATTGCAATTATACTTCCTGCTTGCAATCTCAATTCAAAATCTATTAAAATCATGGAATCGAACCTGGAATTTGGAGACATTCTCAATTCAATTCGGAATTTGCACAAACCTGACATCCTGAACCACCTTCACATACTCTACTTCTCTGCTACTCTTGATCTCATACAAGACCCACGGGTCCTCTCTCAGCACCCTGTCATCAGTTCTCGCTGAATCCGCAAACATACAACTCAAATTCCAGCGTTCAATACTTTTCCATCAACTCTGCATCTTTAAGGCTCGTCAGTGACACGCTCGTGTGATTTAGTGGTTGCTCTTGGAGGCCATTACGGCAACAGGGACACATGCCATTTTCATCTTTGATGAAAATAAATGATGTCAATAAACATGATCAAATTACCTCTTTAAAAAAAAAAAAACTTCAAACATCGTTTTTTCTCCCTTAGGCACAAAAATCCAATATTGGGGGAAAACGAAAGTTTAAATGAGTCAGTGACCTCCGAGTGCTAAAGGGGAAGATGGAATTTAATGTGATAGTGGGTGGAGGACAAACTCTGCTGTTCTCCAGTGAGCCTACAACAAAACAATGTTTGCATGAACCGAATTACTGTGATTTATCATGCTAGGTTAATTAAAACACACCGTTGTGAACAGCAATGCAATATTCAGTTGGAATAATGTGTTTGATTTTTGCCTTTTCGTCCCGTCCAACAGGGATCAGCTTCTACAAAACCACTGAAGGACTTTATTATTGCTTTTTCACACTGCAGAATTTATTTTAATTTTCCATCACCTGTAGGCTCGCCACTGTTTGTGAATACAAAAGCATCTTGCATCTTATTTGTGGTGTGACCTTCCTGAGGAGGGTGCAAGATTGAGCATCAAAACAAATATATTATGTGGATAACTGGCAGCATTAATGAGTTATTGTTTTTTTAAATGTTTGCTGTGATTCTGACCTTAAACCAAGGCATCTGCAGGACTGCGAGAATTATTACATTCACTGAAGATATCTGTTTGTTTGCATTTTCAGTTACAAAGATTTTTCTAATATTTTCAGATGACCTCCACAACACCTGGTAGAACTGGTTTGATTTAGAATTTCCTGTTGATCACTGGCGGCTCTACATCTTTTTTTTTTTTTTTTTTTTTCGGGGCGGGGGGGGCTCTCTTGGTAGTGCTTTTGTTTATTGGTAGGGTGTCAGAGTTTGTATTTAAGTGTGCAAATATACATTTTAAAGTAATTTTTAGGAACCTGTCATTCACAATAACTTATCTAACAAAGATTCTTAATTGCCCTTCTGATAGGAAACAGATGCAAATTTGGAAGATTCTGGAAAACCTCCACATTGAGCCATACCCAACAAGCAACGGACCTTCTTTTAGATGGCAATATTTCTCACAACTTGAGATTGTTGCGCTTGTGTTTCTCAATTTCATCAGGTTCTGGTTCTTGACTCAAGCTTTTTGACACGTAAAAATCTATTTTTAATCATGTTATCAAACCAAATTAAATAACGAGGAAACTAAAATAATTACATCTTGCATTTCGTGAGTGTACCAGTGCAACGGATCACAAAGCTCACGGTTCAGACCACAGTTTTTAAGTAACAGATTGTATCATTATTTGGATCACCAATTAAAAGAGATAAATAAAACTCCTGATGTTTCAGCATGATTCTTTTCATGCTTGGAGCAAGCCGAGTACAAGGCGGCAAAGGCGGTCTACTTTTAACATGAACCCACGAAAACTTTGATTTCTTTGATTACTTTAAAACCATGTCACCATAAATCTGTATTTCACACCATTATGTAAACTTTGCAATTTGCAGTTCATATGCCTGCTGAACTGTGATCGTGCAGTAATTATAGTGTTGTGTGGGCCGCTGAAGAGGAGGTACTGCTGGCCCACCACCACCAGATGGTGCCCTGCTTGGAGTGCGGGCTTCCAGCACGAGAGGGCGTCGGAGCCACTGGGAGTGACAGCTGTCACTTATCATCAGCACCAGCTGTCACTCATTCATCTCATCACCATCACCATAAAGGCCGGACTGCAACTCCACCTCCTCGCCGAGAAATCAGCTACCATTCAGGTGATATTCTCTGCTGTACTTAACACTGACTAATAGTCTGATCTTCTTTGCAGCCGTTTTCCTGTGGGTGTTGCCTTATCTGTGGGATTGGTGTTTGGTGTGATCAGCGACGGCTTCGCTTCACACCCCAACCAGATAAGTGGTTAGACAGGAGCTGCACGAGTGTGTGATTGGAGGTGGAGGTTTTCCCTCCTAACTGTATACAGACTGTGGGATTACTGAGTGTGCGAACTCACACTCATCAGGACTGTCTCTGTTCTCTGCCAGCAGTACCGGGTCTGACTGCTGAAGACAGCGGCCACCTGGGGCGCAGGGCTTGGCGGCTCCGGTGTTCTTCAGCTCCATTGGTGGTGGAAGCTGTGTGGGATCCGGCTCTTCTCTCGCCAGGCGTCTTCTATCGTCGAGCCTGCCCACACGTCACTTTGTGTATAATTGACAGTCCACCATATTGTTATTGTCTGTACGTCGTTGTGCGATTCACAACATTAAATTGTTACTTTTGGCTTATCCATTGTCCATTCATTAACTCCCCCTGTTGTGGGTCCGTGTCACGACACTTTCACAACATATAGTCCATTAAGCCACTATATAAGTGGTGCAGATGTGCTTATTTTATCACTGTTCAGTGCATTTACAATATACTGTTGGTGCTAAAACTGAAACTGAGGATCCGACTCAGTCAGAGAATAGTGGTGGTGGTGAGAAACTGATGCTGGAAGCATTATTTTGATTTCCAGCTGGGTTATGTTGGGATTACTGAAATGTGTTAGTCACCCTACATATTAAAATGCTACTTTCTTTAGTAAAAGACAAAATTCTATGTAAATTTCCAATTTGGTCCTGTATTCCCACAATAATGGGGGGAAAAAACGACATTTCAAAATCCCACTGAAGGTGCTTTGTGGTTTACTATATGGTTGCGAGACATGGATACAAACCAATCACCTAAGGCAACAACTAGGTAAATTTGGTATTAGATCTTTGTGAAGGATCCTAGGGTATCATTGAAATGACTGTTTCAATGAAACGTTTCTCTGGATATGATACAGCACGTAGGTGTTGGAGGGTTGATGACCCTGACAGCTGGAGAAGGCCAACAACATGTGTACATTTCACCTAGTTGTGGCAGATAGACATTTTACAATATACTTGGTTTTAGCTACATGATAATACGTGCATGATGGCTGCCTTGGATATTCTGCACTCATTTCGCGCATCTATTGTGTACATTCTCAGAAATGAATGCGACACATTCACAAGTAGGAACATCGTCAATACAATCAGCACCAACAGACAACTGCCGAAACTTAAAAAGAGGCTGTGTGACCAAATAAATGATTTTTATTAAATGATTGATATGATGCGTCATTACTTTTGCACATCGACAAAGCTGTTTCTCAGAGCAGCTGGCAAGTGATCAGTCAAATTAAAAGTTTGTTAACCGCATACAAATCCTAAATATCTACATGGCCTGAATGCCTTGATGCCAAAACCTGATTAGCTCATTCAAGCATCACTTGGTGCTTGATTGGCTGAATGCACCTGAATGCACTAATCAAAGGATGGGAAACGTGTAGGTTTGGTGGTCCCCAAGGACCAGGGTTAGGAACCTCTTCGTAGTCAAAGTTTGTGTAGACTTGGACTACAGCCATCCCAGACATTGACACATCCGGTTGTCGATGCGAAAAACCAAGTAAGTTTCTGCCCTTTGAAATGTGGCGATGGACTGATTGTCTACGTGGGTGGTTGCCATCTGAGACCAGAAATTGTTCTATGGTGGATCCTGCAACAGTATATGCTCCTAGACTTGACTCGATGGATTTAAGCAACAAAAATTTAATTTAATGGTGTACCAGAATAAAGTGAATCCAGCAGCAGTTGGGAGGAAGGAAAACTATTTACTATACATTGCCATTTGCCTAATCGTTTGTCTCACTCAACAAATCAAACCAGTAATAATTCCTGCCCACGTTATCTATTGTGTTCTGCACCATTTTGCTCTCTCCAGCTTCTGTTCTCGCACATGGTGGCATCTGTTTCGTTAATTCTGTTTGATCAAAGTGTCACTGATGTCCCCACAGAGCGGGTGCGAGCTAGATATTAAGATATATTGGCTAATCGTTACGCAAGAGAAACTGATGTTATGCTCAGCAGAGCTCTTACAAATTTTCCATTCGTGCCTTGCAGAGGGACCTGCTGAGATGGAGCTGTTAGGTTTGTTGATTCATCTGTAACTAAAAGCATTGGACTCTTAAAATAGATGGTAAATTCATGGGAATAATCATTTTTCCTATATTCTATCATCTCGTGAGTTACTAGAATTCCATGCTGACTGTCACTCTACCATCAAAATTGCAATTTATCTTCAGGCAGCAGAAAGGTGCAATAATGATTCTGTAGACCCAATCTGTAGATACCGATGTTACCTCTGCTCCGTGAAATAATTTGTTACATGGTCACCAAGTCAATCACATGCAGATCCAACATAATATTTAGCTTGTCTTATTATCCCCAATACCTTTGCTCATAAATCAATGCCATTATCAGATTTCGTTTTCAATTCAGATTTCCATAAGTATGCCAAAGTATACATATTTTGTTCAGCCAGATAGCAGTTAGGTTACCAATATGTGGGTCTGGGCTCTAGTCCCAATCAGTCTATCTGTGTATTTCCTTGGACAAAACTGCATCGTCCTCGTCCACCTGGCTGCAAGTGGTAACTGGAGATTGACTGTTGTCCCATCGTAGACTCTCTACGGTGTACAGGGATAAGCACTGGCACAAATGGGGTTATCAGGGACTTTATATAGCTAATATGTACTTTTACATCAAATCAGTGT
Source organism: Thalassophryne amazonica (assembly GCF_902500255.1). NCBI lineage: Eukaryota > Metazoa > Chordata > Actinopteri > Batrachoidiformes > Batrachoididae > Thalassophryne > Thalassophryne amazonica. The sequence goes on along the minus strand of NC_047123.1, from coordinate 18,047,619 downwards.
CTTAGAGGCTAAAGTTACTCATACACCTGGCTGGGATCGGTACACTTTTGCACCAATGTGGGACATGGTACAACTTGGCAGAATTAGCTCTGCTACAGATCATAATAGCTCTTGCCTGGTTGGATTCAGAACTAAATATTCCCAAGCAGGCACACCACTTGACAAAAGTTGGTAAAAGTTGTTTTTTTCCCCCCTGGAGTTCAGTGATACTGAGTGACCTGTGTCTGGTCTGTACTATGCTTAGGAGAGCCTGGAGAAGGTCCAGTGTAACTATGCATAACCCCAGGTGAAGTTGGTGATCATTCTTGGTGCACTTGTCCTCAACTCATGATATCTTGAGTTAACTCTTTCCATGCCTGGCATGGAAAGAGTTAAGAGTTAAGAGTTGTGCAGAACCAGGCTTTTTACAGACAACCAGGTCTGGGAGCGTGCACCGGCACAATACATCGCTGCATCCACCACACTACAAAACCACACCCGGCCCTGTAGACAGTCCATCCCCAACTCTTAAAAGCAGCTATCCATCTGCCACGGGCAGGTGACACATGGGCGTCCCCTTGGCATCCCTTTTTTTTTTTATTGATGTCAAGTAAATTATTTAAACACTACAATACTGTATCATCTGATGACTAGCTAGCTGACTAGCCTATCTTGATAAGTTGTGGTGTATTCTGTGAATGTTTTAATTTGGCCGTATCACACTGCGACACTGCAATCCTTGTAAGTTAATAACTACGTATTTCTGTGCGACCGACAACACAGTAGCTCCACTACCAACATTCCGGCAACTCCAACTCAACGACCAATCAAATAATGTTTCATTTGATGTTGGGATTGCATAAATCAGTCAGGAAAACCACCTCAGAAGTCAGAACTGTACATCTCAAGGTGGGCTTGTCAGCCCAAGTACATCTTATGACATCTGGCTAAATCTTTGCACACCTAGCTTTTGGGCTAACTAAAACTAGCTTCACTGGGAGGTGGCAGTAAATTATGTATATCTCATTTTCAAAGATGTCAAATCCAAATGTAAATGCAGCTGACAATATTTTAATAAAAACAATATGTAAGCAGTACAATGGTCATTTCACTCACTAGCTGGTCTTACAACCATGCTAACCAGTTTACATATACATATATATATATATATATACATATACATATATATATATATATATATATATATATGTATATATATATACATATATATGTATATATATATATATACATATATAAACATCAGTAAAATGGTTCTACAGGGTGACCCGCACATGTAGGCATTCCCCAGTCATTGCTCAGAAATACCTATATGCTTGAAATTTAAACATTTGTAAGTGTGAATTAATAGATTTTCATTTTAATATTGTATAATATAAGAACACAAAAATGTATTGTTTAGCTTTATATTGGGATACTATCTGGAGCTTTCAGCTTTTCAATGTGTTCTTGCCGCCAGAGTAGATAAGGCAAAGGACAAACACAACTCTAAACTGACGGAAATTCTTTATGTAGCGAGAAAGACCATTTTGAAATTTTGGATTTCCAGTGGCTACCCTACAATTGAAGACTGGTACACAGAGGTTCTGAAGATAATCCCGCTTGAGAGATTCACATATATTCTTCATGACAACATTGATGGACTTTTGGAGATTTGGCAACCGGTTTTAAGTTAAACAAATCTCACATAAGGGTGATTCTTTAACTACGGGCACTATTGGCCTTGTAAATGTAATTTCCACCACACCATTGCCTTACAATATAAAGCGCCTTGGGGCAACTGTTTGTTGTGATTTGGCGCTATATACATGTGCTCTGATGTCACTGTTTATCTCCATAGAAACTACCCAAACAATCTTTCATACAAACTGTTTAAAGGGACATTACAGTGTTGTGGTGGAAATTACGGCAATAGTGTGGGACAACTACATTTTGTTTAAAAAAATCACAACAGTTGTATGACATTGAATACCCCAATTATGTTTTGATTATTTTACTGATATGTTATTCAGAGATTTTTAAAACATTAGAAAAAACGTTTCTTTACCATTCATTTTTATCATTGAAGATCAAAAGTCTGGGTGTGGGACAAGCACAAAACGGCAATATTTGCATATAATGATGCTGAAAAAAGGTAAAAAAGTCATCATACACTACTAGAACAAATTTCTTAACACACTTTCATTGTAAAGATAACTATAAAAGTGTGAAATTTCCCCTTTTTTCTGTTTTTCGTACAATATGATCAAAGGACATAATAAGTGCCCGTAGTCACCCATAAACTGAAATTCCCTCTAACTTGTTTGTATTCCTGTGATTTTGGACTGTGGTGGACCTAATTGTGTTAGTACTATACAATGTATAGCATATTCAATTTTATTTTACATTATTATTGTTATTCCGTCTTTGCTGAGTATTTGTTTGTTTCTAAGTTTGTTCTTGTAAAAAAAGGGGGGGGGGGATTTAACTTATGTAATATGTGAATGTAATACACATTATAGTCCCAAATAAAAAGATTGATAAAAATAAATAAATAAAAAACAACAAATTTGGCGAGATACAGTATCTATAGGTATATAGGAACTATGGGCACACTAATCTGATATTTATATGTTTTATGGCTTAGCAAAATGCATCCAGATAAAATATCTTTATTAACAAATTAGTTGTTTTTCAATTCGGTAGATACGTATGCTATTGTATCAGACAAAGAAATTGTACTACAAACACTAACAAATGCATCTATTGTTTATTAAAATTACAGTAAATTCAAATTGTGACAAAAATCACTGTAAATTATCCACTTTGGCATCATGTTCCATTAGAATGAACAGACACCAGCTGTGATTTTTAGATGAAACAATAATGCTGCCCCATAAAAACAGCATTTTAGCTGTTACAGAAAATGAAAAAAATCAAACCAGGTTCCGGTGTTTTGGGGGGAGGGGAATCTTTCTTCACAACCATATGTTGTCAAAATATGTTTTAAATCTGTTTGATCAGAAGGATTTGTGCTGAACTGAAAAACAGAAGCAGGTTTGGAGAGGTAGGTTTCACACTTCGTGTGGTGACACAAGAAAGACTCAGCAGGAGAATAAAAATAAAATTATGCTTGTAAATATGCAAATTATTTCATGGAAATCTCATAATCCACAGGTAGAAAGATGGTTTTTGTTACCTCGGCTCGCCGAAGCGCAGACAGCGGCACGGGGAGCCCAGGCATGGCGGATTACGTGGAGAAAGTGAGGGTCGAATCTGCTGGATGATAACAGACTGCTGGGAAAAATCTGTGGCGTGACATGAAAATGTTGGTTTGATAACGACTTCAACTATATGACATGTATGGAGACCTAAGGGGGGTGGGGGCAATGACCCCAAAGACCTTTAAAACACACCATTTAAGGTTAATTCCTGGGTTGACCTTCTACATACTAGGTTTGATGGAAATCAGGCGGATAAGCTGGGAGAAGCAGTAAAACAAATTGCTTAAATTATAGTACGACTTACGGACTTTGTGGCAGAACAGTTAGGACACGCTAAGTAATCCTGCTGCTGACGGTCACTATTTGGTGCTTTCAAGCAGGACTCAAAGGAAATTGGAAATCAGACATTCTGTCAGATGGCAAGAACAGGTTGGCTCCTACTTTTCTTACCTCTTGACTTTAACACAGAGGTTCAGTGTCATTTTAGCAGAACCAGTCAGAAAACTGCAATTCTGTCGTTCCAACCACTGCGATTGTTACCTCAGCACTAACACTCATATGGAAGAGCTCAACTGGTGATGTTTTAAAGCGCCTGGGCAAGATCAGATCTAGGCAACAGACAGTGTAAGCAAATATTAACGTTGCACACAATTATTTTTACCCAAGGCCATCGAATGTGGTCATCAGGTATTGCGAAGGCTTTGCATCCATCCATCTGTCTGTGCTCAGCATAAGTCCAGTCCTATTACTGCCAGAGTCTTGAAATTCAGGCCTTGGACTTTTCTCAGTTGTTGATGGTTCTCAGCAATGAGGCTCCTGGAAGTCGGTTCATTTTCAGGGAACTGCACCATATGACCACAGTGTGGGAACTGGCACTGCAAGGGGAACGTAAGTAATAGTCCACATGCAAGATTCCCGAAGTAAGCGTTCATTGACACAACACCGAACGGTCCCCCCTAAAAATCAGTCCGCCCTCCCTTCACTGCGCATGCGTCATCAGCCGCAGTTTACGGATTATCACCTCATTTCTGCTTCAAACTGCACTCCAGTCATTATCTATCTCAACAACAGATATCTGAAGCTTTTGTACAAAAATGATTTCCACATAAATTCAGCATTATTTCATCATAAAAGATGGAGGAAGCAATCAGAGCGCCGCGGCTACACTAGCTGCTAGCTGAGGCATTTACTGAGCGTCTGTCATTTCAAAGCGTCAGCAAATATCGCCTCTTTTCTGCTTTAAACAGCCTCGATCTTTGCATCCCGAACAATTTTCCTATCAGTTGTTGCTCAAATTTTTGTTGGTCTACCTGACCGTGGTTTAGTTCCAACATAATCCCTCATTTTCCTCTTCTTAATTAGACTCTGAACACTGCTGATTGACACTCTCGGCCCCTTTCCTGTTTTATACAGTTCAGTTACCTTTTCTTTGACCATTCATTTGCTTTCCCTGTGACTCAGAAATCAGAAAAATCAGTGCAGCACTGGATGAAAGATGCAATGGTCTGTCAGGGGCCCAGAAACTCACTGACCGTTTATACACACACACGCTGATTAGAAGCAAACAGATCACACAGGTGAGGATGGTTACCTTTTTGTAGCCATTCAAACCCATTTGTGTCAACTTGTGTGCATGTTATCAGGCCAAAATCACCCACCAGGATATGTAAACTTTTGATCAGGGTCATTTGGGTAGTTTCTGTTGTCATTATGATTTTAAAAGAGTAATCATAGCTGTTTGACAATAAATGGCTTCATACAACCACTAACCATGAATGAAGTAAAAAAAAATTGTGTTATCATTCATATTCTCAAAAAAAAAAAAAAAATTCTGTCAGGGTATGTAAACATTTGAACATAACTATGTGTTATACTAAAGGGTGCACTTACTTATTCACACCATCATTTTGGCTTTTATTTCTTTTAATTCATGATGCAGAGATTACTTTTCACTGAGTTTAAATGGCATAATTTCAGAAATTTTTGTATCAAAGCCTGAGTTTTTTTTTTTTTTTTTTTGATGTCCTAAAAAATTCAAACACATAAAAGCTGAAGGGTGCACTACCTTTTTCACAGCAGTGCATAACAAATGCCTTGGAAGCGGAGCTTTTGCTGGACTTTCTTTTATGGCTCTACAAGGTGAAACGTATGCTCGATCGCTCTGTTGATATATTTCTGACAGATTTACCCCAAAGGTCAGGGCTTACAGTGAGAGGGTCCTGGGATGATCTGGCTTGTTGCTGCAGAAAACATCTCATTCACACCACACGATATGTGTCTGGTGTTGTGCAGTTGCCTGCAGGCCTCAGTGTGTCTCAAGTGCACTGGATTTATATCACACAGGGGCAAAGAAAAAAAAACATGTGCTTGCCAAAGGCTGGAATTCTGCAAAGTGAATCCGAGCTGTAATAAAAATGATGCTGGACGTGCACCTACTTTGCATTTTTGGGTGGACTGCTGCTGATGGGTTGGGGGCCATGGGATGCTTTCCCGCTCTTGCTTTGGTGGTCTACTGTCCTTGGGTTTTGGTGTGTAGTTGGAGGTCCGGTGGAGGGTGGGGTGGCTGCGAGACTGGAGTGCCTGAGTGGTCCATGTCATATGGGTAGGTTCTGTACTTGATATTCAGATATTCAGTTCTGATCTGGGGCTGTGTAGGTGGAGGGTCCGGTGTTCGTGGCCATCACCACAACAGACTGTTACTGTCACTGCCTGTTTATGTGTAGCTGTCTGTCCTGGTCTGTTGTATCATGGGGGTTCTGCCTCTTTGGTGTTCTACATATGACATCACCAGGCCTGGATCCAGACTGGTTTTTGTCACGCATCGTTCATCATCGGTAAAAAAAAAAATCTCGAATAATCCCGAATAGTGCCGAACGTGTCCCCGCGGTGAACACAGCTTTTGATTTGATCCCACAATGCACCACGCAGGTGTATCAAACAAACATGGCGTCAGTCCATTCGAGTCGATGATCATGGCATCCAAGAAAAAAAGTTGTGCAAGGAAAAATTGGGCGCTTATTTCCGCAAGAAACGGAGAGTGGTTTATAAATAGTTTTCAGACAATAGTGTGTTTGATGACTGAAATTACATTTTCGGTGGTTTTCCGATCATATATGTCAACCTATATGGTTTGTCGGTAAATTATACGGATTTTTCCAAGTTTCAGAGTCATACAGACGTACAAATAAAGTCAGATATTCAGGGTTTGGTCTGCAGCGGGTCTGTAATCAACCGTTTCTGCAGCACGACTCCACTTTGAAGCGTGAACCATTGAAGCAATGCTTCAATCCACTAGCTCGTTGGTTCTTTGATTCACTGCTCTTCAGAAATGGCAAGTACATTTCTTAACCCCTCTCAAAGCCATTAAAATACTGTGAATCACTTTTGGGTGATTCTTAGACTATGGGCACTTATTATGTCCTTTGATCATATTGTACGAAAAACATAAAAAAGGGGAAATTTCACACTTTTATAGTTATCTTTACAATGAAAGTGTGTTAAGAAATTTGTTCTAGTAGTCTATGATGACTTTTTCACCTGTGCTTGTCCCACACCCAGACTTTTGATCTTCAATGATAAAAATGAATGGTAAAGAAACGTTTTTTCTAATGTTTTAAAATATCTCTGAATAAAATATCAGTAAAATAATCAAAACATAATTGGGGTATTCAATGTCATACAACTGTTGTGATTTTTTTTAAACAAAATGTAGTTGTCCCACACTATTGCCGTAATTTCCACCACAACACTGTAATGTCCCTTTAAACAGTTTGTATGAAAGATTGTTTGGGTAGTTTCTATGGAGATAAACAGTGACATCAGAGCACATGTATATAGCGCCAAATCACAACAAACAGTTGCCCCAAGGCGCTTTATATTGTAAGGCAATGGTGTGGTGGAAATTACATTTACAAGGCCAATAGTGCCCGTAGTTAAAGAATCACCCCTTTGTGTGGATTAAAGTCACTAACTGGGACTCTTGTCTTGTTGTAGTCAAGAAACGAGAATCATCCTCTGTTCCGTTGGCACAGCTCCAAACGCTGTGCGGGTCTCTGCTGAGACAGAGTCCGGTCGGTGTATTAATAACTTCAAAATGAATTGCCGCTTTAAATAAAATGACACCTCTTACAAACGTTTTAATACAGACAAGAAATTACAATCAACTAAAACGTTTATCCTCCCAAAACAAGACATGCTGTATTTCTTTGCAAATCACATCCTGACGTGCAGCGCAGCTGCAAAAGCTCAACTCAGATATATGGAAAGAGACTGATGCCAATAATGTTTGAAAGGAAATGCTTTTGACAACTACAGATTTTGTTTATTCCTATCTATGTCCAGAGATCAAGAATCCACCATGTCAATTTTTGTTATAGTGTTGTTTTTAGGACATCATCATCAAGTATTCACTATGGTCCATGAAGTATAATAAATATATTAAAAGAAATGTGACAGTGTATGTTGCACACAAATAAAAGAATGAAGATTACACTATGTAACAATTTTTGTTCCTGGCTTCGAAGTGTTATATTTCAACTACTTATGTCTAAAGTCTATGGAAAAATTACTACATTCAGCACAAACTTTGATTTTTTTTTTTTTTTACGTTCTAAAAGTTTCTTGAAATTTCTAGATAATTCTGGAAACTTCTAGAAAATTCTGGACAGTTCTAGCAGTTAAAGAATATTCTAGAAGACTAATCAGTAGTAGTGAAGGAGAATCGAGAATATTCTTGAAAACAGACAAATTTCAAAATATCAATGTGCTGATCACAGAAGCAAAGTTTCTGTGGAATAACAGTTATTTTCTATTTATTTAAGGCATAACAGGTTAGGAAAACACACTGTGTACCCAGGAACAAAACAAAAATAAAAATTTGTTACATAGTGTTATTGAATAACAAGACGCGTATGATTTTTATTTTATCATTGGGCAAAAATGCATCTGTCAGATTTTCACTCTGGATCCAGCCCTGATCACCTCACTGTTATTCCTGCCACCACTCGTCTCTATGTTGTTTTGGTGTTCAGCCCTCCTTGACAGAAACTGTATGTTAGCTTTAAATAAAACATTACATGCCAATCATTCTGTTTACTTTATTATTTGCTAAAATGCTTATTTTTGATTATGGAAATAACAAATAAGCAGGTATAGTGGGAAAAAAAATTCACAAGTACAACCCCTGGCAAAAATTATGGAATCACCGGCCTCGGAGGATGTTCATTCAATTGTTTAATTTTGTAGAAAAAAAGCAGATCACAGACATGACACAAAACTAAAGTCATTTTAAATGGCAACTTTCTGGCTTTAAGAAACACTATAAGAAATCAGGAAAAAAAAATTGTGGCAGTCAGTAACAGTTACTTTTTTAGACCAAGCAGAGAGAAAAAAATATGGAATCACTCAATTCTAAGGAAACAATTATGGAATCATGAAAAACAAAAGAACGCTCCAACACATCACTAGTATTTTGTTGCACCACCTCTGGCTTTTATAACAGCTTGCAGTGTTATGTGGGCCGCTGAAGAGGAGGTACTGCTGGCCCACCACCACCAGATGGCACCCTGCTTGAAGTGCGGGCTTCAAGCACGAGAGGGCGTCATAGCAACAGGGAGTGACAGCTGTCACTCATCATCAGCACCAGCTGTCACTCATCCACATCACCATCACCATAAAGGCCGGACTGCCACTACACCTCCCCGCCGAGAAATCAGCTACCTTAGAGGTAATATTCTCTGCTGTGTCTGAACACTGACATAGTCTGAACTTCTTTGCAGCCGTTTTCCTGTAAGTGTTGCCTTATCTGTGGGATTGGCGTTTGGTGTGATCAGCGACGGCTTCGCTTCACACCCCAACCAGATAAGTGGTTAGAGAGGAGCTGCACGAGTGTGTGATTGGAGGTGGAGGTGCTCCCTCCTAAAGGAACACAGACTGTGGGATTACTGAGTGTGCGTACTCACACTCATCTGTGCTGTTTTTGTTCTCTGCCAGGAGTACCAGGTCTGACAGCTGGAGACGGTGGCCACCTGGGGACCCAGGATTTGGCGGCTCCAGGGTTCTTCAGATCCGTTGGCGGTGAGGGCCGTGTGGGATCCGGCTCGGTTCTGGACGGGCGTCTCCTATCCTCAAGCCTGCCCACACGTCACTTAACGTGTAATTGACTGTAGTTCCAAACTTGTTATTGTCTGTATTCCGTTGTGCACAATTTACAACATTAAATTGTTACTGTTTGGCTTATCCATTGCCCGTTCATTTACGCCCCCTGTTGTGGGTCCGTGTTCCCACACTTTCACAACAGGATTTCTCGGCCAGCGTCATGGATCCCAAGGGGCGTCAACCATCGCTTGAACAGCCAATGGAAGAGCGAGGTGCACAGGCGCCAGCAGGAGGCATGTTAGGTGAGCTGCAGCACATCTTAACCGCTTTTACTGCTCGGTTGGACTTAGTTACAGAGCAGAGCATTATTCTCAATTGAAGGATGGAGGCTCTCACCGCCCAGTTGGAAGCGCATGCTCAGGGCGCTGCTGCAGCACCTCCTCCTGCTGACCGAATGCCAGAAACAGACATTCCACTGGTCGTTCAACGAACCCCCCCACCTTCCCCTGAAGCATACATAAGCCCTCCGGAGCCGTACGGAGGCTGTGTCGAGACGTGCGCGGACTTCTTGATGCAGTGCTCGCTCGTCTTTTCACAGCGTCCCGTCATGTACGCGTCAGACGCTAGCCGAGTGGCTTACATTATAAATTTGCTTCGAGGAGAGGCACACACCTGGGCTACGGCACTCTGGGAGCAGAATTCACGGCTCCTAACGACATATGCTGGGTTTGTGAGGGAGTTCCGACAGGTGTTCGACCACCCTCATAGAGGCGGGACCGCTTCAAGCGTGCTGCTGTCGATAAGACAGGGGTGTCGGAGCGCAGCGAAGTATGCAGTCGACTTCCGCATCGCAGCAGCGCGAGCCGGCTGGAATGCTGTTGCGCTCCGCGCCGCCTTCGTAAACGGACTGTCTCTGGTCCTTAAGGAGCACCTGGTGGCGACGGACGAGCCGCGGGATTTAGACGGGCTTATCGACCTGGTTATACGGTTAGACTGTTGTGTGTTGGGGGGTTTGGCTGGGCATTGTTTTGCTGTTTTTGTGTTTATTTTCCTCCTAGGTGGTTTGGGGCTGATCTCTGGGGAGAGTGTGCTGCACAAGAGTCTCTCACCTCTGTTACAGTGATCTGCTGCACCTGTTGCACTCACGTGTGGCTCTCTATCAGGACGATCTACGACACCTGTGGCATTCACGTGCAGATCTAAGGATTCTCAGCTGGTGCCAATGAAGAAATGAAGAGCTGCATTTAAGCCAGCAGTGATCAGGGCTGAATTGCCGGAGAATACGACCATGTAACGATCGTTTGGGGACGCTGAGGGCCGCTCCAGATTCTGACATTGCGCCTGTGAAGGAGGACGAGGGTGAGAGGCAAACGTGGTCAGCACACGTCAGAGGTGATTATTCTGCAAAGCTTATCTGTAATTGTAATTTGGCGTTTTTGCGCAGCTATAATTAAATATTGGTGAAAATTGTCTGGTTTGCTCCTCACGGCAGTGGCGTGCGGATTGATTATCCTCCACTAGCTGATTTTGAACTAAATCCGAAAGCAGACCTGAACGTGTAGCTGATAAGTGTGCCTCTAAGTAATATTTCGTGGTAACAGTGTTGAATAACCTCACCTCAGTCCTGGGAAAAGCCACCTGGGGGGGTGTCGGCGGAATTCCTGAGTCCAAAACGCTCGGGCTCCGATTTGTTGAGACGCTGAGAAAGCGCGCCGCCTCTTCACCTCACCAGACTTATTTAGTATGTCATGTACAGCACAAGGGGAAAAAATAAAACTTGTTTCTTTTGGAAATGCTTCTGGTTATTTGACGCTGGGTTCAGTCAGACGCTGGATCGCTCCTCAATCTGCGTCCTAACCTTAACAGAATTCTCCGGCCGTTCCAGTATGGACCCAGCGGCAGAGGCAGTTCCTTTTCAGGAAAAAGTCCAGAAACACCTGGAGATGATTTGGGAGCAAGTACAGCACCTTTCGATCCAAATTCAGCAGACAGATGCCTGTGTTATGGAGCTAGTAGCGCAGGCAGTTCCGCTTCCTGCGGTTGCAGCTCCGGTTCCATCGAGCCCGGTACAGATAAGTTCGCCGTCCAGAGATTCGGCTCCTGAACTGGTTATATGTCATCCGGAACCTTATTCGGGAGATGTGGAGACTTGTGCTCCGTTTTTGATGCAGTGTTCTTTGGTTTTTGCTCAGCGACCGGCGTCTTTCTCTTCTGAGAGCAGCCGTGTGTCATATGTTACAAATTTGCTGTGAGGGGACGCCCTGGCATGGGTCACTGCGTTGTGGAGCAATAAATCATCACTGCTAGAATCTTTTGATGAATTTTCCCGTGAGCTCCGTTTGGTTTTTGATCATCCTGTAAAGACAAATACCGTGGATCAACGATTGCTGAACCTCCGACAGGGGCGGCGAAGCGCAGCTGCTTATTCTGTGGATTTTCAAATCTTTTCTGCACAATCCGGTTGGAACACTGCCGCTTTGAAGGGGGTGTTTGTAGACGGGTTGAATGATTCCATGAAAGACGAGCTAGTAGTCCGTGACGAACTGAAGGATTTAAATGAGTTGATATCCTTGGTTATTCGTCTAGATGATTGGATTAAGGAGCGTGGACGGGAGAGAGGGCGAACGTCTGAGCGGGGTTTTGTGTCTCTGGGCTTTCCCCGACACAGGTCCGGACCGCCTCTTCTTCGCTCCACTGAGACTCCTCCGACGGGACCTCTAGCTCCTCTAGTGGATGAGCCAATGCAACTCGGAAGGGTTAGAACAGCCATATTGCCCCGGTCAAACGAGTGTCAGGAGACAGGACAGTAATATGGCTCCAGGTGTTTTTTGGGAATTATTTGGGATATAATTGGGGAGTTTTTGTGAACTGATTTTTGTGTACAGCACTTGAGGCAGTTCTGGTGGAGTCAACAGGCTGGCTGGTCGGAGTTCGCTTGGGCTCAGGTAAGCGTGGGTTTTTATTATTTATAGTTGTTTAATTTTTGTTAGTGGTGTGGGTCATTTTGTTTTGTTGGTTTTTATTTCCCTGTCCCCTTACCCCAACCTCACACACTTCTGACCGTTCGTCTTTAGTGTTGTGGGGTGGTGCAGGTTGGTTATGCTGGGCATCCCCAAGAAAACCTCTGCACCTGGGGGGGGTTTCAGGGCCCTTATTTAGGTTTAGTTAATTCCCAGTTCCACCCCAGCCTCGGTGAGCCTCTGACCGTTCGCCATTGGCATCACTGGGGTGTGGGGCAGTGGGAATATACTTCAGTCGGAGCGGTGAGGCCGATCAGAGCCGTACGCCTTTTCCGCTGTCCACCCCTCCCGGTAGACTGGAGTATAGTCGGAGGGACGACACCGGCTGTATTGCCGGTTTTCCCCTGCCTTTGGGGGTGGGGCTGGGTTGCATTTTTCCTGTTGTCTTCCCCGGCTCAGTAGTCCTGAGCCGATTGCCACGACGGGGGTGTTCTGGGGTCTTTCGGGGTGCTGGGGAGGTCAACGGGGCTTCCCGTTGTTTTTATTTGCCCCTGGGGTAGTTTTTTGGGGTCCCCTGGGGGTTTGGGATTTTTATGTTGTTTATGTTTCCTCCTGTTTTCCACCTCTGGGGTTTGATGGAACGGTCCTCTGGGGGGGTGTCTCCTGGGGTTTGATGGGACGGTCCTCTGGGGGCGTTAAGGCTCCCGTATACGCCTGGGGATTCCTGGATGGCCCCAGCCATGGTTGTTACTCCCGGAGTTGACGAGAATGTCCTCTGGGGGGAGTTGACCTCTACATGTTGTAGGGAGGGTGGTGTTGTTTTTTTTTTTTTTTTTTTACTGTAGCTTGTGTTATATTGTGTTGTGGGGCTTTGTTGGGTTTTTGGGGTTGTATGTTTTTTGTTTCTTCCCGGGGTTTGATGGGACGGTCCCCTGGGGAGGTGTTGGGGTGGGTGTTGTGTTTTTATTTTGTGTTTTCTCCGGTGTGCTTCCCTGGGGTGTGTTTGTGGTGTTCTCTGGGGGGGGATGCTGGGGTTTTTTTCTGTGTTTTTGTTTTTATGTTGGGTTGTGTTGGGACTCTTTTGGAGTTGTTTGGGGGGGGTTTTTTGTTTTGATGCCAGCTGGCCTTCCAGCCGCATCTCCCGGCCCTGTTGCCTGCTGTGGACTCTGGGGGCGTCGTTGCTGTCTGCCTCCTGCTTTGGACCCGGATGGGAGGGGCTGTTTTTGGGTCAGGTCTGTGCGGTCGCCGGGAGGCTTCCCGGTACTGTTGTGTGTTGGGGGGTACTGTTGTGTGTTGGGGGGTTTGGCTGGGCATTGTTTTGTTTTGCTGTTTTTGTGTTTATTTTCCTCCCAGGTGGTTTGGGGCTGATCTCTGGGGAGAGTGTGCTGCAGGAGAGTCTCTCACCTCTGTTACGGTGATCTGCTGCACCTGTTGCACTCACGTGCGGCTCTCTATCAGGACGATCTACGACACCTGTGGCATTCACGTGCAGATCTAAGGATTCTCAGCTGGTGCCAATGAAGAAATGAAGAGCTGCATTTAAGCCAGCAGTGATCAGGGCTGAATTGCCGGAGAATACGACCATGTAACGATCGTTTGGGGATGCTGAGGGCCGCTCCAGATTCTGACATTGCGCCTGTGAAGGAGGACGAGGGTGAGAGGCAAACGCGGTCAGCACACGTCAGAGGTGATTATTCTGCAAGGCTTCTCTGTAATTGTAATTTGGCGTTTTTGCGCAGCTATAATTAAATATTGGTGAAAATTGTCTGGTTTGCTCCTCATGGCAGTGGCGTGCGGATTGATTATCCTCCACTAGCTGTGAGCAGCAGCCCTTTTGAACTAAATCCGAAAGCAGACCTGAACGTGTAGCTGATAAGTGTGCCTCTAAGTAATATTTCGTGGTAACAGTGTTGAATAACCTCACCTCTGTTCCTCCTTCACAGAGTACAGTCCTGGGAAAAGCCACCTGGGGGGGTGTTGGCGGAATTCCTGAGTCCAAAACGTTCGGGCTCCGATTTGTTGAGACGCTGAGAAAGCGCGCCGCCTCTTCACCTCACCAGACTTCTTTAGTATTTCATGTACAGCACAAGGGGAAAAAATAAAACTTGTTTCTTTTGGAACTGCTTCTGGTTATTTGACGCTGGGTTCAGTCAGACGCTGGATCGCTCCTCAATCCGCGTCCAAACCTTAACATAGACAACCGATTAACAGAACACCGACGGGAGCGAGACGAAGGGCGTGGTCAGGCACAAGCTGTCCCTCTTCCTCCCGGGTCCGAAAGGGAGCCGTCTTCCCCACGCTCCACAGCCAGGGCACTCCACGTGACGACAGCTCCCCCTGCTGACGTTGTTAGAGAGACGAGCAGGGCCAAAAGGCGATCACATCAGAGACAAAGGAGGCTGGTCCGTGGGGAGTGTTTTCTCTGCAGCTCAACCGAGCACACACAGAAAAAATGCCCCAAACGGTCAATACAGCAGCACTCGTCCTTAGAGACTGGGCTAAGGGTGGGTCACAATACCCACGCGGGGAGACCCCGAAAATCTGCACGCATCCCAGTCACGATCCTGAGTGGGGATCTAACCCTTCACGCCCCAGCACTGGTGGACACGGAGTCGGAGGGTAATCTGCTGGATAGCAGATGGGCAAAGGAGGTTGGGCTCCCTCTAGTGGCCTTACCGTCACCACTGTCGGTGCGGGCACTAGATGGCACCCTTCTTCCACTAATCACACAACAGACACAGCCAGTGACATTGGTTGCATCTGGAAATCACAGGGAGGAGATTGTGTTTTATGTAACACCTTCTACCTCCCGAGTGATTTTGGGTTTTCCATGGATGTTAAAACACAATCCCCGGATTGATTGGCCGTCTGGGGTTGTGGTTCAGTGGAGCGAAACCTGCCACCGGGAGTGTTTAGGATCCTCGGTTCCACCCAGTGTGACAGCTAAGGAGGAGGTTTTAGTCCCCCCCAATCTGGCGGCAGTGCCAGCTGAGTACCATGACCTTGCTGACGTCTTCAGCAAGGATCTGGCACTCACTCTGCCCCCACACCGTCCGTACGATTGTGCCATTGATTTGATACCGGGCGCTGAGTACCCGTCCAACAGGCTGTACAACCTCTCACGTCCGGAACGCGAATCAATGGAGACCTACATCCGGGACTCGTTAGCTGCCGGGTTGATCCGGAACTCCACCTCCCCGATGGGTGCTGGTTTCCTTTTTGTGAGCAAGAAGGACGGCAGACTCCGTCCATGCATTGATTACAGAGGGCTGAACGAGATCACGGTTCGCAACCGATACCCGTTACCTCTGTTGGATTAAGTGTTCACGCCCTTGCATGGAGCCCAAATTTTCACTAAACTGGATCTCAGGAATGCTTATCACCTGGTTCGGATCCGGGAGCGAGACGAGTGGAAGACGGCATTTAACACCCCGTTAGGTCACTTTGAGTACCTGGTCATGCCGTTCGGCCTCACCAATGCGTCCGCGACGTTCCAAGCATTGGTTAATGACGTCTTGCGGGACTTCCTGCATTGGTTTGTCTTTGTATATCTGGATGATATACTCATCTTTTCTCCGGATCCTGAGACCCATGTCAAGCATGTACGTCAGGTCGTGCAGCGGTTGTTGGAGAACCGGCTGTTTGTGAAGGGCGAGAAGTGCGAGTTCCACCACACTTCTTTGTCCTTCCTGGGGTTCATAATCTCCTCCAACTCTGTCGCCCCTGATCCGGCCAAGGTTGCGGTGGTGAGAGACTGGCCCCAACCAACAAACCGTAGGAAACTGCAACAGTTCCTCGGTTTTGCAAATTTCTACCGGAGGTTCATCAAGGGCTACAGTCAAGTAGTTAGCCCCCCCTGACAGCCCTGACCTCCACAAAAGTCCCCTTCTCCTGGTCAGATCGGTGCGAAGCTGTGTTTAGGGAGTTGAAATGCCGGTTCTGGTGCAGCCCGATCCCAATCGCCAGTTTATAGTTGAAGTGGACGCCTCTGACTCAGGGATAGGAGCCATGCTATCCCAGAGCGGGGAGTCCGACAAGGTTCTCCATCCATGTGCCTACTTTTCCCGCAGGTTGACCCCGGCTGAAAGGAACTATGACGTCGGTAATCGGGAACTTCTAGCGGTGAAAGAGGCTCTGGAGGAGTGGAGACACCTGTTGGAGGGAACATCGGTACCATTTACGGTTTTCACGGACCATCGGAACCTGGAGTACATTCGGACCGCCAGGCGTCTGAACCCCAAGCAAGCCCGCTGGTCACTGTTCTTCGGGCGTTTTGACTTTCGGATCACCTACCGCCCCGGGACGAAGAACCAACGATCTGACGCCCTGTCCCGTCTGCACGAAGAGGAGGTCAAGACCGAGCTGTCAGACCCAATGGAAACCATCATCCCCGAGTCCACTGTCGTGGCCACCATCACCTGGGACGTGGAGAAGACCGTCCGGGAGGCCCTGACACGGAGCCGGACCCGGGGACAGGTCCGAAGGACAAGTTGTACGTCCCACCAGAGGCCAGGGCTGCGGTCCTAGATTTCTGTCACGGTTCCAAGCTCTCCTGTCATCCAGGGGTGCGAAGGACCGTGGCAGTGGTGCGGCAGCGCTTCTGGTGGGCGTCTATGGAAGCCGACGTCCGGGAGTATGTCCAGGCCTGCACCACCTGCGCCAGGGGCAAAGCCGACCACCACATGGCCCAAGGCCTCCTCCAGCCTCTGCCCGTGCCTCATCGCCCCTGGTCTCACATCGGCCTGGACTTTGTCACGGGCATCCTGCCATCCCAGGGCATGACTACCATCCTCACGATAGTGGACCGGTTCTCCAAGGCGGCCCACTTCGTGGCCCTCCCGAAGCTCCGGACAGCCCAGGAGACTGCAGACCTCCTGGTCCACCACGCCGTGCGTCTGCATGTGATTCCATCCGATATCATCTCAGACTGTGGTCCTCAGTTCTCCTCTCAGGTCTGGAGGAGTTTCTGCAGGGAACTGGGGGCCACCGTGAGTCTCTCGTCCGGGTACCATCCTCAGACGAACGGACAGGCAGAGTGGGCGAACCAGGAATTGGAGCACGCCCTCCGCTGCGTAACCTCCGTGCACCCGACGGCCTGGAGCAACCATTTGGCCTGGATCGAGTACGCTCACAACAGCCAAGTATCATCTGCTACCGGCCTCTCCCTGTTTGAGGTGTGTTTGGGGTACCAGCCCCCATTGTTCCCGCTAGTGGAGGGAGAGGTTGGAGTGCCCTCGGTCCAGGCCCATCTGAGGAGGTGCCGTCGGGTGTGGCGTAGCGCCCGCTCTGGCCTGCTCAAAGCCCGGACGAGCGCCAAGAACCATGCAGACCGCCGGCGTGCCCCGGCCCCTACGTATCAGCCTGGGCAGGAGGTTTTGCTTTCCACAAAAGACTTTCCCCTGCAAGTGGAATCCCAGAAGTTGAAGGACAGATACATTGGACCTTTCACCATACTCAAAGTCCTCAGTCCAGCCGCAGTGAAGC